>NC_084843.1:1385000-1685000 GCF_033115175.1 Lepus europaeus | reverse complement strand
ACCTCCTGGGACCTCCCTGGCCCTCCCTGGCCCTCCCTGGCCCTCCTGGGACCTCCCTGGCCCTCCCTGGCCCTCCCGGGACCTCCCGGGCCCTCCCTGGCCCTCCCTGGCCCTCCCTGGCCCTCCCGGGACCTCCTGGGACCTCCCTGGCCCTCCCTGGCCCTCCCGGGCCCTCCCAGGACCTCCCGGGACCAAGGTCTTCCTGCTGAGCTTCCTCCTGAGCCCACACGTCCCCTGCCCGGCCTCCTGTTTCTCTCTTACGTTCACAGACCCATAGCAATGAAAACAGAGGGGATGCAGAATAGCATTGTTGTTGCTTGTGTTGCTGGCCTCCACATGGGCTAAGCGCTATGTCATCTCCAGGCCCCAGGGTCCCGTGCAGCCCCGTCCTGCATTGTACGTGTTTCCTGCCTTCTTTCTCCGTGTAGGTCGCCGGCCTGATTACACTCTCTGACGGAGCTGAGTTCGACCTGTGGGCCACACGGTTTCAGGGGAACACGCGGTAGGAGTTCACAGCACCGTGAGACGCACCTGTGCTGGCCGTAGCTGTAGCTTGCTCGCTGTACCGACATCGTAGAACTTGCACAGACGGGCCGTTGTCTGCAGACGTCGCATTCTTCAGTGTCAGTGGACGTTGTCATGGGGTCAGACTGCGGCCACTGAGGGCGTCAGGAGCTCCAGGCACGCGTGTCTCGGGTAAGCCCGTGCGCCTTCCTGAGGGCGAACACCCACACGTGACCCTGCTCCACAGGTATGTCAGAACACCCACACGTGACCGCTGCTCCACAGGTGTGTCAGAACACCCACACGTGACCACTGCTCCACAGGTGTGTCAGAACACCCACACGTGACCGCTGCTCCACAGGTGTGTCAGAACACCCACACGTGACCGCTGCTCCACAGGTGTGTCAGAACACCCACACGTGACCGCTCCTTCACAGGTGTGTCAGAACACCCACACGTGACCCTGCTCCATGGGTGTGTCAGAACACCCACACGTGACCCTGCTCCACGGGTGTGTCAGAACACCCACACGTGACCGGTACTTCACAGGTGTGTCAGAACACCCACACGTGACCGCTCCTTCACAGGTGTGTCAGAACACCCACACGTGACCCTGCTCCACAGGTGTGTCAGAACACCCACACGTGACCGGTACTTCACAGGTGTGTCAGAACACCCACACGTGACCGCTGCTCCACAGGTGTGTCAGAACACCCACACGTGACCGCTGCTCCACAGGTGTGTCAGAACACCCACACGTGACCGCTGCTCCACAGGTGTGTCAGAACACCCACACGTGACCCTCCTCCACAGGTGTGTCAGAACACCCACACGTGACCGCTGCTCCACAGGTGTGTCAGAACACCCACACGTGACCGCTGCTCCACAGGTGTGTCAGAACACCCACACGTGACCCTCCTCCACAGGTGTGTCAGAACACCCACACGTGACCGCTGCTCCACAGGTGTGTCAGAACACCCACACGTGACCGCTGCTCCACAGGTGTGTCAGAACACCCACACGTGACCCTGCTTCACGGGTGTGTCAGAACACCCACACGTGACCCTGCTCCACGGGTGTGTCAGAACACCCACACGTGACCCTGCTCCACGGGTGTGTCAGAACACCCACACGTGACCCTGCTTCACGGGTGTGTCAGAACACCCACACGTGACCCTGCTCCACGGGTGTGTCAGAACACCCACACGTGACCGCTGCTTCACGGGGTACATTGGTGTGCTTTACTAGGTGCCCCCCGACTTTTCCCCGCGTGGTTGAACCAGTTCTGGGTCCTCTCACCGGCGCCGGAGCATTCCTGCTGGCCCGGGCCTCACCGCGGCCTGGCTGCCTTGTCATTGCTCGTGTGGCCATTGCCTCAGTGTGTCTTCGGCACGTGGTTCCCCTGTAGCTAAGGCAGTGGGGGGGCTTCCACTTCCCTGTTAGCTCATGACTCGCTGTCGGAGAGGGGCTTGCTCTTTTGCTAGCTGCTTCAGAACCCTGATTTGCGTCTGTGAGAACTGACCAGCCCCCTTCCTGTGTGGGCTGCACATACGCCTTCCCCTTCCGAGGCCGCTGGGGCCGGGGCTTTGTCTGCGGTCAGGCTCGTCAGCATTTCCCACCCGCACTGGGAGGCGTCTTCTGTATTTCTGACTGACAGCGTCCTGCTGTTGGCCCTGCACCTGCCGCTGGGGGTCACCTGGGCGCCCCTGAGTGTGTGTGAGGGTGTGGTCCAGGCTCCTCGTCCCGCAGACGACCTCCGGCCTCGCCAGAGGTCAGACTCCTCAACCTCACCTCCCTACGTCCTCGTGTTTGATGCTCACGGGAAGTCGGTCCCCCCGTGCGCCTCTGCCTCTGTCACCGTCGCTTGGAGGGAGGAACCACGTCGGTTTGCTCATCAGCGCCCAGGTCCAGGAGCGCCTGGTGCGGAGCAGACGCACACAAACGTTCCCTGAATGAACAAACGAGTTTAAATTTCTTCAAAGAGGCTTGGAATCCCCTGCCAGATTCTCTTCAAACTGAATTAGTCCTTTGATTTGAACCTCGTTGTACTTCAAATTCATTTGAGGAGATGGAGTCAACAAAGAGCGGCGATAATGAGGGAATCATGCACCGAGGCAGCTCAGGCTTCGGATGTCGGGGCCAACATCGAACGGACTGGGGACAACGTTGTGGGGTCGGCCGTCGCCGAGCCACGTGTGGAACACGCACACTTCCTGCCGGATCTGACCAGTCAGACAAGAGCTTATCAATTAACGTTTGGTGTTGCAGCCACAGAGCTGTCTGCGTGTCCTGGGGTATACGATGCCGGCCCTGTTCCTCACCGGGGCACATTTGCAGGAACTGGTCAGGAGCTAGGGCACCAGCCATTGACACAAATCCCAAAGAATCAGTGCACGGTATACATGAGACGTCATACGTGACATGTTATATGTGAGATGTTGTACATGAGACGGTATATGTGAGACGTCTTACGTGAGATGTTATATGTGAGATGTTATGCGTGAGATGTCTTATGTAAGATGTCACACGTGAGCTGTTATGTGTGAGATGATGTTATATGTAAGACATTATATGTGAGACATCATGTGTGAGATGTACATGTACGTAAGACGTCATACGTGAGACGTCATACGTGAGATGTCATACGTGAGATGTATGTGAGATGTTATGCGTGAGACATCATATGTGAGACGTTATATGTGAGATGTGACACGTGAGATGTTATATGTGAGATGTGACATGTGAAATGTTATATGTGAAATGTGACATGTGAGATGTTATACATGAGATGTTATACATGAGACGTCATACGTGAGATGCTCTCTGTTCTTAAGGCTGTTGATCTCGCATCTGGGATTAAAGAGACACCAGGAAAGAGAGTGCTCCTGTGGTTGGGAATTAGCCTGTAACTCAGTGATTGTCCATTGCTTAGAAGTTTCTATGCCCAGCGTTCAAAGTGATGCCCGATGCACAGCCCATGCTCAGTGAGTGTTTGTTGTGTAGACCAGCGACACAACATGTGACACAAACCCCACAGGGTGTGGTGAGCTCACTTCTTAGAGGAACCTTGGCTACTAACGCGTACGTTAGGAAACCGGAAGAGCGTGGCTAAATATTGTGCTTAAACCCTTGCATTTTCTCTCGTCCACCATAAATGGTCCTGAACTTCACTGATCCTAGCGTGGGGGCTCCAGGCCAGCGACGCTGAGTGAGCGTTTTGCACCGCAGCGGAGATCCGCTTCTAAAAATTGATCTAAGCAAAGCCGCAGTGTTGGTGAGAGTGTGGTGCACTGAGAACCTGTCTGATGGGGGTACAGCTCCCAAAACCACAGGAGAGAGGAACGTGCACAGCTGGCCGGGAAGTGGACGTCTCCCAGTACTGACGCCTGCCGGTACTGGTGCCGTCGCCCTCCGCACTCGCTCCCCCCGTCTGTGGTGGGGCCGCTGGAGGATGTTTCCATGGGTGACGGGGGACGTGGGGCCAGCATGACCCCTCCATTCTGGCGTCTCCACGGTGTATTTTAGCAGTGCTTCTTGGGCCACCATATGTGTTCTCTTTCTGTTTTCTTCCAATCAATGCAATAATTCGATGGTTAAAAAAAACACCCTGAGAGTTTGCCTGGGCTTGGTGTTGTCTGGTCTGACTGGAGGTGGCCCACAGCTGTGGTCAGGAAGCCCACTGCCTGGCTCTGAACCTGGCTCTGCCAAGCCTGGGGTGTGCATGTGGCTAGGCCTGGGGTGTGCACGTGGCCAGGCTGGGGTGTGCACGTGGCTAGGCCCAGGGTGTGTGCGTGGCCAGGCCCGGGGTGTGCATGTGGCCGGGCTGGGGGTGTGCCTGGGGCCAGGCTCGGGTGTGACATGGGTGAGGGCCTCCACCTCTAATGGGACCTCCGAGATCCCCACCCCCAGGCTGCTGCAAACAGCCTGTCTGGTCCTTTCAAAGGATTCTTTCTCTCCCTGGCAGAGAGGCGTTCTGTGGTTCTTCCTGGAAGCTTTATAGCTTTAGCTGTCATTTTATTTTTATGGCTGTGAGATGGCTCCAGGTAATTTTGGTGTATGAAGGCACTGAATGTTTTTGTGTTGACATCCAGTTGTCCCAGCCCCATTTGTTGGAGATGTGTTTCTTTCTCCCCTGAATTGCTTTGGCACCTTTGTCAAAAACCCATCGAGGGCGCACACCGGGCCACCGCGGGGCTCGCGGTCTGTCCGTGAATCCACCCACGCGTGTCTGCCCTTTCGCCAGCATCACGCAGCCCTGATTGCAGCGGCTCCGGCGTCTTGAGTCATGCAGACCACGTGGTGGCCTTGGGCTTCCTCCCCGGAGGCCTCACTGCAGGGAGCGTGGTCCACCTTGTGCCCCTCCGGATCAGCTCTGAGAGCCGTCCTGCATGACCAGAGGCCGGGCAGACCCAGGCTGCCCAGGACGGCAGCAGAAACCCAAAGGCAGGCCCGTTCCTGGGGGCCGCGGTCCCGTCTGACGCCAGCACTGGCTCAGGCTCCTCGGGCTCTGCCCGCCAGCCCTCCCTGCCCCTGCGCAGGGCCGCCCTCGCTTCCCCCCGTCCACAGTGGCTGCACCGGGCCTCCTCCAGGCCCCTCCTCCAGCGTTTACTCCAACAAAAACCTTGCTTCTCCCTGGACTTGGATGCATACAGCAAGCTTTGAAAAGTTTTCAAAATGTCTTTCATTTCTTAAAGGGTGTTCTGGTCATTTGTATTTTCATATACATTTTAAAAACACCTTCTAAACTAAAAAAAAACAAAAAACAAAAAACAAAAACAACTTGTTGGAATTTTGGTTATAATTGTGTTAAATATGAAGACCCGTCGAGGAAGATTGTCGTCTCTCCTGTACTGAGTCTCCCAGGCGATGGACGTGTTGCGTCTTTGTCCAGGTTTCAATGCCTCAAACGATGTTTTGTAGCTGTCACTCTCATGCATGCTTTATTTAATTTATCCAAAAACTTCATCCTTGATGTTATTGCAAGTGAAATTGTCCTTTTTAACATCATTTCCGGTGGCTTACTGCTTGGAAACACAGCTGATTTTTCAGGCATGTTGTTAAATCCACTTTGCTTCAGGTGGGTTCTCCCGTGTTCTCTGCTTACGTGACTCAGCCGCCTCCGAGAGATCCCAGCGTGACTTCTCCCCTGGGCTCGCCTCCCTGCCTCGGCCGGGACCGGATGGAACCGGGTGGAATCGGACGCTGGTGCTGGCCCCAGGGGCAGGAGCAGCCTGCTCGCCGGGACTGGACGGGACTGGACGCTGGTGCTGGCCCCAGGGGCAGGAGCAGTGTGTTCACCTCGCTCCCAGCACGGCCGGGATGCCAGCTGCGGGTTTGCACCGATGTTTTTAGCCGAGTGAAGGAAATGTCTTTGCTTCCCTACTTTGCTGACTTTTTTAATCGTAAGTGGTTTGAACTTTCCAGACTCGTTTTTCTGTCTCTGTTGAGATAAGCATACATTGTTTTCCTCCTATTGTCTAGTGTGGCGCATTGTGTTCCTTCTCTTTTTTTTTTTTTTTTTTTTTTTTTTTTTTTGGACAGGCAGAGTGGATAGTGAGAGAGAGACAGAGAGGAAGGTCTTCCTTTTTGCCGTTGGTTCACCCTCCAATGGCCACTGCGGGCGGCGCATCTTGCTGATCCGAAGCCAGGAGCCAGGTGCTTCTCCTGGTCTCCCATGGGGTGCAGGGCCCAAGCACTTGGGCCATCCTCCACTGCCTTCCTGGGCCACAGCAGAGAGCTGGCCTGGAAGAGGAGCAACCGGGACAGAATCCAGCACCCCAACCGGGACTAGAACCCGGTGTGCCAGCACCGCAAGGCGGAGGATTAGCCTGTTAAGCCACGGCGCCGGCCTGTGTTCCTTCTTAAACTATTACCGTAGTCCTCCATTCCCGGGAAAGACTCTAATGAGCCCCCGTGTCCTCCGTGTCTCCCTGTCGTGGAGTTCGGGCTGCTCGTGTTTGGTGAAGGGTCTTCACGTCTGGATGCTCGGGGACTACTGGTGGTGGTGGGATTTTCTTCCAGCCACGTCTCTGTCACCAAGGTGGCCGAGCGACGCCCAAACTGGCTGAAGCCTGGCTGGAGCAACCCCAGACTGGGTCCTCACACCAGATCCCTCACACTGGATCCCTCACACTGGGGTCGGGGGAGGAGGGAGTTGTTTCCTGCACTGCATGGAGCAGGGGGCGGGGCAACTCTGCTTCCTTCCCGGGCTCCCCAGGGAGTGAGGGGGGAGGGTTCTTATGGATTAAAACTGGGGCTGAGAGGTGCGTGATCAGCTCGTGTCCAAGTTCCTGGCTGGTCAGTGCACTCGTGACCTTCCTTGATTGGTCAGTGATGCTGTGCTCTGGTGGCCAGGGGGCTGCCGTTGGTCTGGGGGCCACACGAGGTGGCAGCTACATTCTGGAATTCCTCTACACAAGCCACGCGAGGATAGCTCTGGCCATCAAGGATCTTAGCTGTTGGAGAAGCAAATGACCCCTGAGTCCAGTGACCCGCTGGACCACGCCCCCAGCCAGTGAATTCCTTCTGAAAAAGGCCAGGCACGGAACCTCGGATGGGGGGGGGGGCCTGCTTCCACGTCCTAAGGGTTTGGTGTCGGGGCAGGTATCCAAGTGGTGCTCGCCCCGCAGACGCTCGGGTGGTAGTTCTGCTCTCCCTCCTCCAACCGTCTGGAAGAGTCCGTGCAGGCCCCGCGTCACTCCTTCCCGGGAGACTGGCACGTCCACCGTGGTTGAGGCTTCAGGCAGCCACCGCGGGACCTCAGCTTCCGTCTTCCACGCACGTCAGTCTGCTTGGAGTTGGTGTTGAAGGACTTGACCCACAGGCAACTTGGAAGTCGGTCTGCAGGTTTGCGTTTTTCCATCGTGTTGTTGCTGTCATGTGTGTTGATCTGCACACATGCATGTCACGCCCAGTGGTGCTGATCATGACTGAACAGCCGTGTGTCTTGTAGAGACAAGAAAGAAAAGAAGAAAGAGAAACACACCACGGTCACCCGTTGCACTTGCTCTGGGCCGCTCAGCCACATCGGGCTCCAGCCGGCCACCGACCCTGTCCCTGCTGGCGTGAGGGACCCAGCTGTGCGTGTCTGTGTTTGAGCTGGGACCACGCCGGCGTGAGGGACCCGGCTGTGCGTGTCTGTGTTTGAGCTGGGACCCCGCCGGCGTGAGGGACCCAGCTGTGCGTGTCTGTGTTTGAGCTGGGACCACGCCCTCAGCTCGTCTCTGCTTCACTTCCGTTTAGAAGAGAGTTTTGTAAGACACAGACGCTTGTTCCCTGTGAGCAGTGACAACACCGCGTCCCCTCGCCTCCGCCCTCACTGTGAGCACGTGACAACACCGCGTCCCCTCACCTCCGCCCTCGCTGTGAGCACGTGACAACACCGCGTCCCCTCGCCTCCGCCCTCACTGTGAGCACGTGACAACACCGCGTCCCCTCGCCTCCGCCCTCGGTGTGAGCAGTGACAACACCGCGTCCCCTCGCCTCCGCCCTCGGTGTGAGCAGTGACAACACCGCGTCCCCTCGCCTCCGCCCTCGCTGTGAGCACGTGACAACACCGCGTCCCCTCGCCTCCGCCCTCGCTGTGAGCAGTGACAACACCGCGTCCCCTCGCCTCCGCCCTCGCTGTGAGCACGTGACAACATCGCGTCCCCTCGCCTCCGCCCTCACTGTGAGCACGTGACAACACCGCGTCCCCTCGCCTCTGCCCTCACTGTGAGCAGTGACAACATCGCGTCCCCTCGCCTCCGCCCTCGGTGGTTTCGGCTGAGGTCGGCTGTCAGCGTACGGCTGCGGCCTCTCAGTGTGTAGCTTGCTGGAGGCCACGTCACTCTTTGGTCCATCGCTCAGTGTGGCCCACAGATCTGGAGATTTCCCCACAGCACACCCTCCCCGATCGATTCTCCTGTCTTCTCTCTGCTGCCCCCTTGCCGCTGGACCTCTGGGGCTCTGAGGCCTTCTGTCCTGTCTCTTCAGCTCAGCGGCCTCCCCACGCCAGACAGCCTGGTCCCTCTGTGTCCTCGCTGACGTGCCGGTGAGCCCTGGAAGGGATTGCTAACGTTTCAGTTATTGTATTTTTCAGCTCTAGAACTCCGTTCTGTGGTTTTCGTTTCTTAGTTGACTCCGTGTCTCTGCCGTTGAGAACATTTTCCCTTTTGTTTCACTTCTCTTTATCTGTGCGGCTTTGTTTGCCATCCTCCTGTACTGAGCCGGCATCTAGGTTACTTGCAGGGCGTTCCTACGGGCCGTCTTTGCCGTGTATAGATCTCACATCTCTGTTTACCTGCCATGACATGGCTTAAAATTCAGATATTGTATGTGGTGTGGTGTAGCGATGCTGGAGTCTGTGGTCTTCTAAGTAGTCTTACTGGGTTTTTATTCTTATTTGCAGTTAACCTGCCTGGCCTCAGATGGCACACGCTGCTGTTTGTGCATGTTACGAACCTGCTAAAATCTTTGCTCTGTTTTCAAGCATTCCAGTTATTATGACGTAGCCTACTTCTGTAAATTGCACTTGCGAATATTTAGATTTCATTATAATCGCTAGAAACCAACCATCTTGTCATAGCTCCTTAAGCAGTTGGTATTGCACCTGCACCTGAGTAGTTTGGCGAACCATCGGAGATCCAGGCTGTGGTGACACTCAGTGGGGAGGCTCAGCTTCTCTGGGGTCTCCTTGCTCTGACAGCTCTGTGGTCTGAGGCTCTGTCCTCTGACCTCTGACCTGTCCAGCCCGCAGGCGTTAGCTCTCGCCCCCTGCTCTGCAGTTTGGGGAGTGTGCTGTCGACAGCTCTGACTCCGGGCTTTTGCCCCGAGTCCCTGTGGCGGCCCCTTGTGCGCACAGCGGAGCTGTCAGCCGGTGATCTGGGTTCTGTTCTCACTCCCTTGGCAGGATTCTCCTGGGTCCTTCCAGAGTGTCCCCAAGGTCTCCAGCTTCTGCCCCAGGCTGTGGATCTCCTGCAGCTGCGGGGGAGGCGTCCATCATCCCCTGCGCGGCCTGGGGAGACAGAGCAGAGCCCTCACTCCACGGAGCACAGCCCTCACTCCACGTAACTGCATTTCAGAGAGGACTCAACTCTCCGCTGGGTTTGCCGGCGATTGCTGCTTTCCTACAATCTAAGAAACTCCTTTAAGTATTTTGTCTAGGCGCTGTCACTGGAATCAACAGAAGGTGACCATTCAATTTGCTGCAATCTTTGCCTCCCTCTGTCATTAAAAAATCTCTCTCTTGAAAGAAAATTCACCCTTTTTTCTCTTTGTTTCATAGTTTAATGCACTGGCCACACTTTGAAAGAATATAAGTGATGATGGTGAGACTGAATAGATCCGCTTTTCCTGTTTTTCACAGAGAAAGGTTTTAGCATTTCGTCATTAACTATGATTCTGCAGGTGGTGGAATTATTTTAATTTTCTGAAGTTGGTTTTCCTTTTTGTAAATCAGAAATGGGTGTCCTGTTGTATCCAAAGTATCGATTTTTATTTTTATATGGCTCTATTTGGCTTATATCATTGCTTTTATTAGAATATTAAAATGTGGAACCAATCTGCTTCATAACTTGGTTCTTACATTGTTGTTACAATTTACACTTCTTTGATTCCTCTTGAGACTGAGTGTTTTTCATGTTTATGAGCTGCTCAGAATACCCCTCTTGTGAATTGGGGCTGCGTGCATTTCTATTTCACAGTCGCTTTGTAAATGGATCCGTTGTAACTTTTTATGTAGCGGGGATAATAGACCTCCGTCACGTGTGCCACCGATTTTCCCCGGGAACGCGCGCCTGTTCTCATCTCATTTGTGCTGGGCTCTGCAAGCTGTACACTTCTCTCTCTTGTCTGGTTGTTCTCTTCTTTTATGAGAAAGGATTTTTTAAAATTTATTTGAAAGGGAGAGGGAAAGAGAGAGGGAGAGGGGAAGGGGGAGGGGGAGCGGGAGGGGTCTTCCATTTGCTGGTTCAACTCCACAAATGGATGCAGCAACCTGGGCTATGCCAGGCTGAAGCCAGGAGCTTCTTCCAGGTCTCCCATGTGGGTGCAGGGGCCCAAGGACTTGGGGCATCTTCTACTGCTTTCCCAGGCCATTAGCAGGGAGCTGGATTGGAGTGGAGCAGCCGGGACAGGATCCCACACTCATGGGACACGGGCGTTGCAGGCAGCAGTCTAACCTGCTGTGCCAGAACCCAGGCCCTGGTCCTCTCTTGGATGCTTCTTCCTGCACCCACGACATCACCTGCGCTTCCTGCAGCACAGCTGTGGCTCACGCTTAAGTCTTTGGCCATCAGAGAGGCATCTGACCAGGCCGTGAAAGCCGGGTCTGAGCACTGCTTCCCTCAGCCCTGGGTACAGGAGTCACCTTTCCCCCACTCACTCCCGCGGCCACTGCGGGAGCTGAAGGATTTACAGGAGCCTGGTTCTGTTTTTTTTTTTTTAATTATTTATTTATTTATTTATTTGAAAGTCAGAGTTACAGAGAGAGAGGAGAGATAGACAGAGAGAGAGAGAGAGAGAGAGAGAGAGAGAGAAAGTCTTTTATCTGCTGGTTCACTCCCCAATTGGCCACAATGGCTGGAGCTGAGCAGATCTGAAGCCAGGAGCCAGGAGCTTCCTCCAGGTTTCCCACGTGGGTGCAGGGGCCCAGGGACTTGGGCCATCCTCCACTGCTTTCCCAGGCCACAGCAGAGAGCTGGATCGGAAGTGGAGCATGTGTGTGTGTGAGCTCACGTGTGTGTGCATGTGTATGAGAGCTTGCCTGTGTGTGCACATGTACATATGTGGGCTCATGTGTGTGTGAGAGCTCATAGGAGTGCATGTGTGTATGAACTCACATTTGTAGCAATGCATGTGTTTGTGAGCTCATATGTGTTTGAGAGCTCACGTTGTGTGCATGTGTGCAAGCTCATGTGTGTCAGCTCATGTGTGTGTTTGCCCGAGTGTATGTGTGTACGCTCATGTGTGTGTGCATGTGTGTGTCTGAGACTTACATATTATTCTGACAAATATGTCCACATAATGTACTTTTTATATCTTCTAGGGCAAGGCATCTTTATTATCCTTTTAATATTTTCTCTATTATTCTTACACATTTTCTTTTTCAAACTCATTTTTGAAAGATTTTCCCAAGTCCGGGTATGCACCTGTGATCACTTCTGAAACTCCCTTCAGCCTGACAGTGAACTGGGGGGCGCGACCCCCTCCGGGGGCTGGAACGACTCGTGCAGGAGCCCCTCAGAGCCAGGGCTGCGGCCACAGAGACGAGGTTCATACGGGAAGGCTCCCCGGGCACCTCTCGCCCTGGTCAGCACACTGCTGTTTTGTGAACGTGCTCCTTGATTCTCTTACACAGCACTGAGCTGGGACTGGGCTGGAGTCAGGGTACTAAGGGTAGCGTCCACGAAAATCATGAACAATGAAGCGGCTTCTAACGCGTCTCCAGCTCGGTGCCTGAGCCACGGCGCCGAGGACGGCGTACAAACTGCCATCGCACTCATGACGTGGCTGCACAAAGAGCAGAGCAGTGACAGCAGCCACCTTGGATTTAACGGTGCAATGCTGTGGTTAGGCTGGGAACATGTATGTGATGGTGTGATGTGGTTAGGCTGGGAACATGTATGTGCAGCTGTGATGCTGTGGTTATGGTGGGAACATGTATGTGCAGGCATGATGCTGTGGTTATGCTGGGAACATGTATGTGCAGCTGTGATGCTGTGGTTATGGTGGGATCACGTATGTGCAGGCATGATGCTGTGGTTATGGTGGGAACACGTATATGCAGGCATGATGCTGTGGTTATGGTGGGAACACGTATGTGCAGGCATGATGCTGTGGTTATGGTGGGAACACGTATGTGCAGGCATGATGCTGTGGTTACGGTGGGAACACGTATGTGCAGGCATGATGCTGTGGTTACGGTGGGAACACGTATGTGCAGGCATGATGCTGAGGTTATGGTGGGAACACGTATGTGCAGGCATGATGCTGTGGTTATGGTGGGAACATGTATGTGCAGGCATGATGCTGTGGTTATGGTGGGAACATGTATGTGCAGGCATGATGCTGCGGTTATGGTGGGAACATGTATGTGCAGGCATGATGCTGAGGTTATGGTGGGAACATGTATGTGCAGGCATGATGCTGAGGTTATGGTGGGAACATGTATGTGCAGGCATGATGCTGCGGTTATGGTGGGAACATGTATGTGCAGGCATGATGCTGTGGTTATGGTGGGAACATGTATGTGCAGGCATGATGCTGTGGCTATGCTGGGAACATGTACGTGCAGGCATGATGCTGTGGTTATGGTGGGAACATGTATGTGCAGGCATGATGCTGTGGCTATGCTGGGAACATGTACGTGCAGGCATGATGCTGTGGTTATGGTGGGAACATGTATGTGCAGGCATGATGCTGTGGTTATGGTGGGAACATGTACGTGCAGGCATGATGCTGTGGTTATGGTGGGAATATATATGTATATTTTGGTTTTGTCCCCAGTTCCTGGTGCAGGGGATTTAAATGCATGGGCAACAGGTGCACAGGGAGAATCCTGGTTCTGGTCTTTTTTTTTTTAAGATTTATTTATTGATTTGGATCAGAGTTACACAGAGAGAGAAGGAGAGGCAGAGAGAGAGAGGGAGGTCTTCCATCTGCTGGTTCACTCCCCAATTGGTCGCAATGGCTGGAGCTGTGCCGATCCAAAGCCAGGAACCAGGAGCTTCTTCCGGGTCTCCCATGTGGGTGCAGGGGCCCAAGGGCTTGGGCCATCTTCCACTGCTGTCCCAGGCCATGGCAGAGAGTGGGACTTGAACTGGCACCCGTATGGGATGGCGGCACTGCAGGTGGTGGCTTTACCACCATGCCGCAGCACTGGCCCCTGGTCTTTGGTCTTTGACCCTGGTGTCTGCACAGAATCCCTAAGTGTCGTGGACTTTCCTTGGTCAGGGGGCCTCTGGTGGGCTCTGCTTGTACCCCAGCATGGGGGCTGCAAGGCAGGAGAGCCCGGCCTGGCCGTGCACAGGGCCGGGGCTGCAGACCGAGGTGACGCCCACCCTCGCCCACTTGAAACCCCTGGACAAGCTCCAGGTTGCAGGCCGAGTGCAGCCGCTCCCCTGCCGTCCACTGCGATGCCCTCTGCTAAGCCGGGAGAGCGCTGCCCTGTGCCCTGTGGACCTCTGGAGCAATAGTGGACCCCAGGCAGGGTGTGGACGACCCCGGTCCACAGCCTGGTGCTCACGGCCAGCACGTGGGTGTCCCAGGGATGGAGCCTCGCCCTGCAGAGCCGTGCTGACCCTGGGTGCAGGCCAGTCCCTGGGCCAAGGCCACGTGTCCGGCCTGGGTGCCCGGCTGAGCTGAGCTCAGGGCTGGCAGGGGGAGATGAGTCTGTTTTATCTCATTTGAAATCTCCACAGCCTCTGACCCTTATTTCACAAATAATCTGCAGAGTAAGGAGTTGGCACTTTGCTTTGCTTGGACTCGCTGCTTGTGCAACAACAAAAAATTTTTTTGTACAAAAAAATTTATTTTTTTGGAATAAAACATTTGGTCACTTCCTGCTCTTTTAGAAGAAATACTGATATACATTACATTTGCTATTCTTGTCTGAAACTTTAAATATTTATTGACAGCTAGCATTACCACGGAGCCTTCTTTCTGTGCTTCTCAGAGTTTTTTGGTGTCAGGGTTTTCTCCGTGGACTGGGGCCTTTGCCAAGTTTCTGTGGCCTGAAATCGCTTAGGTAACACGCGGATGATTCCTGCTTCAGTTTTAAGTCACCTGCTCCCAAAGACGCCTGGACCTGGCCACCTTCTGAGGTTAGCGCTTGGGCAGCTTTAAACACTTGTCTCTTTAATTCATTTTAACGGCAAGCCACACGTGAGTGCTGGTCCGTTATCTAAACTTTTCTTTTTTAAGATTTATTTTTATGTATCTGAAAGAGAGAGAGAGAGAGAGAGAGAGAGAGAGAGAGAGAGAGAGAAATCTTCCATCTGCTGGTTCACTTCCCAAATGGCCACGAGGGCCAGAGCTGGGCCGATCTGAAAAGCCAGGAGCCAGGAGCTTCTTCTGGGTCTCCCACATGGGTGCAGGGCCCCAAGCTCTTGGGCCATCCTCCGCTACTTTCTCAGGTGCATTAGCAGGGAGCTGGATGGGAAGCGGAGCAGCCAGGACTCGAACTGGCGCCCACATGGGATGCTGGTGCTGCAGGCAGGGGCTTCGCATGCTAGGCCACAGCGCCGGCCCTGTTATGTGAGTTGCACACACAGACACAGCCTGGACCGCCCCGTCCCCGGTGCCATCCTTCCTCCTCCCCTGTGTGGACGGCATGTGGCACTGCCAGGCTTTCTGTGTGGTTCCCAGGCACGACGAATACCCTGCAGACGGAAGGCTGTCCTCTCGGCACAGGACTTGCTACAGCGAGTGACTGAACGCCGTCAGGAGAGGCGCTTTTCTTCCAGATCTTAGGAATCTTCCACACGAGTGTGTGTGGCTCTAATCCTCTGTGCTCCGGCTGCATCGTGTATGGTGGAAGTAACCTGATTTTAGTGAGTCGTTGTCCAATTTCTTTCCTGTAGTTCCGTTAATATTTTATAATATTCCCTTAAATATACTTAGAAGTATTTGATTTCCTAAAATGTCTTTAGTTTCACCTGAAGTTCCTGCTTTCTCTCGGTCCTGCCTCCCTTCACCCACTCGTGTATTCATTCAGCAAACATCGCGTGAAGATTCCCATGTGGCTTAGCACCCGGCCCGAGGGACAGGGCCAAGCCCCGACCTTGCACTGCCGACTCTCCTGGGCGTTAGAATGACCGGTGCCCATTTTTAGTGTGTTTTCTTATGGTTATTTGAAATTGTTGCTCTTTTGTAAAATCTGCTCCCAGATTCTGTTGTCATTCCTGTTGGTTTATTTTCTCATTTCCTACTGTTCTCTGTTTGATTGGGATGCGTGTGTTCCTAGTTCGTATTTTTCTTTATCAGCTTCGCCGTAATTCCAAGCCCACGCAGCGTGTAAGTTCCTCTTCCGGTGAATCCATGTCTTCACTTCTCTCCTCGCTCTGACTGGTTTTACCATTCCTTTTCTAGGCTCGTGCGTCAGGTGCTCGGTTTGTCGTCCCTGTTTCTTTTCTGTGGATACGCGTGGGGCCGGTGTCGTGGCGCAGTGGGCTAAGCCGCCGTCCCAGCACCAGTTTGAGTCCCAGCTGCTCTGCTTCCAGTCCGGGCTCCCGCTATGGTGCTGGGAAAGCTGCAGATGGGGCCCAAGTGCCTGGGCCCCTACAGGCCGGGTGGGAGACCCAGACAGAATGCCCTGGCTTCTGCCTGCCCCGCTCTGGGCATTGCCAGCGTCAGCTAGCCACGGAAAGAACTCTGTCTCTCCCTCTCTCTGTGTTACTCTGCCTTTCAAATAATAAATAAACCTTTAACACAAAATAAAATGAAGACACGTGGGCATGGCGCGCGGCTGTGACAGAGCTCTGGCGCATCTCCTGCACCTGCTGAGGCCATAGTGCACCTGTCTGTCTCCTTCCTGTGTGGCCCGGCAGGCTGCAGCCTGGGTTGGTGCCCAGTGCCACCGTGAGCACCGTGGACACTGTGCCAAGCTTCCTCTGTGTCCATCCAGCAACGAGGAGGCTGGAGCCTGACCCAGGTGGCAGAGATCTCACGGCCCTGGGAGCCGGTCACCTTGTGGACACATGGGGACCCACCCACCATGACCCGCGGACTCCAGGTGGGGAGGGGGAGGACACTCGGCTGGCTCCTGGGGAGGGAGAGGAGGAGGAAGCCGGTTCCATGTGCACTCTTCCTGCTCACCTGCTTCTCCTGGCTAGAGCAGGCCTGGGCTGAAGCTGGCGTGCAGGGGTGTGTCTCTTCCCCTCTCCCCAGGTAGCGTGCGCATTGCTGGGGGTTCACAGAAATTAGTATCTGCTGTGTGCCTAATACAAGCCAGGCGGTGGGGTAACCGGAAAACAGTCGCCCCCAGCGCCGAGGATGGGGAGGGGGGGACTCCCCGACCCCCAGAGTGAGGACGTGGGGGGGACTCCTTGACCCCAGAGTGAGTGAGGACAAAGAGGGGGGACTCCCTGACCCCAGAGTGAGGATGGGGAGGGGGGGCTCCCTGACCCCAGAGTGAGGACGGGAGGGGGGGACTCCCCGACCCCCAGAATGAGTGAGGACGGGGAGGGGGGGACTCCCCGACCCCCAGAATGAGTGAGGACGGGGAGGGGGGGCTCCCTGACCCCAGAGTGAGGACGGGGAGGGGGGGACTCCCCGACCCCCAGAGTGAGTGAGGACGGGGAGGTGGGGACGTCCTGACCCCAGAGTGAGTGAGGACAGGAGGGGGGGACTCCCCGACCCCAGAGTGAGTGAGGACGGGGAGGGGGGGCTCCCTGACCCCAGAGTGAGGACGGGGAGGGGGGGCTCCCTAACCCCAGAGTGAGTGAGCGGAGCCGCGGGGACCTGGCCCCTGGGGGGGGGGGGGCTGCACTCACTGCCCGGGCAGGTTTCACTCCATTTTATGATGCACTTTCCCGCCTCGGCTCGCCGCACCCCTGTCCTCGGCAGTCTGGGGGAGACATTCTCCGCTGAGCATCTAATTCCCTGGCAGAATTTTCCCGGAATCCAGTCCTGTTCTCTCCTTGTGCTGTCCTTTTTTTAACTGAGCGATCGTGGTTTTCAGTCAGAAACAATATTCCGGGCTCTGGGCCGGCGCCGCGGCTCACTAGGCTAATCCTCCACCTTGCGGCGCCGGCGCACCGGGTTCTAGTCCTGGTCGGGGCACCGATCCTGTCCCAGTTGCCCCTCTTCCAGGCCAGCTCTCTGCTGTGGCCAGGGAGTGCAGTGGAGGATGGCCCAAGTGCTTGGGCCCTGCACCCCATGGGAGACCAGGAGAAGCACCTAGCTCCTGCCATCGGATCAGCGCAGTGCGCCAGCCGCAGCGCGCCTACCGCGGCGGCCATTGGAGGGTGAACCAACGGAAAAAGGAAGACCTTTCTCTCTGTCTCTCTCTCTCACTGTCCACTCTGCCTGTCCAGAAAAAAAATATTCCGGGCTCTGGTGTGCGCTGCAGAAACAGAAGTTTTTCCTGTGGCTGCCACAGCCCGCGGGCTCACGGCTGCTCGCCTCTCTGTTCCCGACCCCTGAGGGTGTGGGGAGGTGGCCCTTGGCTCATCTCCTCCCGAGCGAGCTGCAGCCCGGCTTGCCCTTGGCTGGACGTGAGAGGGGTTCTGGTGTGGTTCTGTGTGGCTCTGCTTCTGGTGTTTCCACCGGAGGACATGGCTGGCTGTACTGCCGTTTTACTTTGCCAAATCAGAACCAGCGTGGCATGGAGGGCAGGATTCCGTGCCAGCTGGAGGCAGCGAGCGCCGGGGCTGTCGCCGGGCCCATGGCCTCTGTGCGCTGTGGCTCCCTCACGTCAGCTCTGCTGCCCTGGGTTGCCTCCGCCACCGGCGCCCCATGACCAGAGCTGGTAACCGTGACCACGGGGCCTGCCTAGGACGCCCGGTCCTTGTCCTCAGGCCTCTCACTGGACACTCAGAGCCCACCCAACACTGGGTCATTTTGCAGATCCCCTGCGCCTGTGTTCAGACCCACAGGGCGTCTCTCTCTGTGCCCACTCTGAGGTTGCTGTCAGCCCAGTGGGCGTCTCGGGGGCTGCAGGACCCTCGTGGGAACCTGGGACGCCCACAGGGAACGGAGCATGGCCGCTGCACCGCACAGAGGCTGTTGGAAGTTCACCGTGCCTGACGCAGAACTCCCCCCCACCAGGCTGGCTTTGGTGCTGCTGGGGCTGAGTGGGAGCTGGTCCCTCAGGGCCCCCGTGGGCCAGCCCTGTCCTTCTTCGATGCTAAGTGATTCCCGTCCGAGTCTCTGCGAACTGTGCCACACCTGTGTCCTCCTCACGAGCCCCCGCAGGGTGCCCGGCGCTGAGCCGACCACGCTGCTCTCTAGCCCCTTCCTGCCCCCACTGGCTGCCCAGCCCTGTTTCCTGGTCCCCTTCTCAGAAGGAGCCCGGCCTCCCACGGCTTCCAGAGTCACCTGCTCAGTAGGAGCTCGCCGTGTCTGGGGTGAGTCACAGTGAGCACCGGGATGAGACCTACAGGAAAGAAGGTGAGAGACGTGGAGGCCGTGGCCAAGGTCAGAGTCGTGGAGGCCGTGGCCAAGGTCGGAGTCTTGGAGGCCGTGGCCAAGGTCGGAGTCGTGGAGGCCGTGGCCAAGGTCGGAGTCGTGGAGGCCGTGGCCAAGGTCGGAGTCGTGGAGGCCGTGGCCAAGGTCGGAGTCGTGGAGGCCGTGGCCAAGGTCAGAGTCGTGGAGGCCGTGGCCAAGGTCGGAGTCGTGGAGGCCGTGGCCAAGGTCGGAGTCGTGGAGGCCGTGGCCAAGGTCGGAGTCGTGGAGGCTGTGGCCAAGGTCAGAGTCGTGGAGGCCGTGGCCAAGGTCAGAGTCGTGGAGGCTGTGGCCAAGGTCAGAGTCGTGGAGGCCATGGTCAAGGTCAGAGTCGTGGAGGCCGTGGCCAAGGTCGGAGTCGTGGAGGCCGTGGCCAAGGTCGGAGTCTTGGAGGCCGTGGCCAAGGTCGGAGTCGTGGAGGCCGTGGCCAAGGTCGGAGTCGTGGAGGCCGTGGCCAAGGTCGGAGTCGTGGAGGCCGTGGCCAAGGTCGGAGTCGTGGAGGCCGTGGCCAAGGTCGGAGTCGTGGAGGCCGTGGCCAAGGTCAGAGTCGTGGAGGCTGTGGCCAAGGTCAGAGTCCTGGAGGCCGTGGCCAAGGTCAGAGTCGTGGAGGCTGTGGCCAAGGTCAGAGTCGTGGAGGCCATGGTCAAGGTCAGAGTCGTGGAGGCCGTGGCCAAGGTCGGAGTCGTGGAGGCCGTGGCCAAGGTCGGAGTCGTGGAGGCCGTGGCCAAGGTCAGAGTCGTGGAGGCCGTGGCCAAGGTCGGAGTCGTGGAGGCCGTGGCCAAGGTCAGAGTCGTGGAGGCCGTGGCCAAGGTCGGAGTCGTGGAGGCCGTGGCCAAGGTCGGAGTCGTGGAGGCCGTGGCCAAGGTCAGAGTCGTGGAGGCTGTGGCCAAGGTCAGAGTCGTGGAGGCTGTGGCCAAGGTCAGAGTCGTGGAGGCCGTGGCCAAGGTCAGAGTCGTGGAGGCTGTGGCCAAGGTCAGAGTCGTGGAGGCCGTGGCCAAGGTCAGAGTCGTGGAGGCCGTGGCCAAGGTCAGAGTCGTGGAGGCTGTGGCCAAGGTCAGAGTCGTGGAGGCTGTGGCCAAGGTCAGAGTCGTGGAGGCCGTGGCCAAGGTCAGAGTCGTGGAGGCTGTGGCCAAGGTCAGAGTCGTGGAGGCCATGGTCAAGGTCAGAGTCGTGGAGGCTGTGGCCAAGGTCAGAGTCGTGGAGGCTGTGGCCAAGGTCAGAGTCGTGGAGGCCGTGGCCAAGGTCAGAGTCGTGGAGGCTGTGGCCAAGGTCAGAGTCGTGGAGGCCGTGGCCAAGGTCAGAGTCGTGGAGGCCGTGGCCAAGGTCAGAGTCGTGGAGGCTGTGGCCAAGGTCAGAGTCGTGGAGGCTGTGGCCAAGGTCAGAGTCGTGGAGGCCGTGGCCAAGGTCAGAGTCGTGGAGGCTGTGGCCAAGGTCAGAGTCGTGGAGGCCGTGGCCAAGGTCAGAGTCGTGGAGGCCGTGGCCAAGGTCAGAGTCGTGGAGGCTGTGGCCAAGGTCAGAGTTGTGGAGGCCGTGGCCAAGGTCGGAGTCGTGGAGGCCGTGGCCAAGGTCAGAGTCGTGGAGGCTGTGGCCAAGGTCAGAGTCCTGGAGGCCGTGGCCAAGGTCAGAGTCGTGGAGGCTGTGGCCAAGGTCAGAGTCGTGGAGGCCATGGTCAAGGTCAGAGTCGTGGAGGCCGTGGCCAAGGTCGGAGTCGTGGAGGCCGTGGCCAAGGTCGGAGTCGTGGAGGCTGTGGCCAAGGTCAGAGTCGTGGAGGCCGTGGCCAAGGTCGGAGTCGTGGAGGCCGTGGCCAAGGTCAGAGTCGTGGAGGCCGTGGCCAAGGTCGGAGTCGTGGAGGCCGTGGCCAAGGTCGGAGTCGTGGAGGCCGTGGCCAAGGTCAGAGTCGTGGAGGCTGTGGCCAAGGTCAGAGTCGTGGAGGCTGTGGCCAAGGTCAGAGTCGTGGAGGCTGTGGCCAAGGTCAGAGTCGTGGAGGCCATGGTCAAGGTCAGAGTCGTGGAGGCTGTGGCCAAGGTCGGAGTCGTGGAGGCCGTGGCCAAGGTCGGAGTCGTGGAGGCTGTGGCCAAGGTCAGAGTCGTGGAGGCCGTGGCCAAGGTCGGAGTCGTGGAGGCCGTGGCCAAGGTCAGAGTCGTGGAGGCCGTGGCCAAGGTCGGAGTCGTGGAGGCCGTGGCCAAGGTCGGAGTCGTGGAGGCCGTGGCCAAGGTCGGAGTCGTGGAGGCTGTGGCCAAGGTCAGAGTCGTGGAGGCTGTGGCCAAGGTCAGAGTCGTGGAGGCCGTGGCCAAGGTCAGAGTCGTGGAGGCTGTGGCCAAGGTCAGAGTCGTGGAGGCCGTGGCCAAGGTCAGAGTCGTGGAGGCTGTGGCCAAGGTCAGAGTCCTGGAGGCCGTGGCCAAGGTCAGAGTCGTGGAGGCTGTGGCCAAGGTCAGAGTCGTGGAGGCTGTGGCCAAGGTCAGAGTCGTGGAGGCCATGGTCAAGGTCAGAGTCGTGGAGGCCGTGGCCAAGGTCGGAGTCGTGGAGGCCGTGGCCAAGGTCGGAGTCGTGGAGGCTGTGGCCAAGGTCAGAGTCGTGGAGGCCATGGTCAAGGTCAGAGTCGTGGAGGCCGTGGCCAAGGTCGGAGTCGTGGAGGCCGTGGCCAAGGTCGGAGTCGTGGAGGCTGTGGCCAAGGTCAGAGTCGTGGAGGCCGTGGCCAAGGTCGGAGTCGTGGAGGCCGTGGCCAAGGTCAGAGTCGTGGAGGCCGTGGCCAAGGTCGGAGTCGTGGAGGCCGTGGCCAAGGTCGGAGTCGTGGAGGCCGTGGCCAAGGTCAGAGTCGTGGAGGCCGTGGCCAAGGTCAGAGTCGTGGAGGCTGTGGCCAAGGTCAGAGTCGTGGAGGCTGTGGCCAAGGTCAGAGTCGTGGAGGCCATGGCCAAGGTCAGAGTCGTGGAGGCCGTGGCCAAGGTCAGAGTCGTGGAGGCTGTGGCCAAGGTCAGAGTCCTGGAGGCCGTGGCCAAGGTCAGAGTCGTGGAGGCTGTGGCCAAGGTCAGAGTCGTGGAGGCCATGGTCAAGGTCAGAGTCGTGGAGGCCGTGGCCAAGGTCGGAGTCGTGGAGGCCGTGGCCAAGGTCGGAGTCGTGGAGGCTGTGGCCAAGGTCAGAGTCGTGGAGGCCGTGGCCAAGGTCGGAGTCGTGGAGGCCGTGGCCAAGGTCAGAGTCGTGGAGGCCGTGGCCAAGGTCGGAGTCGTGGAGGCCGTGGCCAAGGTCGGAGTCGTGGAGGCCGTGGCCAAGGTCAGAGTCGTGGAGGCCGTGGCCAAGGTCAGAGTCGTGGAGGCCGTGGCCAAGGTCGGAGTCGTGGAGGCCGTGGCCAGCACCTAACAGATATCAAATTCCAGGCCTGGGCGCGTGGGCTTCGGCACTTGGAAACAAAACGTGAAAGCACAGTGTTGGAGAATTTTCCAGAACGGTTGAGTGCTTCAGTACAAGCCCCAGACGGAGAGGAAGACACCCAGACGCGTCGCTGAGAAACCTCAAAGCAGAGACAGAGAACGGCTCGAAGGCAGCACCTGTGGGCCGAGGAGAAACAAGAGAGCAGAGACAACGGGAGAGAGCAAGTGCTGCCCAGCGGATCCGTCCTGCACAAACACAGCCGGCCGTGGCGGTGAAGGGCGCGCGGTGCACATGTGCACCGAGGAGCGTGGCCTGTCTGCATTCGTGGATGGCACTGTGGGCCGTGCCGGTCACTGGTCAGCAGGGGTGGCTGTCACCTGCTCTCTGTCACACGCACGCCCCAGCGCTCACTGCTGCACTGTGCCACCTCTCAGGACGCCGAGACGGAACCAGACAGCGTCCAGGCAAAGGACAGGGCAGAGCCCTTGCTTCCCGTGATCTGTCCACAGTGCTGGGTCCCAGGGTGCACCTGCACTAGGCTGGGCGTAGCCATCACAGGACAAGGAGTGTGAGAGTGAACACTCCTCGGTGTACAGGCAAGGTGCGCACCCACCAAAAGTGAAGTGGGACCCTTTCGCCGTGTGTCACGTGGGAGAAGTGAAAAATAGGACAGGCTGGCTCAACGTCCGCAGAAATCAGGGCAAGACAGCGTGAAGCCACCCGGGGATCCCGAGACCCAGCGGCTACGGCCTGAACGCTGGCGGTGCTTGGTGCTGGCACAGGGAGCGAGCTGGGACCTCTGAGCTGAAGCACCTTGGCTGCCAGTGCAGACCGGGCCCAGTGCAGACGGCAAACCTGCTCAGTGCGCTCCTGTGACTCGCACACGCGCACGCTGCACCTGGAAGCGTGTGAAGTGTGCCCGGACCTCACCGCTTGCAGGACCTGATGTACGAAGGCAGTGTCAGTGCAGAACTGACAGCATCAACGCACGTGAGCCTTACAACGTCCCAATGGTGCGACAGAAGCCAGGCGCGAACGGCCCCACGGGAATGGCTGCCTCTGCTCGCAGGAAAGATCAACACAAAGCTCAGCCCGTGGCCAACAGTTGGCACCCATGTGGTGCTGATCTGGGGCCGCGGGCCAGGGGGAGGGTGTGGCTGAGAAGGACCGTGGGAGGGCCCCGGGGCGCTGGAAGTGTCCTCTCACGTGACCTGGTGCCCTGCTCGTCTCACAGTCCACCACGTGGACGTGAGTAGTTTTCTAAGTGGAGGACTTTTTTTTAAAAAAGATTGAATTTATTTATTTGAGAGGCTAGTTACAGGCAGAAAGAGAGGTCTTCCATGTGCTGGTTTACTCCCCAAATGGCCGCAACAGCTGGAGCTGGGCCAATCCAAAGCCAGGATCCAGGAGCTTCCTCTGGGTCTCCCATGAGGGTGCAGGAGCCCAAGGACTTGGGCCATCTTCTGCCACTTTCCCGGGACTTGAACCATCATCGCCCATATAGGGTGCTGGCGCCACAGGTGACGGATTAGCCCACCACGCCCCAGGGCGGCCCCAGAGAAAACCTAAGCAGGTGAATGGCCCAGGGGGTCATTTCCTGGGCCCCCACAGGAGTCAGTGAGAGGCAGGGCGACACGGACAAGGACAGGTAGGCTGAAGCCCTGCAAGCCGGGGGACTCTGTGGACAGTCCGGAGAGGGCTTTCTAAGTCCCGGGCGTGGTCACGTCACGTGCTAGCAGTCGCTGAAACCCTGAGCCCAGAAGCCCAGGTTCCAGCTCGTGAGTGGTGACTGCCAGCGGTGCGCCCCAGGATGCTGGGATCCTGCGGCCTCTCCCGGTCCTCGGCTCTCTGGCGTCTTCTCCACGACTGAGGGACCCCCTCTCCCGCCTCTCACTTCCGCTTCCTCCTGGTTGTGAGCACAAAGGGAGAGAGCAGTCTGGGTCCACAGTTGCTGTTTAAGAATCAGACCTGGGGCGGGGGGCGCTGTGGTGTAGTGGGCTAAACCGCCTGCGCTGCCAGCATCCTGTATGAGTCCGGTTCAAGTCCCGGGTGCTCCTCTTCCTGTCCAGCTCTCTGCTATGGCCTGGGAAGGCAGTAGAAGATGGCCCAAGTCCTTGGGCCCCTGCACCCATGTGGGAGACGGGAGGAAGCTCCTGGCTCTTGGTTTCGAATTGGCCCAACTCCGGCCGTTGCGGCCATTTGGGGAGTGAACCAATGGATGGAAGATCTCTCTGTCTCTCCCTCTCCCTGTCTGTAACTCTACCTCTCAAATACATGAGTAAAATCATTAAAAAAAAGAGAGAAATGGGAAGAACAAAGCAAAGGAACAGCGTGTGTTGGGCGTGGTTGGCGACACCTGGCCCCTCTGACTGGAATTCTCAGCTGAGGCCCAGGGCACCTCCCCAGCAAGCTCCTTCCTGGAAAACACCGTTAGAGAAGCTTACAGGGCGCATAACCATTCCTAGGACAAGTGCTGTTTCCATGGGTAATTTTATTTCAAAGAGGAAACATTCTTCTAGCGTGGAACCAAGAGCAGAGCCGTGGTAAGCTGGGCCTAATGACAAGCAGTGTGAATAAAATGTATAAATGTTTAATTTTGGCTTGGATAAGACAGATGCAAATTTCCCACTTCCTCTGGCGCTGCAAATACTGATCACTTCTGTGATTACTTTGAATAAGGGTCAATTTTTGGTTTAAGAAAGCAGAGCTGAACTGCTAAATATTTATAACCCAGTTCCTGCAGCCGGGCTGAGCTCGGGCTGTGGGGCTTGTCCGTGCTTCGCCGGCTGCACACCGCTCATCTCCCTCCCGGCTCCCGGAGCGGTCCGGGGCGCCACAGGCTCGGTTATCACCCTGGGAAAAAGGATGCCAAGTGTGGCTTCCCCAGTCGACTGAGTTTGAAACAAGGAATTCAGCAGCCACGCGTGTGAGCTGTGGCCAAGCGCTCCACTTCCTGGGCTTGAGGGGCTTCACGGTGGGGCTGGGGGCTCCGCCTTCCTCCGGCTGTGGAAGGAGGGGTCCTGACAGCCTGCACCGTGGCCTTGCTCCCTCGGACGCCGGGAACCTGGCTGTCCCACGCGCTCCCAGGCTCTCGCTGGAAGCAGCATCCCCGGGTCCTTCCTGCAGCCTTTTGGGTTCTGTCGCACTGGCAGAGGCTTCGCGCCTGTCTGGGGGTGGTCTGGGGGGGAGAGCTGTGCACAAGGGCTCAGACCCTGCTGACCGTAGTACCTGCGGTGTCCACTCAGAAGCACACATGCACATGCGTGCTTGTCTATGCATACAGATAGCACACGTGTCCCTACATAGGCGTGTGTGTTTACATCTACACATAAACATGCGTGTGCATTGTGTCTACGTGTGTGTATAGCTCTAAAGACGTGTGTGTGTGTGTGTGTGTGAACGCACCTGTGCACTCCCACACCTGTGATTTGGGGCAGTGTGCAGGGGCGCAGGGGCCTTAGTGCTGGGCAGCTTCCGGTCCCTGCGTGGCCCTGGAGGTGTGGACGTCCGGGCCTCGGGCCTCCCCTGGCAGGTGTGGACGTCCGGTCCTCGGGCCTCCCCGGCAGGTGTGGACGGCCGGGCCTCGGGCCTCCCCGGCAGGTGTGGACGTCCGGGCCTCGGGCCTCCCCTGGCAGGTGTGGACATCCGGTCCCTGCGTGGCCCTGAGGTGTGGACATCCGGTCCTCGGGCCTCCCCGGCAGGTGTGGACGTCCGGGCCTCGGGCCTCCCCTGGCAGGTGTGGACATCCGGTCCCTGCGTGGCCCTGAGGTGTGGACGTCCGGGCCTCGGGCCTCCCCTGGCAGGTGTGGACATCCGGGCCTCGGGCCTCCCCTGGCAGGCTGGCCGTCAGGTTTCCTCACAGAGATGAGCGTTCAAGTCCAGACTGGGGAGAACTCTTTCCTGCATTGGGAGAGCCCTGGCTGCCAGCCATGGCAGGGACGTCACGCCCGGAGAGCACAGGTCCATGCCACACGGCTTCTGTGTGATGTGAAGCCGAGGCGGGCAGTGCGTGTGCCGGCGCGTGCAGCCGGGGCCTCGGGCGCTGCTGCCTTAGCCTGTCCGGGGCAGGGCTTGGGAGTTCCCCGCGGCGTGGATCGTGGTTTCTCCGTGGTCCCTTTTGCATGTGGGCCCTTCCTGGCCCTCTCCGTGCCGCTGTTTGCTGTTGAGCGCCCAGACCCCGCCAAGCTGTCGGCACAGCCCTGCCCCCGGTGCCCAGTCACCACCAGGCCTCAGTGCCAGTGGGGCTGTGCGGCCAATGGGCTGCTTGTTCCTGGGCCGGGAGCTGCCCGTGTGTCCTGCTGGAAGCCGTGCTCTCAAACCCACTCATCTCTGTGCTGGGCCGTGTGGGGTCTGGATGCTGCTGTGAGAATCTCTCCAAGGGAACGCAGGGCCCCTCGGGAAGCCTCCCTCCACTCCTGACAGAGGAGCAAGGAGCAAACACCCCTCCCCAACCAACAGAGGGGCCCTGTGTACGGGGACAGGGATGCCTGGAGGGAGGGGACTGCAGCCTCCAGTGATCCCTGCTGCCCCTGCTGCCCCAGAGCCGCTGGGTTCTCAGTACAGCCGCCCTCCCCCGGGGGTGGGAACCAGGGGGGATGTTTGGGGACCGTCCTGGTGTTTAGAGAGCAGAGCCCACGGCTGCTGAGTGTTCTGTGATGCGCAGGTCGGCCCCTGGGAAGGAGGACCCATCCCACCCACCCCTGGGCGCCTCTCCTGCCCCCAGTCCGATTCATGCACGTTCACCAGCCATGTGGCTCGACTCTGGCTCATTCTCAGTGTGGATTTCTAGAAGCATCAAATGGTCCCCCAACCCCAGGCTGCCGTGTCGGTGGCTGTCGGCTTTCCTGGTTTCCCGGCCCCTCGTCTGCTCCCAGCTGGAAGGTTCTTTTCCTGCACACAAACAGGCAGTGCCCAGAGGGTTCCACTCGCCTGGTTCCCAATCAGCACAGCGGTGCCAAGGGACTCAGGCAAAGCAGATGGCATCTGCCCGGCAGCCAGGGCCAGCAGGAGCGGGGACCTCCTGTTACAAGTCCTGCGGCCACTGATAAAGACAGTGCTGCATTTAAGTGAGACGGGTTGTGAACAATCCTGGGTGTGTTGATAACGCCTCCGGAGAGCTCTCACAAGCCGTGAGGACTTTCAAGAGGAGAAACTAGAAATCCAGCGGCAAAATATCCTTACCAAAATGGTGGCGGCACTGAAAATCCTCACACCCATTTGCCAGAATGTGGAAGCACAGCCCACACCCAGTCACGGAAATTTCTAGAAATCGTGCATGTATCTCTCGTGATTTGCACACCTCAGTACTGCCGGAGCTCGTGATCGAACTCGCAGTCGCGTCCCCCTCCCGGGGGTCAGATCTCGCCTCCCGGGTCCCCAGCCCCTCACTGCAGGGTCAGGGTGGGCAGCGCCGTCCGTGTGTCCCATCAGGGACACTCAGGGTGCTAAGCCCAGCTGGTACGTGGCAGGGTGGTGCCTGGAAGTCGCCTGGGACCCCATCCCCTTGGGGCCATGAATTACTAGGACTTCGCTCAATGATCTCAGTGTTTCTAACACTTCACTTTGAGATGACGTCACAAGATTCACAAATACAGCAGGTTTCAGCCGCTCTCCGAGAGTCACCACCGTCTACTCTTTGGCCTTGTTTCCTTCTGTTTCTGCCTGCGTCTGGAGCGACACCAATCGTGACTTGGGCTCCGCTGTGACAAGCAGCAGCCTGCACGCTGCTGCCCCGGCTGGGATTTGCCTGGATCCTCTGACAGATCCTTGCTTCCTGGCACAGGAATACGTTGCACATTCCACTCACAAATTCCTCATCCGTGGGGCCAGCATGGTGGCATGGCGGGTAAAGCCTCCACCTGCAGTGCCGGCGTCCCAGATGGGCACCAGTTCAAGTCCTGGCTGCTCCTCTTCCGATCCAGCTCTCTGCTGTGGCCTGGGAAAGCAGTAGAAGATGGCCCAGGTGCTTGGGCCCCTGCACCCATGTGGGAGACCAGGAAGAAGCTCCTGACTCCTGGCTTCAGATCAGCCCGGCTCTGGCCACTGCGGCCATTTGCAGAGTATATAAAAGATTCTCTCTCTGCTTTTTCCTCTCTCTGTAACTCTACTTCTCAAATAAATAAATAAATCTTTAAAAAGTTTCCTTGTCACCAGCCCAGGAACTGCTCGCTTAGTCACTCTTGCGGTGTGAAACAGTAGCAAACAAACCGGGAGAGGCTCCCCAGTCTGCCCTCTCTCTGACTGCTCACTTCTCTCTCTCTAAAGCCACGAGCTCCCGCTCGCACCTCCACCTCCAACCCAGCCCATGGCGTTCTTCCTCCAGTCGCGCCTGCACGTCCCTTGTCACCAGCGAGAGGTCCCACACCCTGCACGGCCCCGGTGTTTCCCAGGCTGCTGCAGGCTCCCCGTGCTGAGAGCACTCCCAGACTGGTCACGTCGCACCGTGAAAGCCGTCGGCAGAGGACGGGCTGCTCCCCCTCGGCCACCATCGGCCTCAGATGACCACAAAATGCAACAACCATTTCCAACCTGAAACAATTGATGGCTCAGGACCAAAACAACCCTGAAAGAAAGGAAGCAAATCAGGTTGCCGTGCAGGGACCCAGTGTACTGCTTGGAAGAAGTCTCCAGGCGACAGCCCTCAAGGGGAGTGCCAGCCCACGGCCACCGAGGCTGCTGAGTTGAGAGGCCAGAGCCGTAGCTTGCAGTGGCCAAGGCTGTCAGAGGTCGCAGTGAGAACCGGGTGAGGTGAGGGAGCTGCAGGGGGGCCTGGGGTCTGCAGGAGGCATCAGTGTTTGTGTCCGTGTGCGGAAAATCCCCACCGGGAGGCAGGAGGGCCCTGGAGCTCCCCGGGGGCACTGACTTGCATGCCCGCGTCAGCGACCCTGGCGGGACAGAGTTTGCGGGGTGCCGGGTGGAGTTCTCAGGGGACATGGCCTGGGGGGGGGTCAGGACTCGGCCCCAGACGAACGTCTGCCCCGGGCTTTCTTCAGAGGAGCTCACGACCGTACCCCGGGCATCTGCGTGATCGTGGGTTGTGGGCCACGTCCCAGAGCAAACACACACAGCCGGCACCGAGCGGCACCCGCGGACACTCAGAGCCACGATGCCCGGAAGGCGTGGAGGAGCTCCCAGAACCAGGAGGAGACACAGCCCAGCGTGACAGAGCAGAAGGCGTGGAGGAGCTCCCAGAACCAGGAGGAGACACAGCCCAGCGCGACAGAGCAGAAGGCGTGGAGGAGCTCCCAGAATCAGGAGGAGACACAGCCCAGCACAACAGAGATGGTGCCACAGACTTCAAAGGCCTTCACACGCGCGCGCTGACGTGCTGGCGAGCTTGCCGACTTCCCAACAACTAACCCGCAGGGAGTGCGGAGGAGGGGCGATGGGGAGGGGGCTTCAGGCCTGTGGGAGACAGGAACCCGGGCTGCCCCCACGGGGCCAGAGGTGCAGAAACAGTACTTGAAGGAGTGGCTGGAAAGCAACTCTGGTTGACCATCATTAGAGGAGAAATGGTTGAGGATCAGCAAAGCTCAGCAGAGGGAACAGAGAGAGCGCCAGGCCACGTGTGTGCCTGGGTTCATTGCACACGGGCGAGCCGGCAGGCACACGGGCGAGCCGGCAGGCACACGGGCGAGCCGGCAGGCACACGGGGACTCTTCAAAGCAGTGTAAGTGAGAGGAGCTGCATAGATGTGGTGATAGCTGATTAACAGATGCGGCGATAGCTGATTCTGTAAGAGGAGCAAAGAAGCCAGAGGCCTGCACTTGGCCTTGGGACCCGTGCTGGTCAGAGACGGCCCACGTTGGGACGCCTGGGTGAGCCACCACTTGCAAGGCCCCGCATCCCACATCAGAGCACCAGTTCCAGTCCCAGCTGCTCTGCTCCTGATCCAGCTCCTGGTTAATGCACCCGGGAAGCAGCAGAAAATGGGCCAAGGGCGCGGGCACCCGCGTGGGAGACCCAGACGCAGTTTCGGGCTCCTGGTTTGGGCCTGAACCAGCCCCATCTATTGCGGCTGTTTGGTGGGCAAACGAGCAGATTAAAATCTTAATCTCTCTCTCTCTGTCACTCTGCCTTTCAAATAAATACTGGATGAAATATAGTCTATTTTATTTTATTTTATTTTATTTAAAAGGCAGAGTAACAGAGGGAGAGAGAGAGAGGTCTTCCATCTGCTGGTTCACTTCCTAAATGGCCACAAATGGCCAAGAGTGAGCCAGGCTGAAGCCGGGAGCCAGGAGCTTCCTCCAGGTCTCCCACGTGGGAGCAGGGACCCAAACCCTTGGGCCATCTTCCGCTGATTTCCCAGGGGCATTAGCAGGAGCTGGATCAGAAGTGCAGCAGCCAGGACACGAACCGGCACCCACGTGGGATGCTGGCACTGCAGATGGCGGCTTGACTCACCATGACACAGTGCTGGCCCCATGTAGTCTCATTTCTGTACCAATGGAGACGCATTTCGGAGACGAAGCGTGAGGGGCTAGCGTGCGGTGGAGAGTGTCCTCAGGAAGCAGGAGGTAGAGCATCCGTAGCCGTGGGAGGCAGAAGCCCACGTGGTGCCCCCCCCCCCCGGGAACACTTTCCTCAAGAGTCAGGGTTGAATAAACATCTGGACCACGCGCAGCTGCACGCACGCGCCGGCAGGAGCCTGGCACACGGGCTTGCTGACCTGACACGGGATGGAGCACGGCCCAGGGCACGAGGAACATGGCCAACGGCAGAGAGCCCATACACCGCGCGCCCACGAGAGAGAACTTTGCTGGATGAAGACGGAGAGGGTCCCAGGGTGGAGCTCGGTCAGCTCAGGGCGTCCGCCTGGGCTCAGCATCTCTAATCTGGACCCCGCACAGCAAGGAGACGACGGCCAGGTGCACGCGCCGTCCCGCACCGGGCCACCTCGCTCCTTGCCCGTTCTGAGCCCTGCACAGCATGCTAGGGTTCAACGATTCGGTGAAATCGCAGGCAAAGGGCAGCGCTCCTAATATGAGAAAGGAGTCAGAACTAAGCGGGGAGGGGAGGCTGGGAGGAGTGCTGGGTGCTGGGCAGAGTCCGAGGCACCCCAGGAACCCAGGGGTGTTTCAGCAAATGTCCGGTGGATACAGAACAAGTGCAGGTATGTGGGACATCACAACAGTGAGTCTGGGGCACTGAGAACCAGCCAGCACCGGCGTTACAGCAGTCGAGTGTCCAAACTGCAAAACCGTGTCTGTCAACTTCTTTGTCTAAAGAATGAAGAAGAGGGGGGGGTGGGGAGAGAGAGAGAGAGAGAGCGAGCAAGAGAGAGCCATCTTCCACCTGCTGGTTCACTCCCCAAATGCCCACAATGCTGGGCCTGGGTCAGGCCAAAGCCAAAAGCCAGGAGCTGCCGGGGTGGCAGGGACCCACGTCCTCGGGCCGTCATGCCCTGCCTCCCAGGTGAGCTGGGGTGGGAAGCAGAGCAGCCAGGACTCCGACAGGCACAGTGATACGGCTGCAGGAGTGCCAGGAGGCGGCCTAACCTGCTGAGCCACCACGGCCGGCCACACCTCACCCATTTGTTGTTGTAAATGTCCTCACCACAGCTGATGGCAAGGGACGAATGCTCGGACGCCCGGAGCGGGGTGGGGACAGGGTGTGGGGCTGAGCGTCTGTGTGCGCAGCTCCCGCACAGCGGCACAGACATGGTGGCAGTTACCAGGATGGAGACGTTCACCAGTGCCTGTTGTCTGAACATGATCCAATCAGTGGCTGACGCGTCTAGGAAAATCTCCGAGTTTTAGAAGCCCAAGGTTCTCTATGTGTGCGCATATCCAACAAGTCACAGAGAACTGGGGAAAAGGACAGGAGGCCGGGGTGCATCTCAGGGGGGTCTGTGGCCTGAGCCGACCCTGACACCACCCCAGAGGGACGTATTGTAGATAGAAGTACTCACGGCCACTTGTGTACAGATGTGAGTCCAGGCAGCGCCCACAGGACGGCGACGTGGAAGTCCTAAGACCAGCTCCATGGACAGAGACGGCATTGGACAAACCTCGGCGCATGTTCCCGTGGTGGTGAGACGAGGCCCCGTGGAGACGCTGCCCTGACCGAGGGCATCTCTGCTGACAGCAACGTCAGACTGGATCTCACAGCCCCGCCCCGAGCAGAGGAGACAGAGATGAGGAGGTGAGTGTGGGGACTGGAGGCCACGGAGCGAAACTCGGCCTCGGGGCTACGACTGCCCCCAACGCCCGGCAGGAGCCAATGCGGAGGCTCAGCGAAGGCCACACGTGAAAGTCAACTGTGCTTCTTGTATTTCATAATTATTCATAAATCGCGATTTTATAAACATAAAGATATTAGAAATATTAATATTTACAAACTATGCATCACTAAGGTTAAGCTTTAGAGATGCTGTTTTTCTAGAGAATGCAAGAAACTCAAAGGCAAATAAAAAGACATTCGTATTGAATATTAAGATTGCATCCAGCGACATTTGCAAAACATGTAGGCTGAAAATTGCCAGCGTCTCCACAGAGAAATCAGGATACCTAAATAAATAAAAGGACCACGTTTGTGTAACAGAAAGCTGAACATTAAAATATCAATTCTTGCCCAACTGGGATGTAGACTCACAAAAGCCCAACTGAACTCCTGGGGGAGTTTACCTGCTAAGGTGATAAAGAAATGCAAAATAATGATAAAACTATTTTTGAAAGAGTAACGGGAAGCTGGAGTTGCCACCTCACCTGACTCCAAGTTTACTGTGTACGTCAGACCTCTCAACAAAATCATGGCGAACTGAACCAGTGTTTTTTCAAAAGAATATTTCAGCTTGGCCGACTGGAGTTCATCCCATGAATGTGAGGACAGTTAACCGTGGAAAAATCAATGAAAGCAATGAAAAGAAACAAATTAAACTTTTAAACTTCAGAGGTACTATTTTCTAGAGAATCCACAAAATTAAATAAAAAAAAGCCTTCTAGTAGACGTCCACCTAACGCCGGTGCTGCCCACACTGGCCAGAGGCGTGGAGCCGGCGCAGACACAGCAACAGAGGCACCGGCCCTGGAGTCCAGACTCACTGATTGTCTTTTTTTCTATTTTTGGACAGGCAGAGTCAGACAGTGAGAGAGAGAGAAAGGTCTTCCTTCCGTTGGTTCACCCCCAAAATGGCCGCCACAGCCAGTGCTGCGCCGATCCGAAGCCAGGAGCCAGGTGCTTCCTTCTGGTCTCCCATGCGGGTGCAGGGGCCCAAGCACTTGGGCCGTCCTCCACTGCCCCCGCGGGCCACAGCAGAGAGCTGGCCTGGAAGAGGGGCAACCGGGACAGAACCCGGCGCCCATATGGGATGCCGGCGCTGCAGGTGGAGGATTAACCAAGTGAGCCACGGCACCGGCCCCTGGGACTCATTGATTTTCAACACAGCTCACCAGGTAGTTCAAGGGGGAGAATGATTTTAAGGAAATGGTGCTGATACAGCTTCGTGTGTCTTGGTCCTTAGGTATGAACCGCAAAGTGAGCATCCACACAGCGAGAATATTCTCAACAATAGAACAGTGTTGGTGCACACGCCAATAGCATTCTCCTGGGGGAAAATAAAGCAGGCACAAATACTGCATCCTAAATTATGCAAACGCATGAAATTCTGGAAAAGGCAAAGCCACAGCAGCAGAAACCAGAGCAGTGTTCGCTTAGGGGCGAGGGGAGGGGGAGGGCTGGTGGCAAAGGGGGTAGGAAGGGAACCAGGTGCGGGATGCAGTGTTTGTTGGAAGTGGCGGTGCCGAGACAGCGGTGCCCTTGTCAGAATGCGTTCACGGGGGCCGAGGTCCACTGCCCACGTAAAGTGCCCACGCTTGGCCCCAGCCCTGGCTGCAGCTCCGGACTCCAGCTTCCTGCGGACGCGCACTCTGAGGGCAGCGGGGGTGCTCGAGGGGTTGGCTTCTGGGCGCCCCCATGGGAGCCTGGATTGAGCTCCCAGGTCATGGCGTTGGCTCCAGCCCATCGCTGGGGGGTGAATCAGTGGACAGGAGTGAGCAATCTCTCTCTCTCTCTCTCTCTCTGTCTCTCTCTCGCTCTCGGAATACATACATACATACATACATAAGCATTGAATCACATGCTTAAAACTGGCGAACTGCTTGCAAGTCCTGCTTCAATAAAAGTGATTAAATGTTAGGAGAAACCCCAGGTCATCCTGACCTCCTGAAGCTCAACAAGAGCTGGCATCGCACGGCCCTCACTCGCTCCTCTGGGAGGCACTGGCCAGACGCGTCCTTGGGCTGGGTGCTGAGGAAGGGGTGGGTGTCTGAGGACAGTCAGGCCCAGGTCACAGGCTGCTGTGAAGGTGCCACCGTCTCCACCTGCTGGCCCCAGGGTCCCCAAGGCCACACCCCTCCTTTCTCAGGGACTCTGGCTCAGGGGAGTGTGCTTCCGTCGGATTTCCAAGGCTGCCCCCTTGGGAACTTGGGGCTCAGGGGCCAGTGGGCATTTGGGAGGCTGGGGTCAGCAGCCACAGCTTCTCTCGGCTCTGTGGTCTGTGCCAACGCCATCATCGACGTCGCTGTCCGGCCCCTCTCAGTGGCAGCCTGGGGCCGAGGGCTGCGCCTTCCCTCCTGGGCTGCATGAGTGGGACCATGGCACACCTGGGCTGCGTGGGTGGGACCATGGCACACCTGGGCTGCGTGGGCGGGACCACAGAGCCCCACGTTACCCGTCAGGCACCTTGGCGCTGCCCGCTCACGGGAAATCAGTTCTCTCTGCATCCAGACCTCGAGCTGGAAGAGCGGGCGGCCACTGAGGAGAGTGGGGCCAAGGCACGGGAGGCCGTTGAGCGGCCATTCGGGGTCTCCCTCAGACTGTAGAGTTTGTGCGTGCCTCCATGTGTCATGTGTGTGCTAGTGTGCACGTTGTATGCTCGTGTGCTTGTGTCTGGGCATGTGTGTGCCTCCGTGTGGACATGTGTGTGCTCGTGTCTGGGCATGTGTGTGCCTCCGTGTGGACATGTGTGTGCTTGTGTCTGGGCATGTGTGTGCTTCCGTGTGGACATGTGTGTGTCTGTGTCTGGGCATGTGTGTGCCTGTGTGTGGACATGCAAGGAGCATGTGAACGTTCTTGTGTGTGGTGCATGGAGGCGTGCCTGGCCATGTGTGTGCTTCTGCATGTCTGTGCACATGGGTGTGTACAGATACGTGTGCACCTCAGCGTGAATGCTGAGTACCTGCTGCGTGTTCTCCAAAGCTTTAAGTCCGTAGTGGCGCTTTCTGCATCACGGTGCCAGTGTCTTCATAGACCCGCAGGCTGAGGACCAGAGGGTCCAGGACCTGGCCTGAACTCACCCGCCTGGCCCCACCTCCGTGTGCATAGCTCCAGGGCCTGTGTATTTCCCCATCACACAGCCCGTGCACATGTGTGTGCATGCTAATACGTGTGTGTTACCACATGCACGGTTCTGTGTCCACGTGCACCCACATACATGATGTATGCATGTAGCCACATGTTGCTATGCACATGTGTTACACATTCATGTTCGTGTGCGTGCATAGTTATGCATGTTTATATGCACATACGTGCACACAGGGAGGGTCTGTGAACGTGTAACTGCATGCGTGTGCATGTGTGTGGGTATGGAAGGGAGGATTTAGTTAGCACAAAATGGGGACTTCAGACATGACCTGGGCACTGTGCCCATCTAATGTGTCTTCATGGTAGATGTGAGATCCACACACCACCTGGCCCCTGCTCGGGCCCTCGCCTGCCCTCTTGTCCCTCTGGGCTGTGGCCCCGCCTCTTCTCGCTGGCCACTAGCAGTGCTGCCTCCCCTGCTGCCTGGCCCAGGGTGTGCTGTGTGGACCCGGCTGCCCCTCCATCCACTCTGCCCCTAGTGCCACTGTGCGTGAACTTGCTGCAGCCCCTGACGGTGGGCCCAGCGTGTGCTGCCCCAGGCAGCCCCTCCCCAGCTCCTGGAGGTGATGTCTGGGAGCCTGAGGAGGACAAACCAGGGGATGCTGTTTGTCCCCAAGAGCTGTCACCAGCCTGCTTGTCCGAGGGCACCTCTCAGAGCTCAGCTGGCCTCTGGCCCCAGGTGGGCTGGGTCAAACAGCTGCCCATTCCCAGGGAGAGAAACTCTCACACCCCAGAAGCCCATGGCCGCCGCTGAACCGAGCAGAGTGGACCCTTTCACAAGCCTGGCACCGAGCTCTGATCGAGAGCGTGAGACGTACAGCGCTGGCCTCTGCCACTTAGCAAACGCAAAGCGGGGATCCCAGGATGAGCCTGGGGAGTCGCCAGCGACACCTGTCGTGGGGGCCGGGGGGCAGGGGGCAGAGCGGGTCCGTGGAAGCTACAGGGTCTCCTCGGGCAGCCACGGAGGTGGCAACCACAGGACAGGGCTGCCCGGGGCCTGGGAAGGGGATGGAGCTGGTGTATTCCAGGTCTGCTGGGACCAGCAGAACCGTGAGGGACTTAGAAGTAGCCCCGGGGCCTTGTCCTGGAGGCCCGGGCCCACCCAGTGAGGGGAGAAGCTGTCTGCACACTCACGACGCCCCACGCGTGTCAGCCGGTGTCAGCGTGCCTGTTCTACTCGGCAGACATCTACTGAGTGCTCTCCGAGGGTCAGGCACGGGGCGGGGGTAACCGGAGCCATGGAGATGGATGTCAGGCCTGCACCCTCACACCTCGGAAACCCAGGAGGACAGCAGGTGGGGGTGATCTGAGCAGGGGTGGGCGTTGACGGGGCACACCTGGGCTGCGTGGGCGGGACCATGGCACACCTGGGCTGTGTGGGTGGGACCATGACACATCTGGGCTGTGTGGGCGGGACCATGGCACACCTGGGCTGCGTGGGCGGGATCATGGCACACCTGGGCTGCTGGGTGGGACCATGGCACTCCTGGGCTGCATGAGTGGGACCATGGCACACCTGGGCTGCGTGGGCGGGACCATGGCACACCTGAACTGTGTGGGCGGGACCATGGCACACTTGGGCTGTGTGGGCGGGGCCATGGCACACCTGGCTTCAGCTCCTTCTTGAGGCTCCAGTTAAGGGAGAGGCCGTGGGGGGCCAGCACACTGAGGTCCCCTTGCAGACCCCCGGAGGTGTACACCAGTGGGTGTGGCAGACACATTCCAGAGGACCGGCTGGGAGTCCAGGGGGAGGAATGAGGTTAAAGAGTTAGGACCAGCCGGCGCCGTGGCTCAGTAGGCTAATCCTCCGCCTTGCGGCGCCGGCACACCGGGTTCTAGTCCCAGTCAGGGCACCGATCCTGTCCCGGTTGCCCCTCTTCCAGGCCAGCTCTCTGCTGTGGCCAGGGAGTGCAGTGGAGGATGGCCCAAGTGCTTGGGCCCTGCACCCCATGGGAGACCAGGAGAAGCACCTGGCTCCTGCCATCGGATCAGCGTGGTGCGCCGGCCGCAGCGTGCTACCGTGGCGGCCATTGGAGGGTGAACCAACGGCAAAAGGAAGACCTTTCTCTCTGTCTCTCTCTCTCACTATCCACTCTGCCTGTCAAAAAAAAAAAAAAAAAAGAGTTAGGACCAAACCACCTCTCCTGTCCCTCGCGTCTCAGGGCTGGAAACAGCAGCTCCTGACTCAGCCGCTGATCACGGGGTCCCTCCTGGAGAGGACTGGAGACGTGGACTCTCCCCAGGCCCCCGGGGAAGGAGGCTCTTCTCCCAGATGCTCTCTGTCCTGAGGTCACCCCCATTCCAGCCCGCGTGAGATACACAACCACCAGGACACGTGTGCATAAAAACCACGCGGACACGTACGTGTAGAGAAGCCCCTGGGCACATACAGACATTTACACAGAGAGTCACAGGACACGTGTGCATACAGAACCACACGGACACATGTGCACAGAGAGCCACCAGGCTGCACGTGTGTGCAGAGAGACTTGCTCACCCCGGTTTTGCAGCTGGGCCACAGCTGCCGGCGGGGAAGCACCACGTGGCAGTTCAGGTCGGGAGGCCGACCCTGCGGGCCCCTCCCCACATTAGGAGGGGTGATCGGCTTTCCCCAGGCCCACCGTTTAAATGTCAGCCTTATCCCGAACACTGTGGCAGAGATGTCCAGGACGAAGTGTGACCAAAATCTGTGTTGGGGCCGGGCAAGCTGACGCGCAGTTTCGGGCTGTTGGTGTCGATGGCGACGGCTGGCTCCTCCTCCGGATCCCGGTGCCCAGGGCCCCCGGAGGGGTCTGCTGTGTTCATGAGGGAGCTGGAATGTCAACTCCGGTGCCGAGGGAAGGGCTGAGTCTCCCTGGGGGGAGACACAGGAGCCCGGTGACCCTCCGAGCCCCTGGCCAGCCATTGGCATCATCGGACTGGCGTGCGCAGATCAGCCGTACCCGGCTGTGCCTGTCTCGCAGGTCTTGCAGGGTCCCAGTGGACAGGGCCCTAGGCTGGCGCACCTGTGAGTCCCCCGTCTTCCCGCCAGCCGCCTGGGGCGCTTGGAGCACTCCTCAAACCTCGCCTTCCGCTGCAGGCGCCGAAACACAAGCAAGGCTCCCTCAGCCACGCTGTTCAGTGACAAAGGGTTTATTGAGCTTCTAGGATGTGTAGGGCAGTGGCCTCAGTAATCCAATTATCTGCTGGTTCTTTTACACAGTTTAACTAAACGCCACTCATTATAAAGGAAATAAAAAGTAATTGCCAATCGCTGGATTGCAGATGCTGGCCCCGGGTGGTCACTGCTGGCGGGTGCAGGAAGCCGCCCCCACCACCAGGCCTTCTCTCAGGAGGCAGGGCCGGGGGCGTGTCCACGGCAAAGCCCCTGAAGCTTCACTGCCACTTCCCTCCTTCCAGAAGATTTCCTGGCCGTAGCCCCTGGCCCGTGGTGAATGAGGCCCAGATGTGCCACAGAATGTCCGGCCGGCAGCCCAGCTCCGGCCTCGCAGACGTGAGCCAGTGGGAGGCCGCGTCCCCCCGCTGCCGGCCCCGGTTTCCATGTGTGCCTCCAGCAGGGCCTCGAGCAGACAGCGAGACGCAAGGCGAGGCGCGGGAAGCCGTCCCACGGAGACCTGCAGCTGGGGCTCCGCGTGGTTGCTGACACCTGCCAATCAAGGAAATGTGGGACGTTTGCCACTTTAGCGCCCTGCGATGCCGAAGGTCCGCGGGGAGAGTGACCCTCTTACCCGTCCTCAGGCAGGGCTGCGGTGGGAAGCCACGCTGCCCCTCCCCGAGGAGAGGTCGCCCACTTTCCAGGAGACAGCGACGGCTTCGGGGCGGCTCTCCAGACCCGTGCTCTCATCCTGGAACTGACCAGACCTCGGGCCTGGGCGCCACGCGCTGGGAGAGGAGACGTGTGAGCGGGCAGGTCAGGAGACTCCGTGACCCCAGGAGAAGCCGCAGGGCGGTGCCCCGCGGTGCTGATGCCGTCTGTGACTGCAGGAAGAGGCCGCCAGGGCCCCAGCCTTACCCCCACGGCACTGGCCCCCTGTCCACGCTCTTGTCCCCTTACAAAGAGACAAAGAGATGTGGTTTTCCAGTGGGGAGAGGGGAAACTCCACGGCCCACACGCTCCCTTCACTACTTCGTGCACCTATGTGTCTGGGGGAGGGGCTGTGGCCTCGGGGCCGACCCCTCCCCTGAGCAGGAATGTCACCCGCTCAGCCAAAGGGAAGCCTCACTGGGTCTGTATTAGGTGAACCTGCTCCCCACCTGTGTACAGAAATGGCCCACGCCATGTGTAGCCACAGAGGAGAGGCAGGGACGCAGGCCGCGTGGGCCGCGTGGGCCGGCACTGGCTGAGCCGTAACCGAGCACAGGCAGCAGGCGGCTCTGGGGACCTGCAGGGGCAGCAGGTAGCGGCTCCAGCAGGTTTTGGGATGGACGGGCGCAGGCAGCCGCTGGTGAAAAATCACGGATCTGTGTCAGAATCTTCGTTGTACTTATCCTCCTTACAGCCTTAGTGTGCGCTCAGAGTGAAAGCTGAAGGCTTTGAGAAGTCGAAAGTGCCAAACTGAGAATGTAGGTGGATTTGCCTGTGGGGCCCCACCAGGAGTAAGAGCTGTGAACACCTCGCGGTGAGGCGCTCAGCCTGTGTCGGGTCTGCAACTTAGTGTCTGTCTACTATAAAAATATTTTGATGACAATTTTTTTGTAGATTTGCTAGTCAAGAGACAGCTACTCTGGCTGCTCTGCCTGTGTGGTGGATTCAATTGCATTTCTAAGCCTGGTAGCAAACACTTAGAAAACAAACCTGAAGGTGTCAACGAACAGGTGCAGTGAGCGCATAAGGGACAACCACGCAAAACGTCCGTAAAGCAGCCGTGCTCAGTGGATCGACGCCGCGTTCGAGGACGGCAAGGCTAAAACCACAGTGCAGTGAACGCTCCAGGAGAGCCACCGGCGGCTCAGGCACTGGGGGTTTTCTCGTGTGGAGCAGCCGTCTCAGGTCACTCATCTGTCTCACCCTTACTGCGTTCACAGAACTGCATCATACGACCGATCAGAGCTTACTTAAGAAATTATTGACGTTAAGATTTTCCCCTTTTGTCCATGAAAATGCACACTGTTGGAAATGCTTTAATTCACCAGATGCACTTTTTAAAAATTAATTAATTTATTTGAAGGCAGAGCCACAGAGAGGCAGAGAGAGAGAGAGATGTCTTCCATAGCTGGTTCACTCCCCAAATGGCCAAAACGTCTGGAGCTGTGCTGATCTGAAGCCAGGAGCCAGGAGCTTCTTCTGGGTCTCCCATGTGGGTGCAGGGGCCCAAGGACTTAGGCCACCGTCCACTGCTTTCCCAGGCCACAGCAGGGAGCTGGATCAGAAGTAGAGCACCTGGGACTTGAACCAGTGCCCATATGGGATGATGGCTTTACCCGCTATGCCACAGTGCTGGCCCCACCAGATGCACTCCTAGTCAGTTACTTAGCACAATTCTTGGAAGATTGCCAAAGGGCGTGGCCACTGCCGTTTTGCACCTTCCGGCAGCTCTGTGTCTCTCCCGCTCACACTCAGCGATGGATGTGTCGATTTGTCAGTTGCTCACATCCTCACACCCCGGGTGCCTCCCTCCGCCGGTGCTGGGTGGCAGAAGAAGCAAAATGCATCCATCCATTCATTCTGGATCCTGCGCTCTGTGGGCCACAGAACATTCCAGCACATGTTTGGTGCATGCGAAATATGTTTGAATCAAGGCAAACTGAGGAGGGATTGTGACGCATCCTTGCTGGCTGGTAGGAGGGTGTGCAGGACCGGCATGTGTCCCAGCCGGTCCAGGCACCAGCCACAGGGTGCCGTGAGCTTCCAACGAGGCTACATCGTGGGAGACAGATAGAGCGGGGCCCCCACGGCCCAAGCAAGCGGCTTCTGTGATGTCCAACACGGTGTCGGGGATGGAAGGGACTACAGTCAGCTGTCTCGCTGCTCCACTTTCTTTCTGCAACTCCGAGTCACGGCTCCCACGCCCGTGTCCCCATCACAGTCAGCAGGACGTCATGAGGTCAGGGGAGAGTGACTCAGGGGGCATTGTAACTACCGGATCCCGCCGTCCCGGGCAGGTGCAAACGTGCACAGCGAGCACTGGGCTCGGCCTTCCAACGGGAGAGGCCCAAGGCCCGGGACACTCACCGCCGCCCCCTGGGGCCCCCTTCCCTGCTGTGCTGATATCAAAGACCAGGTTGGGAGCTGATCCGCGGGCTCCGCCCCCAGAGCGCTTTGTCACTCCCTGAGGCCAGCTGGCGCGTCGTCCATGTGTATGGTGGGCGGTCAGGGCCAGGCCTAATTCTGTGATCAACTGTGGTGTATTTCGCTCACAGGAGCCACAGATTTGTAGTCCACATTTTACCCGGCCGCCTCGGCACGAATTGTAGACAAATTTATGTGCGTAAACCTCATGTGTCTGACAATAATTCTTAGTGTTAATACATTTTAGAAAGTTGGGACTTATAAAAGATGAATGTCTGTTTTTCTTGATATCGTGGGACGTGATATCTTGGAACGTGTCCTGGGGACCCTGAACAAGGGGTCCCAATAAACGCCAGAAACTGGGGGCCCTGGCCTGGCGAGTTCAGGCAAGGCGTCTGCCTCCTGGCCCCCAGCGGCTGCGGGAGCCCTGGTCAATGTGGATACAACACGCTTCAGCAAACACATTTCTTTTTGTAAAGATTTATTTTATTTATTTGAAAGAGTGACAGAGAGAGAGTGAGAGATGGGGGAGAGAGACATCTTCCGTCTGCTGGTCCACTCCCCAAATGGCTGCACCGACCAGGGTTGGGCCAGGCCAAAGCCAGGAGCTCCATCTGGGTCTCCCACGTGGGTGCAGGGGCCCAAGCACTTGGGCATCTTCCAAAGTCTTCCCAGGCACATCAGCGGGGAGCTGCATTGGAAGTGGAGCAGCTGGGACTCAGACCAGGGCTCTGGTATAGAATGTTGGTAGCACAGGTGGCGGCTGAACCCATGGGGCCATGGTGCCGGCCCCTCAAACGCATTTCTAGTGTCAGTGGGGCTTAGTTTAAAAAATAGCAATACTTAGATTTTGAACGACATTCTACGAACGTGAGGAGGTCGGTCCTCAGCTGTTGCTCCAGTCAAGTGTGTGAGTGTGGGCGTTGCGGATTCGCCCCCTCCGAAAAAGAAACACATTTCAGTACCAAGACCACGGTCCTGCAGAGTCCAAACCCAGTGCACGCAGCTCCCTGGGTTCTGTGGGGCATCTGGGTGCCCAGAGGGCCTGGGCGTGTCCGTGTGTCTGGGCGCTCAGGTCTGTAACACACGGTGCAGCCTCACCAAGTCGTGACCCAGACTGTGCCAAGATCCACCGCAGCGGGGACCTGGCACCGCCGGCTTGAGAGCCAGGCACTGCCTGGAGGGACGGCTGCTCCTCTTAGCTGGAGAAGGAGTGCGTACTGCGCATCACGTTCCCGAACCCTGCCTGCACGGCAGAACTGGCGACAGGCAAAGTGATTGGGCACCACTTCCTGGAGATGTGGGCAGAAAAACGGAAAAACAGGAACCGAGCCAACGGGGATCTGTTGGTGTTTTCCCCTAGAAAGATGTGACGGCCTGTGCTGAACCAACACACGGCCGTGGCACGGGGTGGCAAATGTCCTCACTGGGGCAACAGAGCTCCCGGTCAGAGTGAAATGTGTTTCCGGCCCTGGTGTTCCACCCAAGAGAAGCACAATACACAGGGGCTCGGACGGTTTAGGACTCCATCAGGGGTGACAGGTTACTGATGACGGACATCGTCAAGGATCAACATGGAAATTCAACAAAGCAGAAAGTGGGAACCTCCCGCGTGCTGGGATCCCCACACAGCCTTTCTCTGGGGTCTGCTCCAGAAGCAGCGGGAGCCCCCCATTCCCTGCCGGAGGGGTTCCCGCCAGGATCGGCTTCAAGGGTCTGGATGGAACAAGATGACGACAGGACCACAGCTCACCGCAGACAGCAGGGTCGTGCAGGGCACGTGCCGGGCGCCACGCTCGGAAACACGGGGTCCATTTGTCACTTTCCAGTCTGGCTCCCCCGTGGTATCCATTACCCCATGGAAGCAGCCGCAGCGTCAGGGGATTCTCGCATCTGCAGCCTCTCATGTCGCGGAGAGCTGACGAGGGCCTCGGAGAACGCCCTGCCCCGTCATCGGTGGTCAGCGCCCCTCCTGGGTGGGGCTGCCCCCGAGGGGCTCCTCCACACCTGCACACACAGGGAGCTGTTTCCAGGGAAATCAGAACGCGCCCGGGGCAAATGAAGTCTTCGGATGAGAGCAAGTGGGCTACTTCCACCGCCCGGAAGTGCCAGGCCTCTCCCGTCTGGCCGTACTGAGAGAGCTCGCTGGGCTCACGCAGACTGAGAGCTGAGGCGTCTGCTTCTGCTTGCTCTTGGTCTCACGTTTGATTAGCAAGAAAGCAGGCGAGAGCCGGGGACGTGAGAACGGTTTGAAGATGACCCCAGTGCTCCTGGATGACCTCTGACCTCCACAGGTGCCCAGGCCTCGGGGCAGAGGCAGGTGCTATCTGTGTGTCTGCTATCCGTCTGGGGCCACGACCCTCAGCCCCCTCCCTGCCCCTCTGCCTGCACCTGCACCGACCCCTGCCCCCCCCCTCCCCACACGACTGCTGTGAGCTGCAGAGGAGAGCAGGTGCCCGCAGGACTGGTGGCCACGTGGACTGCTTGGGGCTGGCTCTCTTTCTGCCCCTGCCCGCAGAGGGAGCCCTGGCTGTGGGTGATAACGCGGATGTTTAGGGAGAAGGACGGGTTGAGCCTCCACTCCCGTCTGGAGCGGCTGGGCCCCATGACCTCCATGTCCTCAGCTGTCACCGTTGTGGGGTGTGGGGGCAGCTGGGCACCTTAACGCCTGCAACAATCGCCCAGTTGCTGCTCCCCAGAACCTGTTCCTCCCCTCTCCATTCAGACCCCACTGAACCCCCATTTCCAGTGCCCGCAGCCCCCAGTGACAGCCCTCGACCCCCAAGTCACCTTCAGGAAAATGGCCTGGCTTTGAATCACCGCTCCTTGGAAAGCAATTGCGGACCCGATTTAGCTGACCGGCCGGCACGCTGAGCCAGTGTCCTGGCCGATGCACTGAGCCAGTGTCCCCGTCGCCTCCTGAATACCTCTCAGTTGAGAGGCAGCTTCAGCCTGGAGGGAGGGAACCACGCAGCCGGCTTGGGCGGAAATAGACGGAGCGGACCCGTGAACAGATGTCTGGATCCAGAGGCACAGAGCGGAGTTTGTGCGGCTGGCGGTGGAGACAGGCTCATTTCATGCTCGAAACGGGAGCCGCGTGGGACCGAGAGCTGCTTTCTCCAGGGTCCTCCAGAGGAAGCTCGTTCTGCGGCCCGGTGAGCAGTGAACCCTGAACACCGAAAGGCTGAGGCTTGCCCGTAGCAATCGCCATGGCTTCGCTCAGAGTCCCGTGGGTCTGCCTGGGCGGCCCTGGCCGGAGCCTGCAGGCTCAGCGGGGCCGTGGGCGGGACGTCAGGGGTGGCGAAGCTGCTAGAACAACGGCCGACTCGTTTGGCCACGAGTGTAGCCGGGACCCTGATTCTGGCCCAGCTGTCGTGCTGGGAGCAGCAGTGACAGGCGTGCGGTGCTGCTGCGGTGCCGTGGGTTAAGCCACCGCTCGGGGCACCTGTATCCCACACCAGAGCCCTGGTTTGAGTCCTGGCTACTCCGTGTCTGGTCCCGCTTTCTGCTGACGCACCTGGGATGCTGCGGGTGATGGCTCTCGTGCGTGGGCCTCTGCCACCCCTGTGGGAGACTCGGGTGGAGTTCTGGCTTCTGGCTTTGGCCTCACCCAGTGCTGGCTTTTCAGAGCACTTGGGGAATAAGCCAACAGGTGGAAGACTGATCTCTCTCTCTCTCTCCCTCTCTCTCCCTCTCCCTCTCTCTCCCTGCCTTTTAAGTAGATGAAAACTAAATGAACTGGGCTGGCGCTGTGGCTCACTTGGTTAATCCTCCACCTGCGGCGCCGGCATCCCATATGGGCACCAGGTTCTAGTCCTGGCTGCTCCTCTTCCAGTCCAGCTCTCTGCTGTGGCCTGGGAGGGCAGTGGAGGATGGCCCAAGTGCTTGGGCCCTGCACCCGCATGGGAGACCAGGAAGAAGCACCTGGCTCCTGGCTTCGGATCGGCACAGCGCCAGTTGTAGTCGCCATTTGGGGAGTGAACCAACGGAAGGAAGGCCTTTCTCTCTGTCTCTGTCTATAACTCTACCTGTCAAATAAATTAAAAAAAAACAAAACAGAAAATTGATTTGAAAAATAAATGAACTGAAAACAGGTGTTACAGGAAGTCCGAGTCAGTTCTTTGTCTCGTGGCAATGAAGAATTATGGCATGGACGCTAACGGGGCGGTGAGCAAAGCATGTGAGAGTAGATTTTGCTGAGAATCAGGGACTCCCGCTTGCCAGGAGGGGTCCCCAAGGCGGGGGTCTGTCCCGGCCTGGGTACTGGGAGCTGACATAGGGAATGCCTAGCGGTCGATCAGTTCTTCCTGGTTTCCATACATCAGGGGACGGCTTGTCTTCTCCACGTCTCTTGCCTAGCGGTCATGGTTCCTGACCAGTTGACAAAGGTTGCCCGAGAAGGCAGCGTGTGCCCACCCGATCCGTGGCTGAGCGCGTGGACGCTGCTCTGTGCCGTGCACTGGTCTGAGCCAGAGCCTCACTCCTCGTGGGGTCACCAGTTCCTTCGGTCGGATGACCTTCGTATCCTAGGTGCTGTGCCCTGGTCCTGGATGCTTGGTCCACATCTCTCCAGTCCTGTGTGCTGACTTCTCCCCTCAGCCACTCAGGACTCACCATGAACAGACTACCGGGGCATGGACAGGGACTCACCATGAACAGACTACCGGGGCACGGACAGCAGTGAGGGGGATGTGACGTCACTGATACTCGAAGCAGCCCCACCTGCAGACACCCAGGCCCCGGGAGGGGGCGGATTTGCTTCCCAAAGGGCAGTGAGCTGCGGAAGGGGAGTCAGAGCTGTGGTCGGCACCGTCCCATCCTGCACCTGCAGCACGAGGACAGCCACACCTCTCCAGGGCCCTGCCTCCAGGGGTCAGCGCCTTTGGACCCACAGGTCCTGGGCATTTGCCTAGTGGGGGCTGGGGGTGGGCAGTTAGCACAAGACCCCTCCCACCTGGTGGACGTTTACTTGGGGGAGGGGGAGAGGGTTAGCACCCCTCCTACCTGGTGGACGTTTACTTGGAGGAGAGGGGAGAGGGTTAGCACCCCTCCCACCTGGTGGACGTTTACTTGGGGGAGGGGGAGAGGGCACCCCTCCCACCTGGTGGATGTCTACTTGGGGGAGGGGAGCGAGTTAGCCCCCTCCCACCTGGTAGATGTTTACTTGGGGGAGGGGAGAGGGCTAGCCCCCTCCCACCTGGTGGACGTTTACTTGGGGGAGGGGGAGCGGGTTAGCCCCCTCCCACCTGCTGGGCTCCAGGACCAATCCCGGCAGCCCAGGTCCCACCAGGTCAGCTCTTGCCGGAGCTGTAGAGCACAGGCGGCCTCCACAGCCTCTTGTCTGAGCCAGCCAGGTGCACCTGCCTGGTCCACACCTGGGGGTCACCACTCGTACCTGCTCTGCGCTCCCATCCCGCCCAGGCCTGTCCCCAGAGACACACTGTTTCTGGAAGCCGCTCCTTGGCCAGTCTCTGAGATGCCCCCCCCCGCCCCCCCCCGCCGGCACTGCTCAGGGGCTGTGCATTGCCACGTCTGGACAGGGCAGGCAGATACAAGTCCGCGGCAAGTCCCACTTCCTGTTTGAAAAGTCTCTGTGTTGCTCCATGAGGGGCGTGGGGAGGGGGACTGTGATATCCTGGCTCCCCCAGGGACAGAGAAGGGACTGGAACAGACCCCCAGGCCCCCAGGAGCCCACTCCAGAGCAGCAGAGCAGACCACGGAACCAGTGTGGGAGCCGGGCCCTGAGTGCAGGGGGAGCGCCCCACGCGCGGGGAAGGAAGGGGTCCAGGGACCGGAAGTGAGGCAAAGCGCGGAGCTCAGCGGCCAGGGCCACGCCAGATCCCACAGCAGGGCTGCAGCATGAGGAAGAGGAGGGTGAGCCGACAGCCGGCGGGCTCTGGGCCTGAAAGAGGCAACAGCACGTGAGCCTGGAGGGGAGGCGCCCTGGACCGCCAGGCTGTGGCACCTCGGCGATGGTGACCGTGCCCGGCACCCCCGGAAGCTGCCCAGCCTGGGCTCCAGGCTCGTCCTACAGCAGCAGCACGGGGATTCACGCCTCATTAAGGGGCCTGTGGCTCCCTTGGCCCCTGTGAGCTGGCGAGGCCACCGCACTGATGGAGAGGATGGGGGCGGGCATGATGCCTGGGGTGAGGACGGAGACCCCGCCAGCTCTCATGATGGAGAGGATGGGGGCGGGCATGACGCCTGGGGTGAGGACGGAGACCCCGCCAGCTCTCATGATGGAGAGGATGGGGGCGGGCATGACGCCTGGGGTGAGGACGGAGACCCCGCCAGCTCTCATGATGGAGAGGATGGGGGCGGGCATGACGCCTGGGGTGAGGACGGAGACCCCGCCAGCTCTCATGATGGAGAGGATGGGGGCGGGCATGACGCCTGGGGTGAGGACGGAGACCCCGCCAGCTCTCATGATGGAGAGGATGGGGGTGGGCATGACGCCTGGGGTGAGGACGGAGACCCCGCCAGCTCTCATCCTTCGCTTCCTCTCTGCGTTGACTTTAGCCATCACGGCAGGGGAGTGGCGCCCGCTGCTGCCTGCTCCTCACGGCGCCGGGGAATGGCAGTGCCAGCATCTCGCAAAGCTGTCTGCTGCTGTGACACCGCCTGCCAAGGTGACACTGGGGACATCACTCTCTGCTCACCACGGAGCGTCCCTCTCCTCGAAACACGCCTGCTTCCGGGCAGCTCTCCGTGGAGACCGTGTTGCCGATGGAGGCACGGCTGAAGGCGCTCCACTCTGAGCACGCTCGGCTCGGGAGGCACTCGCTGTCAGCGCCGGCCACCAGGCCCCCGCTGGAACGCGTGCAACTGATGGAGGCTGTTATTAGCTCATTTCTGCAGAGTTCCAGGGCCTACGGCTTAATCACACACCACAGAGCTGGTGCCACTCTGCATAACGGGCCGTGGCAGCTCCCGACGCACGGGGGTGTTCGCCCGGTGTGACAGGAATGAGCACAGCATTATTTGCAATAGATACACCAATAAACGGAAAAGGTTTATTTCCATCACGAAAGCTCTCTCCCAGGGCTCTGGCTGTCACTTGGCTACTGGAGCCGGCTACTGGTGCAGGCCAGATCCCTGGTGGCCCAGCCCTGCTCAGCGTGACCTTTGGACTCCCACTGAGAAGCGGGTCGGACCCTCCCTGTGACCAGCTGAGAACTGTCCTCACTGGCACCATGGGAAGGTGAGGAGACGGACAGGCCAGGGCTCTGTGCACTGCCTCTCGGAGCGCCCACGGGGACGCCGCTGCCTGGGGAGCGCCCCACTCCTGGGCACCAGGCCCCAGGGAAGCCGCTTCCCGCAGAGCCTGGGGAGAGAGCAAGCACTTTGATTTCATTTCTTCTTTTTTTTTCCTTTTTTTTTTTTTTGATAGGCAGAGTGGACAGTGAGAGAGAGAGACAGAGAGAAAGATCTTCCTTTGCTGTTAGTTCACCCTCCAATGGCCACTGCGGCCGGCGCACCACGCTGATCCGAAGCCAGGAGCCAGGTGCTTCTCCTGGTCTCCCATGGGGTGCAGGGCCCAAGCACTTGGGCCATCCTCCACTGCACTCCCGGGCTACAGCAGAGAGCTGGCCTGGAAGAGGGGCAACCGGGACAGAATCCGGCGCCCTGACCAGGACTAGAACCTGGTATGCCGGCGCCGCAAGGCGGAGGATTAGCCTAGTGAGCCATGGCGCCGGCCGATTTCATTTCACTTTATATAATTCCATTAGCTTTCCTCCTGTGTTGTCTGTCACCTATCCATCGGCTGTCTATCCCATGCCTGTCCATCCTCTCATCCATCTATCAATCCATCGTATCTATGCCTGTATCTGCATTTCCTGTCCGATCTCTCCGTATCTGTATCAATATTTTTCTAGCTATCCATCCTATGACCCGTCTAATCCATCTCTCTCCCCCAGCTTTCTCTCTCTTCTTCTCTCTCTCTCTCTCCACCTTCCTCGTCTGTGCATTTTTTCTTGTGTCAGCGAATGATGCAGGGGCCTGGAGGCAGGGAGGCCTCGGATGCTCTGAGGAGGAGAGCGCCCCCCCCATGCTTGTTTAAATGCACCGCCCCTCCTAGCGTCACTGCTGCCACGGTAATGGAGGGAGGCTGCACACATGGTGCCCACCTGGTGGTTCCAGCCGCTGCCCTGCTGAGCTGGTCTCATGGTGGTCAGAATGCTGCCCCACTGACGGCTTCGGTGGCCCCGTGCGGCCCGTCCCATCCCTGTGACTGCCTGGCTCCAGCCGCCCCGCCTGTGCCCCTGCCGTGTGGGGTCCTCTCTGCCTCCTCCCCCACTGCGCTGGGAGGCAGGTGGAACACGCCGAGGACGACGGTTGAAGGCCTCGTGCAGCTGTAGAACGGGGCTGCTTCCAAAACCAGCCCCGGGCAGCTGCTGCCACGAGCCCGCTAGGAACTCCTCACCAGCGGCCTGCCCGAAGCAGAGGACCGGCAGCTGGCAGAGCGAGGCCGCACAGAGCAGTGTCCGGTCACGTTCTCGTGGTTAACCAGCGATCCCCTCCAGGGGCTTGGAAATGCAGCGCCTCCAACGTGTATCTCAATGTTCTTAATCACGGACAGACGCTGTCGCCACCCGGTTGGTATGGTCAGAGACTGCTTCTCCAGGGAGAAAGGACCTTGGGGGGCCGGTACTCAGCACTGCCCGGCACAGCCACCAGGGGGCGGCGTAGAGCTTGAGTGACAGGCCAGCACAGCTGGGGCTCTGCTGGGGGAGTCGGGCATCAGGGTGGCCCTGCAGGAACTGGGAAGCCACTTCCAACACACAGCGTGGACAGCAGGGGAGACGGGGAGGGTGGCAGCGTCGCGTGGGGGTGACGAGAGGACGTCCCTGTGTGGTCAGGACCCCGTCCTCCCTCCTCACTAGCTCCAAACCCTTGCACGGCCTCCAAATCCAACGTGGCTACATCACACACGTGTAGGAGCCCCTGCATCAACACAAGCCCACACGGCCTCCGTGTCTGGGGTCACACTGTCGGCTGCTGCCGTCTGCTCACTTCCCCTGAGGTCCCCGGGCGGTGCTCAGCCAGGCTCGCCGGGCTGACCCACACACACATTCCTGAAGCACCCAGACCGCGAGGTAATCAGTGCCATTGTCTCAGACCGTGCAGTCGTCAGGAACTGCAGCCAATCGACAAGACAGGGACCCGGGGACTGAGGGAAGCTGGGTGTGACACAGTTTGCCGAATGCCAGGTGCATCTTGCTAGGGACCTGCTACCCAGCCTCACGGGCTCACCTCCCCCACCCCCATGCACACCCAAGTTCACAGTGGCCTGGGGGCCCAAAGCCCCTGCCCCTGTCCCGGTGCCTGCACCCAGCCCACTGCCTCTCCCTGGCGTGGCTTCCACAGCCTTTGCCCGCCCCAAAAGTCGCTGTCCGTCGTTACCCTGGGCGCCTGAGTGGCACTTGTGTCCTGGATGGCACTGCCCTGGCACCGAGGCCGTGGGGGATACCCCAGCGGTGGTGACCCGCTGGGCTGACGTCTCCTCCACCCAGCCCCCCTCCTGCTCTTGCTGTTCCGAGGCTCACTCCTCTGCAGATGGCTGGGGAGGGGCCGTGCTGAGAGGGACGCGGCCTCTCTTGGCTGCGTTTGCTCGCTGCCTGGGAGCTGGCTGAGATGGGCTTGGAGGCGCTTGGCTCCGTCTGTTGCCCGTCGGCCCCTGGGGCGCAGGGACAGCCCTGACATGTGCTTCCTGTGGCGATGGCAGAAGCACAGACGTGCAGTCATCCATGCGCCAGGCTTGGACCAGCGTGCTGTCCTTTCTGCTTCCCGCCGTGGGCCAAGCCGGGCAAACAGCAGCTGCTGCCTGGGCGAGTGTGCGGACGCCGAGGGAGGGCGGCGGCTGAGTGCGGCGCTGCGGGCTCCCGGCCATGTCCCCGGAGTGCGGCGCTGCGGGCTCCCGGCCAGGTGCCCCACGGCCGTGCGCGGCAGGAAGCCTCCACTCTGCCCCTTGTCTTGCCGCCGCGCCCTCCTGGTGATGGGGTTCAGGGCAAGGCTGCAGGTGGCAGAGGGAGAGCCTGGCAGGCCCCACCCGCTCTGCTCTCCCATCACCTGCGGAAGCCGCTGAAGCAGCTCCACGCCTGGCCCTTGTCTCTCCTGTGGTCACAGGGCCCCGCCCGAAGCCTGGCTGTGGTGCCTGCTATCACCGCTTGTCCCGAGGCCGGGGCGTGGCCTCCTGATGTGCTGTCCCTGGTCTCTCATAGTCACCCCTGGGACAGACGCCGCACTGAACGCTCAGGAGGCTTTCCTGGCTGGATTCCAAGCAGTGCAGAGCCCCATGGACACCCTCCCCTCCTTCCCCTCCCCCACACATTCTCCCCTTCCCAAACCTTCCCCTTCCTTCCCCTCCCCAAACCCTCCCCCACCCCTACACCTTCCCTCCCTCCCCCTCCCCCACACCTCCCCTCACACATCCTCCCTCCCCAAACCTTCCCCCTCCTTCTCCCACACCTTCCCCCTCCCTTCCCCCACACCCTCCCTCCCCCTCCCTCCTCACACCCTTTCCCTCCCCCAACACCTCCTCTCAACCCTCCCTCCCCCTACCGTCCTGTTCCCCCTCAACTGTCCCCTTCCCCACATCTGCCCCTCACACATCCTCCCCTCCCTCCCCACACCCTCCCCCTCCCCACCTTCCTCCTCAATCCTCCCCTCCCCCAACACTCCCCTCCCCCTCCCTCCTCCCAGCCCTCCCCACCTCCTGTCTGTAGCTTGGTCCGGCTCCATTCAGCAGTGCAGGCTGAGGGGAGAGGCCGGTACTGCACGAAGCGTTTAATGAAAACAAGTCTCCCTCTTGTGCTGGGCCTGGGCTGTTGAAGGCGCTCCACTTCTGCTTCCCTGGAGGGCAGCGAGGCCAGGCGGCCGAGGCTCCGCCCTGGGCTTTTCCACCGCGTACGTGAGGCGGTGGCAAGCCCTGACTGCCAGGAATTTGCCGTCACAGGCGCATCACCGGGAAGTGACTGCAGTGTGGATTCCACAGTGGCCTGGGCACCTCCTGCGTGGAGAGAGATTGGCCCGGGTGGGGGCGGGGAGGCAGCAGCCGGCGCTCTCTGCGCGGTGGGCCTAAGGCAGAGCGGCACCCACCAGTGCAGGAGGGCCGCTCCCGGCTGTGAGAAGTCCACGGGCGTGAAGGCAGCTGCCGGCGTGGCTGGGCACGGTCCTGGCACTAATGAGATCTAAATTACGCGGTAAGCTCCTGTCTTCTTGTGACACACAGAGGGCTATTACCTGGTCCTAGCACAAAGGGCTTTGCCAGGGAAGTCCTGGGGGCTGGAGATTTGGCAAACCCCCTTTCGGAAGCGCACGTTTCCTCTCACAACTCCCGGCGCGGGGCTGGCACTGCCACCTCTGTCCGACGCCCATTATCGGAGCTGCTGGGGCGGGCTCTGCTGCACCTGCCTGACAGATAAGAGCTTCCGCCGGACAGGTTTCCGCTGTGATGGGCAGAAGCAATATCTCGAGCCCCCGAGGGCACAGGCGTTGAAGTCTTCATAAAGCAGCACGCGGGACCCAGAAGTCTTCATGGCCGCACAGGTACGTGGTGGGCGCTTCCCCACCACCCGTCGCCTGGGCGTGGCTTCATGAAGAGTCTGGTGGCGGCGCGAGTCCTCCTGGCCGCCTCTCCTTTCCGACTCCTGGTCCCCGTGGCGACACTGCTGTCGCTGCTGCTCAAACACGCTTTTCCCTCTGTGCGAGTCGTCAGACGCGATGGCTGTCAGTGTCCTGGGTCCTCTGCCTGTAAAGATCACAACAGCTTGGTAGAAAAATCGCTTTGGATCCTCCCAAGGGAAGGCCAGTGTCTCTGACACCTTCCCGGCCCAGTGTCCGTGACCCCTCGGTGACTTGCCCCAGGGGACCCCGCTGGCCCCAAGCTTTGCCTGTCCAGGGCTGAACCCAGAGCCGCTCCTGCTGGGGCGCCTGACCTGCCCTCCCAGTCCCCCGGGGCGAGTGTCCTGGGATGGCGCTCAATCTCCTGGGCTCCCACACCCCCACTCTAATCAGCCACGGTCCCTAGCGGTTCTGCCCCCTGAGCGCGAATCCTCTCACTGCTTCCGGTGCCTGTCAGAGCCTCGAGCTGCCCAGCGTGGCTGTGGGGATTCCCTCTCTCTCACATGTGCTCAGCCCAGGCCCCAGTCCCAGGGTAGAAGCCCTGTGACGGCCCTGCCCTAGAGGAGGGGAAAAGGCCTGGCCAGTAGCCCGTCCCAGGACTGGCCTTTGGAGCCATCTGGGGAGTGAACCAGTGGATGGAAGATCTCCCTCTCTCTCTCTCTCAGAATAAGTAAATCTTTTTTGAACACATGAACGCTACAGGAACGAGTGCTTGGAAATAAGACGCAGCGCCCTGCGGTCGTCACAGCACGGTTTACCGCAGCTATTTTTTCTCTGGTTTTGTGCCGCGTTTGTGTGCCGCGTTTAGAACAGATGGCTAGCTCTGTTATTATTTCAAAGGAAGGATTGTTTTATTACGCAGTTTCCAGTGCACACGAAAATCCGGATAATAGTGTGATGGACCTCAGGTAGCTCAAAATTGAGAAGTCTTGGTTAAGCCATTTTACACCTCAACCAACATCCAGACTTGGTTGTTTTGAACAAAATGGTAGACACGCGGTGTGTGTCCGTGTTTCAGGGAAACACTCCTTGATTCTTTTTACGCCATTGCGTTCGGTTCTAGATTTCCTCACCTTTTGTCCTTTTGTTTCATATTTCTCTCCTCACTTATCTCTGAGTTTATTGTATTCTTTTCCAGCCTCTTGAGTCCGACACGTGGCTCTTTGGCGTTGTCAGTCTTGTTTTCTGATAACTGAATACCATCGCCGACCAAGTCTCGTCTGGCAAACCTGTGTTTTACCTGCTAATGAGCTCACGATGGTAATGGTTGGCAGTTCTGGTTCTCCTTTTGTGACTATGGGGCTTCCCTTTTCAATTCTCATGATTTTACCGTAAATCATATTATGTCTGAAACTAAAAAAGTTGTAGTGGTCTCCTTCGGGTTCATATTTCCAGCGGTATTGTTAATTACTGCTGTGACGTGCTCCCTCTAGGCCTAGATCGGTTTCTTCTCTCACTTTCTCTTTGCTTATTCTTGATCCTGTCTTGTGATGGAGGGATTCCACACCTCTGTTTACTGAGCCATTTTTATGCCTTATTTCCTCCAACTTGGTTCGTGTGTTTCATTTACTGTGTCATCACCTTTTATTACTTTTCACTGGTTAGATTGAATTTTCTTGCACTGATTTAAACATGATACATTTTATTGTTATATATTAAGTGATTGCCTTCAAGTTATTAAGATCAACATTTTCTAGGCTTCTAATAAATTTCTTGAGCTTAACATTTCCATCCCCCAGGAAAAGGAGCTCAGTCACACAGGCACTCCTTCCGTGTCCCTTCCGTGTCCCCGCCGTGGCTGGAATGCTTGTGTCCCTGCAAAACCCACGCTCAAACTCGGGCCCCAGTGCACAGCGGCAGGAGGCGGGGCCTGGAGCAGTGGGATTAGCGCCCCAGAAAAGGGTTCCAGGGGCGAGTCCTGACTCCCACCCCCCCTGTCCCCTGTCTCTCCTGCCCTGTGAGGATGGAATGTTCCAGATGCCATCTCGGAAGCGGAGAACCTGCTGGCTCCTCCATCGTGGACGTCGTGTGCTCCAGCGTAGTGAGCGGGCGAATTCTCTTCTCTATGAACTGCCCAGTTTTGGCCGTCGGCTGCAGCAGCAGGGCTGGACTAAGGCGCTCCCACCCGTGTTCTCGTAGCGTTCCGTGACATCAAGCGAATTCCTCCCCAGTAAACTTGGATGACGTCACCCGTAGGAGGACGTTTGTTGGTGCACACTCTGTGCTCCTGGGGTCGTCAGTGTTGAGCTCGCACTGGCTCAGGAGAACCACCTGGACCTGTCTCTCCCCAGCTGGATCCAGTGAGGTCGCCTTGGTGAACTGAAATTCCATGCGGGGAGTGTTTACACAGCAACAAAAGTTACAAATACATCTTCTCCTCCCTCCCAGCCTCCCTCCCAGCCTCCCTCCCAGCCTCCCTCCCAGCCTTCCTCCCTTTCTCCCCCTCTCCCCTTCATTCCCCCCCCTTCCTCTTCCTCCTCTCCTCTCCCTGCCCTCCCCTCTACTCTCCTCTTCCAGCATTAGTTCTTCTGATACATTGTTGCCCGCTTCTTACACATTTGCTAGGTGAAGGAAAAGGCACAGCTCCATCTGGAGAGTGGAAGCCGGCTTTCCCGGACATGGCTCTGGACCAGAGATTCTTCTTGGCACGGAGAAAGGGGCACAAGGCCTGGTTGTGCAGGTGCAGAACGGCAGGTAGGGAGAGCTGCAGCAAGCCCCAGGTCACAGCAGATCCGCCGAGGCCGCCACCCCCGCCACCCCTGCAGGCACTGGGCTGGACAGAGGGGAGGGGCTGCAGGGTGAGTCTGTGAGCGTGGCTCTGTAGCTGTGCACCTGCCCCTGAGGCGGGCTCTCCAGGTAGAGCTCGCACACATCTCCCTGGAAGGCCTTAGATCGAGTGTGGGTGTGCCAGGGTCTTGCTTTTCACGCGCTTGTCTTACCTAATGATCATTCACACTCATTCTTTGTTGTTTTTTTTTTTCCCCAAACACGATGGACTGATTCTAAATTAAGGTACTGTTTCCCACATTTGGCTCTTTAAGGAGTTCTACCTTCCACGCTTGGAGGAAGTGTCTACTAGAGGTCTGTGAACGTCACCTGAAGAGCGCAGGAGGAGATGCTGGGAGCCCAGCGTGCTGCCGGGTTGCTCCTCCCGTCTGCACTTCAATCCCGCCGTTAATCTGACGTTAATCTGAGAATACGACAAAGGTATGTGCTTCCAGAACTGCTCCCCAACAGGGAGAGAGTTTATTTGTTCCCGCTAATATCTCACCTCAGCTACAGGCTTTTTCTGTCATTATTTTTACAGAAAGGGTCAGGAAAATGTGTTCAAAGTAGAAGCGTGTCTGGTTGATGCCTCACATTCCAGAGAGTGGTTTACTTTTCGGGGCCATCAGAAAACAGAGTCTTCTTAGAGACTTTTTTCTTTCCGGCGTGTGAAATCTGAGTATTTTCTTACTACAGAAGCAGAAATAAAAACACAATCCAGAGTGTGATTCCACTCAGCCATCTTGGTTAAAGAGATAAGAGGTGAGATTGACAGCCTCCCACTCGTTATTAATATTCTATGAATCTGAAAGGATATAAAATTCCAAGAGCGGAAGCCAAATGCAGAGAAAACATGTTTCTGAGATCAACCTAAAGGAAAACATTTGAGATGAGGGAGATTTGGAGTCGGAAGCCCTAGGCTTAATTCCCACCGTCCTATGGATCATCCTCAAAGTGATCGATACGTTTTATTCAACGTCGTGCGGTGCCGGGTCTTGTCTGGGAGCGGGAGGGTGGGGTAATTGATGAACTGATCGGCTGTCTGGTCTTTCTCCTAATTGTACTATCAAGAAGCTAATCTGAGTTCTGGCGGCTGCACCTGTTCCGGCCGTCGGTGTGATGAGCTCTGACGCTGGACTCAGGCAGATCTTCCTGCTTGGTTACCACACTGCTGTCAACTCCAGCACCGGGCGTCTCCCAGTTCAGCCTTGCTGGCTGAGGTGTGATGGACGAGACAGCCTTGCCGCCTGACAGGAGCCCTGGCCGAGCAGTGCCGCCCGCGACAAGCAGGTTGCAATGCCTTTCAGCTTCCTGTGGGTGAGGCCTGCTCCCTGGGGGCGCGCCTGGAATGCATCTGAGGCTTTGAGAGTCGGCCCCGCAGTCTGACGGCATCCACTAGAGGCCTGAAGAACTGGCCGAGTTCTAGGACTGGTGACCCAAGCCTCCAGCCACCCAGATCCTGCGGGGCTGTGTCTCTACGTCCTCCCTGTCACCCCAGGGACAGCGGGCACAGCACCAGGCATTCAGCGAAAGCTGCTCCTTTGATGCAGACCAAGGGGGGCTGTGTGAGACCCGTGTGCACGTGCACGCAACACACACTTCGAGCGTCTCTGTGCTGCACAGGTGCGTGCACCGTGCACACGCCCGCACGGGGCTGCTTCAAGTGCATGGAAGCGCACTTCACCCTTTCACTCCATCCCTCTGCACATACCCGGTGTCCCCAGCTGAACTTGATCCGCGTTCCCATGGCACAGCCCGGCGTAAGCACTCCCTCCTCACCCCACGGTCTCGCCATGTGGGCAGTTGTTAGCCCAGTTCGCAGACGAGCACCTGGGGTCCGTGCCCTGCGTCACTGGACGTTGCTCTCCTTCGTGGGCAGGGGTCTGCTTTGTTGCAGACATTTGTCTGGGTTTGGGTTTTCCAGAAAGAACAAAGATCGGCGGCAAGTGGGGCAGGGAGGGAGCCGCAGCCTCTGCCATGGGTTCTGCCCTTTGGAGGCCCTGCTTTCTCTGCACCGGGGGTTCGCCGGCGCTGTCTGCTCCCTGCGTGTCCCCGAGGGTGCCACGTGGCCCCAGCAGTGGGCGAGAGGGGACATGACAGAGGTCGCCGCCCCCAGGCACTGCCTGGCAGCGGGCAGGGGTGGGGGGAGGAAGGGGCGATGGACAGGAGGTTGCCAAGGGGGCCAAGCCCTAGTAGGAGCTGGGAAGCGGGGCCACCCCAGCAGCCTTGTGTCTGCCCGGGGGCAGAGGTGGCCCAGGAGGAGACGGGAGGTGAGCCTCCCGGCCCCTGCGAGCCCACCCTGGAGTCCGGGAAGAGGCTGGTGGACTCCAGGCCGCTGAGGAGCTGCCAGGCCTCACCACAGGGTCGGGCAGCCCCTGGCTCCCAGGGGCTGCTGGGAAGGTAGAGCTGGGAAGCAGGGCTCTTAGCGAGCCCCCAGGGGAGCCCCAGCCCTGATGTCAGCGCATCCAGCCCGTCCCCAGGTGCTCACGTCATGGCGAAGGGAGGGGCCTGCGTCTCTGATGCCCGTCACGCATCCTGGAAGACTTTCCCCAGTCCTCAACTCCCATCTCTCCTTTGCTTTCTCAGGGCCACAGGAAACAGGAGAGCAAAGAGCGAGTTTGGAAAGAGGGGGCGGGCAGAGGGCACTCAAACAGGAAGAAAGGGCCGGGAAGGGGCGGTGTCTCCGGAAAACAGCCCTGTTACAGAGCTCAGGCTTTTGAAAATGGACCAGATCAAACAGGCGTTTGTTTTCGAAAGAAAAGCGGAATTCAATGAGATAAAGGCTGCCGGCCCCTCCACAGAGCGCCTCCTGCTGCCCTGGGCCTGCTGGCTGCACGCTGGGGGCTCAGTTTATCGACAGACACTGTGGTTTAAAATCCACCAAACAAACCAAGTATCATTTTCCTATGTAAATCATGTGCTGGGATGAATTATTCAGGAGCCGGGCGGGGTCGCTGGCACGCACACAGATGGAGAATACAGTACGTCGCTCTCAAGATGTTTTCTGATATTTATGAAAACAATTTATAAAATTAAATCCCATTAGTTCGAGATTAGCACTTGACATTCGTCAGACTAACGACGCTCGTGCTGGAGGGGACACCTACATCTGCACAGCGCGTGGTGGCGGCTGCGCGTGGCTGCTCGCCCAGAGCCCCTGCCTCTCGCGGGGACCGCTGTTCCCGCAGAACGCGCTTGATCCAGCCTGACTCGGGGCCCTGCGCCTCTGCTGGAAACGCCTCTTGTTCCGTCTCATTCTGAAAAACAGCCATGTCAGGGAACGCTTCCTGGGGGCTGGCGGTGGGTTTCTTAGGTTTATTTGTTTGAAAGGCAGAGTCACAGAAAGGAGGAGACGCTGGGAGACAGGGATCTGTCTTCTGCTGGTTCACTCCCCAGGTGGCCGGAGCTGGGCTGATCCGAAGCCAGGAGCTTCTTCCATGTCTCCCACGTGAGTGCAGGGGCCCAAGCACTAGGGCCGTCTTCTGCTGCTTTCCCAGGCCACAGCAGAGAGCTGGATCAGAGCAGGAGCAGCTGGGCCTCTACCTGTGGCCATGTGGGATGCCGACGCTGTAGGCGGCAGCTAACCCATGGCACAGCTGTGCCAGCCCCATAGTCACCACCTTCTATCACCATTTGGTGGTTCTCCCACACATCCTGGTCATGGCTTTGGCCGTGGTCCTCGGTGCCGGGCTGATTCCCTGGCTCAGTGGAGAAGGAGCTGGGCTTCACGAGTGCATCTCTGGGCCGTCATGAGGAGCGCTTGGCCAGCGCCACAGCACCTGCCCACGGTGAGTCCCGGGAGCTGTTTCCACTGGCATCTTAAATCCTCGTGCTCACGCTAGATCAAACAGATGCGCTGTATTCTTAAGAGGCCCAGATGTCTCTCTCGTGGTGCATCTTGAATATTGTAAGCGAATCAGAGATCAGAGTGGGGACTGTGAGAATTTGTAGGTACCTCTAAGACCAGAAATGTCTGCCTTCTAAAGTCACCATATCTGGGACACCAGTGCTTCAGGGTCAGATAAAGCTTTGCGAACATACATGATGCTGGGGGAGGGGTTGGGGGTCTCTATCCAAGAGCCTTTTCCTCCCCAGGGCGGGGCCGTGTGTGCAATGTTAGCAGAGATCGCTTTCTTTGGGTTAGAGGTTTTGGCGTAAGCACAGATTCCCAGGGACGTGCGCATCTCCGCGTGAACATCCTTAGTGCGCATGCTGGCCCGGTCACCGGCAGGTGCGTTTGTCACGGCGTGTCCTTTGCTGGAGCAGCTCCTGTGGCCTAGCACTGAGTCCAGGGGCCACTGCCCACACACGAGGTCAGCAGGGGAAGAAGAGACCTGCTAGGGCCACGGGCTAGCCGAGGGATAACAGCAGAGAGCTGCGGCGTGGAGTTGGTGCTGGCCGGGGAGCAGTCTGTGTAAGAGCGACGTCATCCATTCCCAGAGAGAGTGACAGGAAGCAGAAGGAGCCGCAAAGCTCCAGGGACCACGGTGGGGTGGGGCCTAGGGGGCATCTGGGTGACAACCAAGGCCTGGCCTCAGCCACAGGCAGAGAAGGACAGCTGCGAGGCTGGAGGGTGGACCGGGCAGGCAGGCCCCAGGCTGGACCTCAGGAAGCAGACACTAGTGCTCAGGGGCTGTGCAGGATGCTCGATGGCAGGGCCTTCAGTGGCTTCAGGAACATTCTGGAATGCCCCAGTAGATTCCTGCAAGGCAGAGAGCTGTGGCCTTCTGTCCCTCCCTCAAGCGGCCACTGGCGTGGCTGGGCCTGCAGGGCACCCCGTGGTCAAGACCACTCTTGGCAGCCGAGGCAGGCCCTGGAGGTTCTGAGAGCTTCAGGGGTCAGCTGACCACTCCTTGGCGGCCGGGCAGCCGAGTGACAGGAGAGATGGAAGGAGGGACTGGCGGAACCGATAGAGAAGGGAATGAGGAGGGCGGGGCATGCTTGGGGCCCACGTGCCCGTCAGCCCCAGGGACGAGGCGTGGCCCAGGTCTTCACGTGGCTTCAGTGTGGAGTGAGAAGCAGCTGAGAGCGCCCATCGTGGGGGCCATGGCCAGACCTCAGGTGCTGCTGACCTCAGGTGCTGCTGCCTCCCACTTCCTGCCAGGGAGGTCCCCGTGACCCACACAGAGATGATGTGGGGTCGCTGTAGCAAGGTGAGGAAGTCATACTTTGTTTCAACATGGGAACAGCACAAAAAAACCCACAGAGATGGTGCCGGGGTGACGCAGCCTGCTGTGCGCCCCTCACGTCCCTCCCCACCCCAGCCACCATGCCCTGCCCTGCCCCAGGGAGCCAGGGTTCTAACTTGGACACTCTCTTTTTTTAAAATTTATTTGAAAGGCAGGGTTACAGAGAGAGGAGAGATCTGCTGGTTCGTTCCCCAAATGGCCGCAATGGCTGAGGCTGGGCCTGGACGAAGCCAGGAGCCTCTTCTGAGTCTCCTGCGTGGGTGTAGGGTCCCATGGACTTGGGCCGTCTCCACTGCTCTCCCAGGTGCATTAGCAGGGAGCTGGATGGGAAGTGGAGCAGCCGGGTCTGGAACCAGCGCCCCGTGGGATGCCAGTGCCGCAGGTGGAGGCTTGGCCTGCTGTGCCACAGCGCCGGCCCCTGACCCGGACACTTTGACAGCGTCCTTGCCTGCCTCCGCATGCTGGCTGTTGAGGCCCTGGGGAGCATGGGGGACAACGGGAGGGCCTCGTGGTCCCCTGCTGTCCCCTCCAAGTGGCTGAGGCCGGGGTGGTTAGGTGGTATCTTAACATCCGAATGCAGACATGCTGAGCAGCTGGCCGCACCCCTCCCTGGGTGACCTGTGCTGTGGCTGCCCTCAGCAGAGGACTCAGCGACCTCATGGCTCCAGCTGCGGGCTGGGCCCTGGCTCAAAGCTCCGAGTCGCCCACACCCAACCCGAGTCCCTGGTGCTGTCCTGTGTCCCCTGCCACCCGCCTCTCTTTTCCTCCGTTCTTTCTCCCGGCACTGGGCCCAGCAGTGTTAGCAGCCCCTGAGCTTCTCATGCTCAGAAACACGGCCCATCTGGAGGCCGGGACCAAACCCCACCACCCGCAGCTCCTGGGTCGCCGGCTGCTTGGAGAGGGGGGTTCCCTGGCGTCCTGTGGGGCCACGCCACTTCCTGTGACGCCCAGGTGTCCAGACACCGAGCAGGTGTCCTCACTGCCCTCCTGGACGTGACCATGACCCTGCCTGCACTTCTGCTGTGGGGTCGTGCCTGGGCCTGCACTGCAGCTGGAAGCCCTGGCAGCCGGGGACCCCCAGGGACCCAGGGACCCAGGCACCCATTCCTCCCAGCCCTGGCAGCCCTCCCTCCCCCAAACGAGGAAGCCCCCAGCCTTCTCTCTCACCCTAAGCCTTCCTCTGGGGGAAGCGCTCATCTCTCCCACCCTTCCAGCCGTCCTGACTCCCCCACACCTGAGCTTGTGATGTTACCACGAACACTGATGCAGAGAACCCAGGGCGGGGGCCTAGAAGAGCAGCCAAGCACCCTGCGTCGCCGCTGCTCCCTCTCCATGAGTTTAGCTATTTCCAGGGGCCCGTGGGACCCAGGGTGTACCACGCAGGGCGGGCCGACAGCAGTGACACATGGACCCCCAAACAGGAAGTGGCTCAAGGGTGACAGCCGAGAGCAGCAGGCAGACGAGCTGGTGGCTGGGCCGCCCCCTGTGCTGTCACCTGGGCACCCAGGCTGATGGCGCCCTGCCTTCTCCAAGGTGCCCAGGAAGGCGACCGTCATGTGGACTAGAGCACCCAGCAAGGATTCAAGGGTTGGGCCCACGTGGAGTGCACGGCTCCTGCTCGGGTATCAATGGCTGCAGCCTGCTTACGTGGCCACGTGGCACTGCAGGAGGCCTGGGGTCTCCTTTGCAGTCCAGTGAGCCAGGGCCAGGTGTCTCTGCCAACACTGGACTGGCCCATTTCACAGACCAGAAAACTGAGGCACAGGAAGTTTAAGAGGCAGGAAACAGCAAGCACAATGCTTTGCAAAGGGTGGCCCCACGCGCTTGTCACCCTGGGTTCCTGCCTGGGAAGCAGGGTCGGGGAAGCCACGTGAGCTCCCAGTGGAGGCAGTTGGGGACACAGCAGCCAGCAGGACCTGGGTCCTCCTGTCTCCCTGGCCTGTGGACTCATTGACAGTGGGTGTGGGTGTGGGTGGGGTGACTAGACGGAAGCCGGGGGTGTCCTGTCTGCACGCCCGCAGTCCCAGGGCTGGACGGCATTGAGTCCAGGCTGGGTGCGGTGTGGCTGGTGCCGAGGGTGTCCCCGGTGCTGTGCCTTCTGGGGCAGTTGTTCGTGGGAACCACGTGTCCACACTGGTTTATGGGAGAACTTTCCAGAATGTGTAGGCCCTCAGCATCACGCATGCTGGGTGATATTCTAGATGCTTCCTTCTGCAGGGTGGGCGGTGCTGGCCCAGTAGGAGGGCCACTAGGGCGTGGACGTGGGTCGGGTGAGGCCACGTCCTGTTGGCAAGCACCCTGCTTCCTGCTCCAGCCAGCCCAGGCCGCTCCTCCCCGGCCCGCGTGTGTCCGTTCCTGCTGACCGCTCAGAGGCACCGTGCCCGCTGCCTGCAGGCTGTCAGCCCTGGGGTCCCGGATGGGACTCCCGCTCCCCTCTCTTCTCCCTCCCCCACTGGCCCAGAGCCCATGGAGGATGGGGACAGGCGGACAAAGGAGGGGCCTCCCTCAGACTCCCCAAGTGCCTCTGCTGCCCCCGGTGAGCCTGGGAAAGTTGCCTCGCGCTCACAGCTGTTGGGAAAGCCTACGACTCGCAGTGGAAACCCAAGTAACTCCCGCGAGGAAGACTCTGGGCGCATCCTGCCGTTGAGCTGAAAACAGCCACTGCAAAACACATCTCGTTCGGGGGAAGCCGCAGGGGTTCCAGGGCTTGCTGCAGACGCCGAGGGTGCCTCGTGGAGAGACAGGATGGTGAGAGCAAGGCAGGCCTCTACCTGCTCTGGGGCATCCTCGGGAAGAGCAAGACCCTGGGCCACCAGGAGTGGCAGGGGAGCCTTGGCTGTGTGACCCAGGGCCACCAGGAGTGGCCGGGGAGCCAGGGCTGTGTGACCCAGGCTGGGACACGTGGCAGGAGCCAGCCCCCTTCTGACTCTTCCCACTGGGATCTGTCCCTGGGGGAGGGGCAGGCCACTTCCCGGGCGCCTTCCCTTGAGCGAGTGCACGTGGTGGCTGCATGTCCCAGGCGCCCAGCAGTGAGTCCTGGGAAGCAAGAGGGAGGAAAGAGCTGTGAGTCAGAGGGTGGAGGTCCAGGCCTGCTCTGCCTTCCACCTTCTGACCCCTAGGGCGGGGCTAAAACCCTGCGCGCCTCAGTTTCCCTGTGTGTCACATGCAGGGGAGGCCGCAGACCAAGTGGGAAATGCGGCCCACTCCTGGCTGCATCCGGAAACAGCTGGTCTACGCTGGGTGCGGCGCCGCCGTGCATGCTGGGCCCAGGGAACCTGGAGGGCGAGGGGTGGGAAAGCTGCAGAGCAGGGGCGGCGAGGAAAGCGGGGCTCCCGTCCCTGGGCCCCGGCCAGCCTGGGTCCCCCCGAGCAGCGCTCACCGGGGAGAGGCCCCTCGGACAGCGTGCGTGCCCATTTGTCCTGTCTCAACGGGAAGTCTGGCTGTTTCTTTAGCTCCCAGACCTGGAGCCAGGGAGTCCGGGATGCAGTGCCCCCATGCATGGAGGCCCCGCCCTGCATCAGGGCATGGCAGAGGCCCCACGTGGTGACGCAGAGAAAGCCACCAAGGCCACCGAGAGGGCCCTGCCCTCTGACCTCACCCAAGGCCCCTCCTACTACTGTCAGCATAGGAAGTTTTAAAAAAATATTTATTCTATTCACTTGAAATGCAGAGTTATAGAGAGAGAAATATCTTGCATCTGTGAGTTCACTCTCCAAATGGTCACAATGGAAGTTCTGGGCCAGGCTGAAGCCAGGAGCCAGGATCTTATTCCGGGTCTTTCACAGGGGTGCAGGTGTTCAAACACTTGGGCCATCTTCCACTGCCTTCCAGGTGTGTTAGCAGGGAGCTGGATTGGAAGAGGAGCAGCCAGGACTCGAACCCCAACTCATATGGGATGCCGGCATTGCAGGTGGCGGCTCCGTCGGCTATGTCACCACGCCAGCTCAGCAGCATATGAATTTGAGGCTAAGTTTCCAACCTGTGAATCTGGGGTGCAGTCAAGTCCATGGGGCACCTGCCTTCATTTCGAGGTGCAGTTTTAGTTCTGCAGGAAAGCGAGCAGCGTGCACGTAGCGGTGAGCACGCTCGCCCCGCCTCGCACACGGCTTCCCCCAGGATGGACCTTGCACTGGCGTGGTGCAGCTGTCACCTTCCAGGAGCCGGCACTGACAGGGTGTGGGCTGGCACTAGTGCCGAGTGGCTGGCCTCCTCCATCGCCACTTCAGAGTAGCTTCCCCAGGGCAGCGTGCCTCTGCCTGGGCTGAGAGGTTCCTGCCCAGGGCCAATTCTGCTCACAGCCCCCACTGCCCCAAGGGCCCTGGCTGCTGCAGGTGGACGCAGTGTCTCAGGATGGGTCCCTGTGGACAGTGCGGCCATGCACAGAGCAGGGAACCAGGACGCTGCCCGTAGGCCACTCCCTACTCTCTCCCAGCCTCTGCCTGCAGGCCTGTCGACCACGTTTCCTACAGGGAGGCCCCACATTGGGAAGGGTGGGCCTGGGGCTGCCCCACCTCTGATGCTGGCTGCTCCAGAACATTCCTAAGCTCCCAGTCCTCCTGTCCTGCTGCCCAGGGGCCCACACAGCTGGAAGCATTGAGCTAAGCAGGGCTCACTGCCTGTCCAAGCACCAGTGAGTTCTGAGAGATGGCTGGTGGGGAGCCCCAGGCAGCGGGAAGCACCCTTCCATGTTTGTGCATCTTCCTGTGCCTGCCCTCCCACCAGGGGAGGCTGCCTCCTGCTCCTTGCCCTGGGGACATGGGCAGCTCCCTTGAGTGGCTGTGACTGACACCCCCTGTAGAGGTGCCGAGCCCGGGGGCCAGCGCCTGTCTTCGCTGTTCTGCTTCCCATGGGGGTCAGAGTGCCCGGGGAGCACCCAGTGCCCCTCCCCAGCAAAGACCCCGGCGTATCTGTGTGACGGGAACTCGCACGCGTGTGCCTCCTCCACAGGCACCCTGTCCTTGCGTGTGTCCCGCCTCTGCTCCGTGTCACAGTCTGGCACCCCAGCACGTGTGGTGGGAGCAGGCAGGGCAGGAGGTCATTGCTGAGGGGCTCGGGCTCTGCAGGAACACAGCCATTACCATCGACTTGCAGCCAGCAGGAGGAGAGAGCGGATTTCTTTAACAGCCAAGTCTGTGCGTGGCAAGGGCCAGACGTGGTCAGACTGGGAGTGAATTACGCCAGAGTCGGCACAGACACAGCAGGAGACGTAAGAACAGGTCATGGCGGACCAAGGGGGAAAGGGAGACGCCGGCCCTGAGGTCCCTGGGTTCATGTGTGACACCGGCCACACAGAAGCTGCCACGCCCAGCAAGTGTGATGGGAGGGCGGGGCACACGCATCCCAGGAGCAGACCGCTGGGCCAGGGAACACGTCGCCAGCGAGAGAGGCCGGGCAGGGAAGCCCACGCATCCCAACTCCCATGGAGTCGCACGGCGCAGGCAGAGCCGGGATCAGGGCGGCAGCTGCCTGGGGCAGGACAGGATTTGCAGGGCGGGGGGTGCAGCTGCTCCCAGACTGGACGGTGAAGATGTCCACGGTGAAGATGTGTCCACAACTGTGATGGGTCACAAAATGTTTACTTTCCATCCCTTTGATAGGCAGAGTGAGAAAGACAGATCCACCACCTGCTGGTTCACTGCCCAGATGGCCACAAAGGCCAGGAGCCAGGGTCTCCAGCTGGGTCTCCCACACGGGTGGCAGGGGCTCAAGTACTAGAGCCATTCCTCAGTGTCTCCCAGGACGCATCGGCCGAAAGCTGGATTGGAAGTGGAGCAGCTGGGACTTGAACGGGTGCTCCATCGTGGGATGCCGGCACCACAAGCGATGGCTTAACCCGCGGCCCCACGGAGCCTGCTTTTTGGGTGAGTTTTGTGCTCCGAGATTTAGACCTCATTAAAGTTGTTTTTAGAAAGCCAAGGCACACTTAACGCTGGACCTCACCCCGCAGGGAGATGCCTGTGACACACCAGGACAACGCTCTGCCGTTGAGAAGCCACAAGACAAGTGCGATTGGACGCTTGGGGCGGGGAGGTCAGGGGAGGTGAGGAGGCCGTGGTGGCACAGACCCCATGCGGGTGGTTGGAATCGAAGCACACAGGGAAGGAGGACGTGTGACCTGGTGGGGGAGACCCTGCCGGGGGCGGAGCTTGGGGGGAGGGCAGAGCTGAGTGGACAGCCCTGGACGCTTCCCTGACACGGGGCTGGGCCACTCCTGGTTCCCTTCCTGTGAAATGCAAGTTCATCTCCAATGACAGCTCTAGGCTTTAGCCACTCCGAAGCATGAATTTCCAATTGAATTCAAACGACCCCGTGAAATTAGGTAGAAAAACTCATTTTCGACCACGTCGGGGACCAAGGAGGAAGCAGGTGGCGTGGTGATGGGGACGAGTCCCGGTGCCGGCGGGAATGAGACCCCAGCTGAGGCCCTCGGGACGCTCAGGAGCAGCGCTTTCCTGACAGTCAGGGATCGGACTCTGTCTTCCATTCGTAAGATGGGCTAATTCCGCTCACCGCCAGACAGGTCAGAGGGAGAGGGGCAGCTTGCCGAGTGCTGGGACGCACACACTCTGACTGCTGCCTGTAGCTGCGAGCCTGCAGGGCCCATGCTCCCCACACAGAGCCACGCGCCAGCAGCTGCCCCTTGCCCGGTGCCCCCAGCCCAGCACAGCCCCAGTGGCTGTCGGTGCCAAGGAGGCCCGGGTTCATGCTGAAGAAGTCAGCGGCGTGCTCTTTTTCTGGGCGTCTGTTGGTGCTGGGAACTGGGATGGACGTGGAGCAGAGGAGCGGGACCTGCATCCCAGCAGGGCCCTGTGGGTCTGTTTCTGTCTCCCTTGTGGCTTCGTCCTGCCCTGTGCCGCGATGGAAGTGCTGTCCCCAGGGCTGTGGCCTCGCTCTGGAATTGACTGTGCCCCCTGCAGTGCCTCCCCAGGGGCTCCAGGAAGAACCCTCCCCCACTCCCACCCCGTCCAGAGGCTGCACAAGGTTCCCAGGAGGCCGGTACCACCTGCCGTCCGGCGCAGGCTGGAGCTCCCACTGCTGACACCGCTGTCTCACTCCTGCTGAGCCAGCCAAGAGGAGGCCCCGCCCACTGCCCGCTGCCCGCTGCCCGCTGCCCCAGCACTGAGGGGCGCTCCCCAGGCTTTAAATAGACATCCGAAGACTTCATCCTGCAGGCCAACCCTGCACAGTGCGGGCTTTTTGTTCATGGATCACATTCTGAGTTTAAGAGCTGATGCTTGGTGGTAGAGGACGCTCTCTGGAAACCCAGTGGCTGCAGCCGCCATGAGGTCTGGCTCATTTATGTTCCAGCTGCTGGGGAGAACCCAACGCCCTCACAGAGGCCCCCGCCCGGTGACTGGTGCCAGGCAGACGGGGCAGCTGTGGCTGAAGGCAGCCGAGGTTTGCACTCGGTCTACGTGGGCCCTGCTCCGTGGTGCTGTGAGCAGGTGAAGCCCAGCCAGGCCCCAGGCTGTGCATTGCCCTGTCTCTGAGCCAGCTCCTCTCTCTCATTAAAGGGACCGAGGGACACCTGCTTCCTGGGACTCGCAGTCAGGCCCGGAGCTGCACAGAGCTCCTTTGCCTGGGAGGAAGTGCCACTGGGCAGGGGGGGCTTCTACCCACTGAGGCCGAGGACCCTGACGCTGCTTCCCCGTTTCCTGCTGTTGGGCGGTGCTTGAGGGAGTCTGTGCAGGCACGCGTGTGTGTGCACGTGTGTGTGCACAATCTGTGTCTGTGCAGGCACATATGTGTGTGCATGTGTGTGTGCACGTGTGTGTGCATAAATCTGTGTGCACGTGTGTGTGTGCACAATCTGTGTCTGTGCAGGCACATATGTGTGTGCACGTGAGTGTGTATGTGCACAAGTCTGGCACATACTCATGATGGACGCCCAGCTGGGCATTGGGGTCTGGGGAGGCCATGGCTGTGCACGTCCCTGGTGTGTCTGTGTGCATACAGGTAGTGTGTGCCTCTGTGTGTGTGTGTTTTCAAAGGTTTGTTCATTTATTGGGAAGACCGTGTTACAGACAGAGAAGGAGAGAGAGGGAGAGGGGGAGGGAGACGGGGGGAGAGAGAGGAGGGGGAGAGGAAGAGGGAGAGGAAGGAGGAGAGGTAGAGGGAGAGGGGGAGGGAGGGAGGGAGGGAGAGAGAGAGAGAGAGAGAATATCTTCCATCTGCTGGTTAATTCCCCAAATGGCTGGGGCTGGGCCAGGCTGAACCAGAGCTCGTAACTCTGTCCAGGTCTCCCAAGTGCGTGGCAGGGGCCCAAGAACTTGGGTCCTTGTCTCTGCTTTCCCAGGGAGCAGGGTCAGAACCAGAGCATCCTGGAGGGGAGGTAGGGCCCACATGGGATGTGGTGCTGCAGGCGGTGGCTTAACCGCTGTGCCCCAGTGCGTGTGGTGTGTGTATGTGTGCTCCTGTGCACACGCATGTCACGGCACGTGTGCTGTGTCCCACGTGTGTGCATACCTCTGTGTATGCTGTGTGGTTGTGTTTATGCACATATGTTGTGTGTGAATGTGTGTGTGTTCACCCTGCACATGTGTATTTCTGTTGTCTGTGCTGTGCATATGCGTGTGTGTGTGTGTGTGTGTGTGTGGGGTGCAGGGCAGCAGTCATGGGGCCTCTCTCCTGCACACTTGTGAGTTCTGACAAATGAGCCCTGAGCCTGGACAGCTGGCCCGGGCTCCTCTGCCTGCACAGGGCGGCCGGGTGAGGCCAGAGTGACCCCGGGCACTGGCCCTGGACAGCTGGCCCGGGCTCCTCTGCCTGCTCTGTCATTCCCAGCACAGGGCGGCCGGGTGAGGCCAGAGTGACCCCGGGCACTGGCCCTGGACAGCTGGCCCGGGCTCCTCTGCCTGCTCTGTCATTCCCAGCACAGGGCGGCCGGGTGAGGCCAGAGTGACCCCGGGGCACTGACGGGACAGCTGTGTGTTGAGAAAGCACCTGCAGACCCAGTGTGGCCCAGGGAGCCCTGAGAGCCTCTGTGCCTGTGGGATCCCAGAGAGGGAACCAGTCAGGCCCCTCCCCTGCTGGGGTCTCTGTGTGACCCCCCTGGGGGTCTCTGCATATGTGACTCCCCCTCGGGGGGGTCTGTGTCTGTGACCCCTCCTGGGAGGTCTCTGTGTCTGTGACCCCTCCTGGAGGGTCTCTATGTGTGTGACCCCCCCGGGGGTTTGTGTCTGTGACCCCCAGGGGTCCATGCCTGTGACCCCGCAGTGCTTCACTGGGCACCGGGACGCCCCTGACCTCGCAGCCAGCACTGTCTGGCAGGGCTGCCATTCCGGGACCTGTCCTGGTTCAGGCCAGGACGGCGCTGCCCTCAGCGGAGGCCTGAGCCCCAGCCCAGGACACCAGCTCTCCGTGCACGGGGCAGAGGCTCAGGGCAGGGGAGGTGGACGTTCGGAGAGCACTGGCCATTACATCGCCCACTGGGAAGGGATCCTCAAGTCAGGCTTCTGCTTAAGGCCATTTAAATTCTAATAGAAACCCAATTCTGTTCAAAACTCCATCTTCAGACCAAAGGTGCCCACCCTGAGACAGGGGAGTCGGGAGTCAGAGGAACTAAAGGAGCCAAGGTTGACTTCCACACCTCAACCGCAAACGCGTCTGACGGCCGGGAGCTGTGGACTGCGGCGGCCGTGCCTGTGTAGTTAATACATTCTCCACAAATAAAGTGAATTATGGCTAGCGCGCCAGTTTACCAAAACAAATAGGCTGCAAAATTGAGCTGTGGTCGATTGTTTTTAAATGAACACGCTCCTGGAGAGAACCCATCCGTCTGCAGCCTCCCCAGAACTCACTGAGAGCCCGCGGGTCCCTGGGCAGGGCTCTGCCTGTGCACTGCAGGACTGGGGGAGGGGGGCAGGCGGCGGGCCTGAGCCCTGTGCAGTCTGCAGGACAGGGGAGGGGGGCGGGCGGGGCCTGAGCCCTGTGCCCTGCAGGACTGGGGAGGGTGGCGGGCGGGGCCTGAGCCCTGTGCCCTGCAGGACCAGGGAGGGGGGCGGGCGGGGCCTGAGCCCTGTGCCCTGCAGGACTGGGGAGGGGGGCGGGCGGGGCCTGAGCCCTGTGCCCTGCAGGACCAGGGAGGGGGGCGGGCGGGGCCTGAGCCCTGTGCAGTCTGCAGGACCGGGGGAGGGGGGCGGGCTGCGGGCCTGAGCCCTGTGCCCTGCAGGACCAGGGAGGGGGGCGGGCGGGGCCTGAGCCCTGTGCAGTCTGCAGGACCGGGGAGGGGGGCGGGTGGCGGGCCTGAGCCCTGTGCGGTCCGCAGTGCCACAGCCTCAGAGCTCCACGCTAATTTCCTCACGATCGCTGTCATATTTATTGTGCAAACAATCGGAAAGCTGTGCATATTTATGGGAAATTGCAGGGCTGTTCAAAGAGCAGGTGCATAGATCCACACACTCTGAAAGGAGGGAGACGGGCAAAATCCGGACAGGCAGCCGCGGCAGACATAATTTTCAATTAAAGGGGAGCCCAGCGGAGCCGCCTTCCAGTCATTCCTCATCTTTATGTCGGCTCCGAGGCAGGTGGGGGAGGTGAGCGCCACCCCCCCTCTCCTCGGGCTGTGTTCTCCAAGGCCCACAGCTGAGTCCACTTAGGGCTGTGGGCAGCGGCCTGACCCCTCCCGACCCCTTCATTTCTAGTACCGGCCTCACAGGGAGGGGTCTTTGGGGGCTCCTGGAGGGGGTTTCGGGCATAATCGGCAGGGGCGGGGTGCTTCTGGGAGAGCACCCGGGAAGCGCGCTGGTCCTGGGTACACAGCTGCCCCTGCAACACTGGTGCGAGGGAGCGGCCCCCGTGTCGGTGATCCTCCTGGTGACTCCTGGCGTCATAGCCACAGCGGCATCGAGCCCAGGTTGCTTTCGGGGGTCAAAGTGTCTCCTCTGCAGTGGCGGCAACTTAGGGAGGCTGGCTTTGTGATTTCGGTACATGCGCCGGCCACCAAGGGGTGGGGCTCAGAGAGGGCACTGGGTCTGTGCCTGGTGGTCAGAGCGGGCTCCCCGGGCTGCAGACCGTGACTGAGGCGCAAAGCTGCGAAGGGGAGTGGACGCGCCCTCCTTTTCCAGGATGTGTGAGGCGGAAACGGCATGGAATGAAGGAGAAGGAGGCCGGCCAGCTTTCGCCCAGCCCTGTGTCGTGTCCTGGTTTCCAGCAACATGAGCTGGAGGAAACACGGGGAGCTGTGGCTTTGGCAGGACTGTGGAACTCCTTAGAACTCCCAGTGACGTGGGGGGCTCTCCCGCCTGTTAGACTAATGAATTTGGGCCACGGAAGAGGAACATTACTGCTGCGGAGTAAGCGGAATACAACAGCACCTCTTCTGGGTCTGGACTCGGCCTGAGCCACCCCAGCTGGAGCGGAAAGAACGGGGGAGACCAGCACCGCACAGGCGAGGGCCCTCGAGCCTCGTCCAAAGCAGCGTGTATCTGTTGAGGGAACGAGTTGCTGGGTTAGGAGCAGCAGAAGCCACAGCCTGCTGGCAATGCAGGGATCGGCGCCATGGGAGAGGATTTCACCCTCTTACATGGAGAGCGAGGAGGGCGGTCCCCTTCAGCGGGGGCAGAGAGGGGTGGAACCCTCGCCATCACCCACACACCCAGGGGGCTGCGCTCTGGGTCCAGCTGATCTCGACTTTCTCTAGGAGGAGAAAAAAAAGTTGGGAGCAAGGGAATTTGTGTGGATTTGTCTTTTGAAACGGCTGACTGCTGTCTTACTGTGCCCCCACTTCCGCGTCCCTCTGGGCAGCAGGGTGAGGGTGCTGGCCCGGTCCCCACCCCCATACCCGCACCTGCAGGCATGCACCTGTCTCTGCCGAGTCACCCACAGATTCCCAGAGCGTGCAGAGGGCTCCGGGTGAGGGCGCCGAGTGAGCCAGGCGGCCCTCCTGGCTGTGCAGCCTCACGTGGGCGCTCGCTCCCCGACAGTGAGTAGGGCATGGCCAGCATCCTAGGGGCAGCCCTGGACACACAGCTGAGAACACACAGGAGGCTGAGGAAGCATCCAGGGGCGGTGACCAGTCTGAGCCCGCAGGTGTCAGCCAAGGAGCACAGCGGGCCCGCACGTGTCTTCTGCACGCAGAAGTCTCTCCTGTTGTCCCACAGCTTCCGACGGAGGGAGCTGGATGGAACTTGGGCTGCTGCTGCTATCTGCAAGGCAGGCTCTGATAAAGTGCAGAACAACTCTCACAGCTGTCGACAGGCACAGTCCCGGGGAGCAATTACGCAGCGCCCCGGGACGCGGCTCGATGCTCAGCACAGCCATTTTTCTAGGTCACGATGAAGAGTGTGTCATCATTTGCCACTCTCCCTGTTCAGAGTGCCAAACAGCGTTAAACAGGGAGCTAAGAAGCACTTCCGGACATGAATGTTTAAAGAGAAAAGATCACTTTTTAGATTAAAACTCACTGGCTTCGTTCTGATCAGCGCAGTGTAAGAATCCGAGACCTACGCTGTGACTCCAGCGGCTGTGCTGGGAACATTGGGAAAATGGAACTGATTTCCCCACGTTATGCTCTGATCCATTCCATTTTGGTGCCCGTTTTCCAGGCTTCAGGGACAAAGAGGAAGTCACGGCTATGCCTGGTGACTCGATGGCACCATTTCTGATCCTCAGCACAGTGTGGGTCTGCTGTCCGCAAAGCCGGGCTGCCTCTCTGGTTCTGCCACGGCCGAGCTCTGGGACCGTGGAGAAATCACACACGTTTCTGAGGCTCCGGTTTCTCACTTACAAAGCCCAAACAATAAAGCGTCACCTGGTTGGATCGTTGTGAGAACTAAGAGCCCACGCAAGTGAAGTCCTTCCTGCAGACAAGGAACGTCACGGACCGCCGTCTCTGTCCACCCAGTCCACTGGCCCGCAGTGAACACGGCTGTTTGGGGCGCTGTCCTTGGTGCTGGAGATGGCCCGGCCAACAAGACAGCAGGGCGGCTGCCCTCATTCTCTCGTGAATGGGAGAAACAAAGGAGGCATTTCTGACGGCAGCCAAGGGTCTAGGGAAGCACAAAGAGCAGCTGTGATGGGCACTGGAGGGCGACAGCTGTCCACCGTGGGTGGCCGACGAGGCCTGCACCAAGCTGGGGCTGAGACCCCGCAGGCGAGAGGGTGGATGGGCTGAGGCGCTGCCGACCAAACCATGAGCCTGGGCTGAGATGTGAGCAGGGAGACCCTGCGGGCAAGAGGGTGAGAGGGCCGAGGTGCTGCAGACCAAACCAGGAGCCCAGGCTGAGACCCCGTGGGCGAGAGGGTGGGTGGGCGGAGGCTGGGGTGGGCTGGGGTGGGCTTGCTCTGGGGAAGGACAGGAGGCTGCAGTCCGGAAGCAGGCAGAGACCCCCTGTCTGACCCCACAGGCAGGGGCTGGGGCAGCGAGGGGCTCATCCCAAGTGTGGTGGGGAGGCACCGGTGATTAACAGGAGCTTCGGTCGGACTGGTTTTCTCGGGGAGACAGGCGGTTGTCGGGTGGAAAGAAGACAAGACCATAGCTAGAGGGGCTCGTTGGGGCTGGGATGGTGGTGTGGTGGCTAAAGGGAGGAGACAGTGCAGAATTACTGTGCACCGAAGCCCTCAGGAGATGCCGATGGCTCACAGGAGGAGCTGCGTGGGGAGCGAGTGTGTCTGAGAGTCTGGGTGGACGCTTGTCCTCCTCTTCCGAGATTGGAGTGCACCTGTTGCCGTTATTTTTCATTTCATTTTGCCTCCTCCGGGTGGAGGTAGCAACAGTCTATGATGAATGCCAGAACCTTCTGGGATTGAGTTCAAAAGAAATTACAGGCCAGACCAGCATTTCCTAGAGTTTTTCTGTAAGGAGAAGGAGGGAGGCAGAGCTGTGGCTGGGGGGAAGGGGTGGGTGCTCTCTTCTCTGTGCACAAAGGAGAAGCACAGGAGGTTCCTGGGCAGATGGACAGATTCAGGGGAGCTGAAGAGGGAGGGACCAGGGGGCCACAGTGACCTTGGGGGTGGCAGTGGGGCTCAGCGTGAAAGCAGGTGGTGGGACTTGTAACTGGAGGGGGGGTCGGTGAAAACTCTGTGCCGATTGCTTCCATTTTCTGGGTGAAACAGGAAGCCAGGTCAGCTGTGTGCACAGCACAAAGAAGGTTCTGGAAGTTCCAGGAGGCAGGAGGAGTTTCACAGAGACCTTAGGAGAATGGTCGGCCAGGAAGAATGACGAAGATTTCTTGGCAGTGTCGGGTGGTGTCTTCGGTGGCAGTTAGCTTGGAGGTCAGGGCCAATCAGCACGCACATATGTCTCCTTCAGTCCATTCCAGCACACATGGTGGACACCCAGCAGGGGGAGGCAGGAGTCAGCTCCCAAGAGGCACATCTGTGATGCCAAGATGTTTCAGGACCAGGAGAGGACGCCCAGGCGTGGAGTTCAGACTTCCCGCGGGACCCTAGGGAAGCTACACCATCACCCACGTCACCATCACCCATGTCACGTCATCACCCACGTCATCATCACCCATGTCATACCATCACCCCCATCACCATCACCATCAGCCACATCACATCACCCACGGCATCATCACCCATGTCACGTCATCACCCACATCATCATCACCCATGTCATACCATCACCCCCATCACCATCACCATCAGCCACATCACATCACCCACGGCATCATCACCCATGTCATCATCACCCACATCACATCACCCACGTCACGCCATCACCCATGTCATGTCATCACCCACATCATCATCACCCATGGCATACCATGTCACCATCACCATCAGCCACATCACATCACCCATGTCATACCATCACCGATGTCCTCATCACCCACATCACGTCATCACCTGTGTCATCATCACCCATGTCACACCATTACCCACATCACATAACCTGCGTCACACCATCACCCACATCACATCACCCACATCACACCATCACCCACATATCACCCACGTCACACCATCACCCATGTCACATTATCACCCCAAGTTGGCAGGATTAGTGCAAAACCTGTTGCCCCTTCAGGGTGAATATGACTCCTTGTTGAAGAAGGAAACCCAGAGGCTCGTGCGATGGTATAGTGGGTAAAGCTGCTGCCTGCAGCTCTGGTCTCCCTAATGGACACCAGTTTGAGTCCCGGCTGCTTCACTTCCAATCCAGCCCCCTGATAATGCACCTGGGAAAGCACAGAGGCGGCTCAGGTACTTGGGCCCCTGGACCCACTTAGGAGACTTGAAAGAAGCTCCTGGATCCTGGCTTCTGCCTGCCCCAGCCCCCAGCTGATGTGACCATTTGGGTAGAAAGAAAAAGAAAGAAAGAAGGAAAGAAAGAAAGAAAGAAAGAAAGAAAGAAAGAAAGAAAGAAAGGAAGAAAGGAAGGAAGGAAGGAAGGAAGGAAGGAAGGAAGGAAGGAAGGAAGGAAGGAAGAAGAGGAAGCCCACTGTGGCTCTGGGTTCGCCCCTCTGTTGGTGTGTTCTTCCCCCACCCAGCCCCGTGTTTCCACCCAACAGCCCTGGAGTTTGCCCCAGCTCTGACAAATGCTTCTGCTTCCCTCAAGAGCTCCATTCAGCGCTGTGGGCAAAGGCAGCCAGCCCATCCAGTCTTCTTCCTGTGAATGCCGTCTCTGCCTCGCTGTGTGCCCCGAGAAGGCAGGGGCATTCAGATCCTGTGGGGTGTGTGGTCACTGCCCCAACACCAGCTTCTGTCCCTCTGTGGCCAGCTCCCAGAGTCTCTTGCTGCTTCTTGGCCACCGGCCCTCCAGTAGCATTTTACCTTCTGTGACGCCCCCTGCACATCACATCAGAGCTTAGCTTGCTTCAGTCCAGCACTCCCCAGAGCATCCTTAAATAACATGATGCAGCAAGTGCCATGGCCCCTGGAGCTCACGCTGCTGCACGGAATTCGGTCCCTACACCCCATTTCGGCCTGAGGATTCAGAAGCTGAGAGGTCTCCGGAGGCTTGGCCAGGCTCTCCTGATGAGGCAGTGTCTGATTTTAAACAGGAGTTTATTCTACCAAAGTTGAACTCTTAGCCTCATGTTTTCCTTGGCTGGTGGGAGGTTTAACACGCTGCTACGTAAGGGCCAATGCCAAGTGTGAATCCCGTGGCCCCAGCAGTGCTCTCCTGTGGCTTTTCCATAATGACACAGGTTGTCTCTGACGGCATGGTGACTCTCAGCCTTCCACATTTAAAGAGGAAAAAAGATAAGGGTATACTCTTTCTAATGGATTATTATATTCCATTTACATATATTTTTCTAATTATTTTATTCATAGAAAATCATTGCTTTAGCTAAATGGCACAGGATTTCTTGCTGAGGGAGTTGAGCAATTTGCAGAACCATCTGGGCAATTGGCTTAATTGGCTTCAGCACTGTAACGTTAATGAGGTGGAGTGGGTGGGAGCTCGCCCACTGCTCTCACCCAGGTACCGCCCTGCAGCTGTGTTTGCAGCACGTGGCCTGGAGGAGGGAGAGGCTGCTTGGGGCCGGGGCATCAGTTATACAACCTGAGCTCTTGGCTCATTGTGCTCGGGTGCTCTGACAGTCAGGAGAGGACATGGGAGGGCTGTGGGTATGCACCCTTCGGCATCCAGGGTTCTCATCTCAAAGAGCTGAGGGTCTGACACAGCCTCAGGAGGTTCACAGCCTGTGAGCACTGCCGTCTTGCCCTGCCCAGGAGTCCAGCTGGACAGAATTGGGCTGAAACCTTGCACAGGCGACGGAAGCAGAATAATGGCACTGTGTACACAGAGCATCGAAGGTTCAGGGATCTGCTTCTGACAGGTCCCTGACCTAACCTGGAAAGAGATTTCAGGACCACGGAGAGCGACCGGAGCCCTGCCCCTTCTCGGTGGGAACTGGAGCTGGTGAGCAGAGGTTCCACCAGTCTGAGAGAGTGTGAAAGCAAAGGCGGACAGACTCGGGGGCTACTGTCTGAGCAGAAGGCTCTGTCCCTCGGGGCCCCACTGCTCAGAGAGGCGGCCTCAGAGGGTTAGAGTACAGAGAGCTGGCAGAGGGACCATTTACAGAGCTGTGCAACCGCGGGGCCCTCACAGGAGTGGAAACAGCATCAAACAATTTCTATCTCTAAGCCTGAAGAGGCAAGGGAAGGAGCGATGGGCCCAGGACCTGGTGGGAGCTGTGGCCATGGAAGAAGTGTGGCCCGGTGGGAGTCACAGGGAGAAGCAGCTGTCACTGCCCGGAGTCAGCCAGACAGCAGGCATCTCGGGGTGAAGACCTGGCCTCGCTCCCCTCTCTCCGTCTGAGCTCACACGGGTGCCTCTGTGGGCTGGAAGCAGCCAGAAGATGGAAGGAAGGGAGCTGTGGGTATGGTGTTGGAGAGGAGCAGATTCGGACACAGCTGGGAAATGGGAAAGAACCACCACAGAGGGTCGGACGGAGTCACAGTCAAGCAGGAGCCGAGTGCAGGGGAGGCTCGGAGTGTAGGCGCTTGGCGAAACCCCACTGGACCAGGGTCGGCTGTGTGCCCAGGCCCTGAGGCAGGAGGGGGCTCTGGGTGCACAGGAGCAGCAAGGGGAGGCTGGCAGACTGTAGGTGGAAGAGGGGAAGCGGTGGCTGTTAGGGGACCCCTCTGATGGCTCCGTGGAGGGAAGCCAGAGGCCAGTTAGAAAGCTGTACACTGGGGCTGGTGCTGTGGTGTAGCAGGACAAGCCTCCACCTACAGTGCTGGCATCCTGTATGGGTGCTGGTTTGACCCAGCTGCTCCTCTTCCAATCCAGCTCTCTGCCATGGCCTGAGAGAGCAGTGGAAGACGACCCAGGTGCTTGGGCCCCTGCACCCACGTGGGAGACCCGGAAGAAGCTCTTGGCTCCTGGCTTTGGATCAGTACAGCTCCTGCTATTGCAGCCATTTGGGGAGTTAACCAGAGGGTAGAAGACCTCTCTCTTTCTCTCTGTCTCTCCCTCTCTTTCTGTAACTCTACCTCTCACATAAATAAATAAAATCCTTAAAAAAAAAGAACACTACATCCACCCCCTACACCCATCCCCATCCACACCCCCACCTGTACCTCAAACATGCACCCCACCCCCACCCAAACCCACACCTACCCACCCACCCAGAACCCACTCCCACCCCCCTGCACCCCTACTCAAACTCGCAGCCACCCCGCACCCCACCCCCACCAGCAAAGACCACACGAGGAGGCCAGGTTCCTGCCTTCACTGGGTTATTAACCATGGTGTTGAAGAGGGTGTGATGGTGAGCTTTCCACCCTGCCTGGAGTTACAAGAGCAACCCCCTGCACTGTCAGAGCAGAGAGAGGGAGCGGGGAGCCAGCAGGCCCGAGGGTCCCCCAGCAGAAGGAGAACCCCAGCAGGCACGAGAGGGGTCGTCAAACTTCCCAGCTTCCAGAACAGCGAGAACTACATCTCTGCTCTTCACAAACTGTCAGTCTCAGCATCTCACAGCCCACGACCGCCCACGACCCCGGAGCAGCGGGTGTGGCCAGTCACTGCCTGAGCCACTGCCTGAAGCAGCTCTGGGCCTGGGTGAGGAAAGCAGAAAAGGGGAGTGGGGGAGGGAGTGTAGAGGGTGGGGGAGGGGAGAGGGGGTGGAGAGGGAGGGAAGCAAGCAGGGAGGGGGAGGGGGGCCTGGAACGGAGTGAGTCGGTGCCAGAGGAACGGGCTGTGCAGTGGAGGGTGCGCGAGGGCCGTGCACAGCTGAAGCCACGACCACACTGTGCACCAGCACTGCTGGCCATGGAGGACGAGGGCCCGGGCAACGGATGCAGGTGGGGAAGGCAGGGACTCAGCTCTGGCCAGAGCCTCCGGGAGGGGCCCTGCCCACCCTGTGATGTCTGCCCAGTGGGTCCCATGCTGGCCTCTGAGCTCCAGCGCTGCGAGATTGTAACCTAGTGTAGTTTGAGATCCGGAGCCACTGGTCTAGGAACTGCCGTGGCAGCCACAGGCAACTCACGGCGCAGGAGCCAGTGTGGCCTCTGCTCACCTTGTCCGTGGCCACGCTGGGACAGTGCCCAGCATCCTGCTCCCCTCCCTCAGTTCCACGCATAGCTGCTGGCATGGGCTCAGCCCTGTGTTCTGAAAAAACACCACCAGGTTCCTCCACCTGTCCAAACCTCGTCACAGGTAGTGAGAGACGCCTGCGGGATTATCACCAAGGGCTGCCTTCCCGCCCCCTCTCTTCCCCTCCCTGCTCTCTTCCTTCCCCTCCCCCTCCCTATCTACCCCCCTCCCATCCCTCACCTCTCCAGCCCTCCCCTCCCTCCCCACTCCCCCCACCCTCCCACCCCTCCCCACTCCCTCCCCACTTTCCCTTTCTGCTTTTCCTTCTGTGCAGGGGGTCCGGGACTGCAGAGCCCCGGGGTCTGCTGGGAGTGATGCGAGCACAGGCTGTCCCCAGCAGTGCTAAGTCACCCGCAGGGCGGCCGTGCACGCCGAGGACGGCCAGGTCCTGGGGCAAGTGCTGCCCTGAGGCACGTGGCTGGGGATGTGCCCCCAAAGACTCCGGTGCTGAGACACACGGGGCTTCTCTGCCCCCGCTCCCCTGGGTGGAGGCCACTGTGGCTGAGTGGTCTGTGCCCAGGCAAGTGGGTCTGGGGTAGGTGAACAGTGTGCTAGAAAACCAACTTCCTCTCGCTCTCATGCATTCATTCATTCCCGCAAAGCCCGTTTCAGGCAGCCGGGTTCTGGGGTGGCTGCAGCCTGGGAGCTCCCACTGGGCCGCTGAGGCTAAAATTCGGGCTCCACCCAAGGCTCTGGGCAGGCCGCTGCGTTTTCCAGACTTCTTTTGTAATCACTACCTACAAGCTCATCCTGGCTCAGCCTCACCCCATGGGCAGGCCAGTGGGACTTTGAGGGATCCCCTGAATTGGGGACGTGGGCTTGTGGGCTGTCCTGAGATGGTTCAGTCGCTTCCGTGTGGAGTCCAACAGCGCAGGTCTCTGGGACAGCAGGGTCCAGCTGCTGGACTGAACGCCCACACCCACAGCACTCCCCACACGCTGGCCCTGGGTCCCCTCCCCTGACCCCTTGTGGGTGGTCCCTCTCCTGCCGGGCCCCACGCCCAGCCGGCCTCAGTCTGCTGCACCCTGTGTGAGTCTCCGGGCGGCCGCACACTTTCCCGCAAGCCAGGTGCTTTGCCACAGCACACATCTGTGTCTTCGCAGCCCTGGTGCAGAGTCCAAGGTCGATGGCAGTGTTCTGACAGTGAGGTGACAGCGAGGTGCCCGCAGGGCTGTGCTGCCTCGGACGACCCCGAGGGATTGGCTGTCCCGGCCTGGCGGCTCCAGGCTTTCCTTGGCTGTGGCCTTGTCACCCCATTTCCGCCGTTGTGGTCACACGGCCTCCTCTGTCTGCACCAGGTCTGTCCCCGCCTCCCTCCTGAAGGATGCCTGTGACGTGGGACCCGGACAGCCGGGGCAGTGGCCGTTGACATATGAGGAAGCAGAGGTCGCAGGGGTCAGAGCCTAGTGTCTGCGGGGACAGAGCCCTGCCCGGATGCCCTGCCCCTGCCTGGCCTCCATGGCTGTGTCTGGAGGGCCCCAGGGTGATCACAACCGCCCCGGGTGTGCAGCAGGTGCTGAGGAGAAATCCATCAACTGCCAGAACGCCCTGGGAGGGCTAAGAGCAGCTTGCAGAAACTGGGCTCGTTCAACCCACAGTGACGCGAAAATGCACTGATTCTCTGCAGACAGTGCTCATGAATACGGAAGGGCACTGGCCCCGGCCTCTGCTCACCAGGGGGTATGGGCAGGTCAGGGTCCCAGGGGTCACGGGGTCAGGGTCAGAGCAGACGTTTGGGTGCCTCTGCCAGCCCTGTACCTGGCGCTGCTGGCCCTGGACACCAGCTCCCCTGGCTTGTCACCTGGGCTCCTCCAGTGTTGCCCGGCTTTGCTGCCTCCATGTTCACAGGTGTTCACATGTGTCCATCCCAGTTCTCCTGGCCTCTGCCACCTCATCAGACTCCCCATGAGAGCTGCCACCCTGCCCGAGGGGCGAAGGAGCATGGGTAGATGGCCAAGCCCCCAGCAGCCCCTGGGCGCCCGTGAGCAGGGAGGGGACAGACGGGATAGGGAGATACTGTCCATGGAGATACCTGGAGCCCGTGGGCCGGCTGCAGCACCCTCCTTCAGCCAGCTCTACTTCACGAGGGACCTGGTGGTAGCTCCCAGGTGCTCTGCAGGCACGGGGGCTGCTCACAGCCACATATGGTGCTGACTGCGAGGTCCAGGCTGCCCCAGGGGCCCACGGGACCCCAGATACAGAGAGGTCCCTGGTCTCTTGCAGGAGGAAGGTGCCCAGGGCTGCTGCTCCGCCATTTTTGGTCCACTGCCTCCTCTCCTTGTTCTGTGCCGGGGTTGGCCCCTCTGATCTCCTGCCCCAGCGTGGGTCTGCCCCATGGGGACAGTGGCACAGGGTGAGAGGTGACAGGCTGTGACCGGTACAGTCCTGCTGCAGTGTGGGCCGAGGGTCAGCGGCTCACTCCCACGCCCCGGGCCGTCCTGGGTCCCCATCTCTCCGGGTGCAGGGGGGTGACACTGCTTTGGGTCCCCTGCTCCTCACCTGACCTCGACTCCTTTGCTTCTGATTACGTCTGTGCCACTTCTCGGGCAGCCGAGCGCACGGTGTGTTGCTGCCGTTCGTTTCTGCGCGTGGCGAATATGCTAAGTTTGGAGGCAGCCGCGTGAGCGATGAGGAGTGTCTCCCTAGCCGGGTCGTGTATTACCATAAGAGTTTCATCTGCGGAAATAAGTTTAAGCATTATCCTCATGAAAAAACGGGTTTCATTTCTCCTTATTTACAGCGCACAGTTCATTGGTTTTATAAAAAAAAAAGAAAAAGAAAAAGAAAAGAATCCACGCTGAAAATGTGGACTGAATTCAGATCCGTTTACCTCTGGAGGCATTTCTTGGACAGAAGGCAAAAAAAGCTGTCGAATTTTGAAAGATGTCAGCAAAAACGCAGCCGTTACTAAACTCGGGGCTAAGCGGGGGTTCCGGGTCCGGTTTATTTGCAGCGCAGGCGGGGGTCATGGGTCCCAGAAGCGCCCTCAGGATCCATCAAGCGGCTCCGTCAAAGCTGCTTGGCCCAAGGTTTCTGCCCCAGCCTCTGCGGGCGCCGGGCACGGGCCGCTGGGGTGCGGGAGCCCGGGCAGCCCGGCCAGCACGCTCCCCGCAAACTGCCACTGTTCCCTCCACCCTCCTCCTAGCCAGGAGGCAGAGGCTGCCGGAGTGAGCCAGCGCCGAGGAAGGAGAAGGAGTCGGTCTCTGCCGTGGCTCCGTGCAAGGCCCTTGCTGCCGGCCCAGCCCACCCCTCACTTCCTGTGCCGCAGTCACTTCTTGTGGCCATGGCAGGGGGACACATTGTTTCCAAAGGGTCGGTAAAGAGAGAAACAGCGCACACCTGAGAGCCAGTCGGGCTCCTGGTTTCTGGTCCTCAGAGCCACCAGGCCCGGCTGACCCATCCTGGGACCTGAATCCCTAAGGTCTGGCCTTCCGGGGAGAGGACGCGAGCTACACGGTTTCCCCCAGTTCGCCCTGGCGGCCTCTCTGGAGCCCAGCGGCTGTGCCTGGTGACTCGGTGCACCCTCCTGGCACAGGCGCTCGGGGGTGCCCGGGCCAGTGTCTCTCAGCTTGTTCTCGGCTCCGCCCCCATCGTCTGGAGCCATTGCTGAGCGGGAGGGCGAGGGGCACAGCCGTGCTGCCCCCAAGGACAGCGGTGGCCCCGGCTGTTTCATTTCAGGAGATCCAGCAGCTGCTTTCTCCACACAGGGCAGCACCAGGGTCACGGCAGCACCGCCCCTTCCTGCTCTGGTTGAACACTGCTGTCCCCAGAGGAGGAGGGCAAGTGCCCCTCCCCGCCCCGTGGAAACCTCCGGAGGCTTCGCAGGCTTTGGGTGCCCCTGGCTCATGGAACCTTCGGGAGCTCACGGAGTAGGTGAGCCCTGCCCTGGGCAGCCATCAGCTCTGTAACTGGCTTCCTGCGAGACTGGGTGTGAGTGACAGTACCGGGCAACAGACAGAGCGTCAGAGCCAGCCCTCCTGCGGCTGCAGAGCGTGGCCCTGGCTGGCCGGCCCTGTGGCTGTGGGGACAGGCTCCACACACTCGCTCTGATGCATGGGTCTGGGCAGCTCTGTACCTGGCCAAGAACACATCACTGAGGCTCGACACCCCCGCATGGGGCTTGGACTCAGGCATGCTCCCCGCTGGCGGTACAACAGACCTCACGGATGGTCAGCACCTGGGTCCTGGTCCACCTGGCACAGCACCCACAGGTCAGTGCAGAGGCCCAAGTCGTTCTGGGTGTAGGAGATTATTGCTGGGAGCCTCTAGGAACAGAGGTGGAGCCTGAGCCAGCTCATTGGTGCCCCATCACGGTGGACACCACAGCACTCACCTCACTGTGTGCGTCCTGTTCTTCCCGGGCCCTGGGAACTGAGATGACAGCGGGAGCCGCTGGGACCTTCCCGCGTCCCCTGCACGGTCTGCACCCGTCTCGGGCTCGGCGCCCCAGTCCCCGTGGGAGCCAGAGCCCCGCGTGCTCCTCTGCCCTTTCCCGGAAGATCTCCCCACAAAGGAACATGGGTGGGTGAACTTCCTGGGCGGAGCTTCAGGCCCTGCCCTGGCACCCTAGGCTACAGAGGCAGCTGGGGCTCAGCCAGGCATCAGAGGGAGGCCGTGCAGGCTTGGGGGGTGGACTCCAGGGGGGGCCCACCCTCCTCACTCCTCGCAGCCCAGATGTGATTTCCTAAGTCTGCTGCAGCCTGGAGCCCCCAATCGCTCCCCTCTGCTTCCACAGCAAGCAGGACACAGAGCCACCTGTCAATCAGTTTAGTGTCGGATTCTGTAGCGGGGAGTGCAGCCCCCTCTTCTGGACCCATCCCCACCACACAGCCCACTGCCACAGCCAGGGGGTGAGCTCTGGAGCCACCGGTCGGTCACCAGCACCACACAGACCGCTGGGCCTCCACTCTCCCCTGCCCCACCCCCGCCCCGCCCTGCTGCTGCACACCCGCTCAGCTCACAGCAGCGCCCTGAGCTCTTTGCTCTCGGAGTTCTTTCCCCAGAAACGTCTTTGCTTGGCCTGGCGCCGCCTGCCCTGCACCATCTTCCAAACCCACAGGGAGATCTCTCTTATTCCCTTCCATTCCCTCACTCAGGCCCTCGGTGACTCAAAGTCCTGGGCCTGAAGGGGCCATGCTAGGTAGGGGGTACTGGGGGAGGTCAAAGGTGAGACTGCCGGAGGGCGTGCCCGGCCCACTTGCCCAGGCTCCTGAGCACCTGTGGTGTGGGCTGGCAGCATGAAGTCGGCCGTGGTGAGAGGGTTCACACTATAGAAAGTGGCAGAGCAGGTGCACCCGTGGGACTGCCACTGCACCCGCTCTGGGGGCGCCGGAGCAGACAGATGTGGCGTGCGCCTCAGAGCAGAGCGACGCAGCCTGGGAAGTGGCTGGGACGGAGATGGGTTCCAGCGCTGTCACCCTGAGCTCATCACTCGGCTGACAAGCTCATCCCCGCCCAGCTGCCTGACGCTGTTTGAAAGGAGACTTGCTAGCAGGGAGGGTGCGAGCCTCGGGCTTCTCCTTGCCCGCCCCCCAGCTGCCTTTAATATTTCATGTAAAGGAGGTTTTGCCTTCGACAGCCTGCAGGGGCCTGGCCAGATCTCAGCTGATGGCTTCCGGGAAGCCGTGGACCCGCTCACAGCTCCTGAGCGCCAACCATGTGAGCTCCGTCGCCCTGGAGTGCCCCCAGCCAGGCGACCTGTAGGTTAGCATCTGCTTCCGATTCCTCTGTAAGTCAGCTTGCTCTGAGCGCAGCAAGTGTAAACAGTGACTGCACATCTGCTTCTTGCACAGAAAGCCGTTATCACCAGCAAGAATAAAAATCAGACACAGTAAATCTACATGCATAGGCTTTTGAATGGGTGGATTGCTTGCGTATTCACACCTTGTGTATCAGTGATAATTAGTGCACCCGAATAACCATAACGTTCAACATCGTCCGATCTGCACTCAGTGCCTGCTGCACACTGGCCCGTCGCTCTGCGCTGGGTCCGTGTGTGAGGAGGCGGCATTGGCTGTCACGCGTGTGGAGCTGGCATTTCTGGGCAGGGGTGGCTGAACAGCAGGTGCATTTGTCTGTCTGAGGAAGCAGCAGGCTGCTGCAGGGGGTGGGAGCCGTGCAGGGGGACCGGAAGGGGCAGGGTTGGGGGCGTGAGTGTGTGTGCTAGAGGCTGCGGCTCCCAGGGGCTGCGGCTCCCAGGGGCTGCTCTGATGGTGAGATGCCGTGGGCGCTGCCAGCCCCCTGCCCTCCCTCTCCTTCCGTGCACTTGCTGGGTGTGGGGTCTGCTGTTCTTGCCAGCGGGACACATGGCAGGAGGTGGCTCAGGTCTCATTCTGCAGACCACAGCCCTGGCTGCTGGGGCAGGAGTTGCCAGCCCTGAGAAACCAGAGCCCAGCCATCTGACCTCCTCGAAGCTTCCGGACTTTGTTGAAAATGGACATTTTCCTAGAAAGGGTGCTGAAGACGAGGGAGCACAGAAGTGTGAATTGGATTTTCAGTCTTGCCTCGCAGGAGCAAACGCTGTGGCTCTGGCTTTGGGACGGGTGGGGCTCAGGGCAGGTGGCTCCTGGCCGGCCAGAGTACAGCTCTCAGGTGTGAGCTGTGGACAGAAGGGCGGCCCTGGCCTTTTTGTTGTCGGTGAGGATTACAGCCTCTTGCGTCTGTTAGCCCCTCGCCAGCCCATCGGCCTGCAGGTGACAGCCCGGCGCTGTGGAATTGGTGAGATGGGGGAGTCGGGGCCCCCAAGCCTGTCCTTCCAGCCACAGCAGCACAGCAAGCGAACAGAATTCAGGCAGCCCCACCCCTGTCCCATCCTACTCGGGGGCCACCAGGCTCAAGAGTGGACCCTCAGGCCTCCACAGGTGGACAAAATAGACCGGTTACCAGGGCTCATGCTGTGTCCAGGGCCTGGGATGCATGCCAGACGCTTCCTGCTCGCGGGCTTTCACAGGACATGCCAGGGCAGCCACTTCCCCGGGCTCTGTCCCTTCAGGCCTGAGCTGTCCGAGGTCTCTCTTTCCCGTGTAGAAGATTTATTAGCATTTCTGATTACGCGTGTGCGAGATTCCCAAACACACAAACAGTGAGCCCCAATTCTAAATCAGGGCGCTGGCGACCTGCGACCTGCAGCCTGCGGCCGGGGCCCCCAGCAGGACAGGAGCACCACCTTTCCTGTGGCTGTGGTGCCCCAGATGTCCTCAGCACTAGCCACCAGCACGGCCGGACTGAGTGAATGAATGAATAAAACTAACCTGCATCTGCACCCTGGCTCCTCCTCCCAAGCTGTCTCACTGGCCAGAAGGACGGGTGGGGGCCGCCTCCACGGTGATTGCCAGGCGGTCCTAGGAGACCCCGCCCACACCCCCGACTCTGCCCTGCCCGCGCACCTGCAAAGCCCAGGAGAGGTTTCTGCCTGAATGGCTTAGCCATGGAGAAGCTTGCTGACCCCCGACCTTGCACCTGCTCTATGCTTTAAGCCCTATTTTCTTTGAGATGGGGGGAAAATGCTTGAAAATGTTTTCATCCTGGCCACAAAGAGCATGTGAGACATCGTCCAAAGCCTGGCGGGCTGGCCAACCGGTGTCCACCGAATGCTGTGCCCAGGGCGGGACTCCAGGGCCAAGCTCAGAGCCAGGCCCCCAGCAGGGCTGGCGGCACGGGAGACTATTTCGGCATAAGCAGGTGAAGCAGTTGGAGGCCCGGTGACTAAGCTCACTCCAGCCCGAAGGCCTCCTTCCGCTGAGTGCTGCCGGGACCCCTCTGCCCTGAACCAACCTCCCCTCGGAGGAGCTCCTGGGCAGCGGCTGAGTGTCCAGGAGATGCAGACTTTAAATATCACAAAGGGGTGCTCCGAGGACCTGGCAGGCTTTAGGATCCTCTGTCTCCTTCAGTGCGGCTACGAAGCCAGCGCCAAATGGAGTCATAAACCTTCCCGGCATCGGGAATCGACAACTCTCCAAGCCTGGTCTCCCCAGTGGTCGGCGCCTCCGCCTTGGCCTCCGCCGCTCTCTCCGTGGGAGCCGGGGAGTCGCAGCCCAGCGCCTCTCAGGCGGCCAACCCTGGCCTCTGTGCTGCTGCCAGCAGCTGGTTGCCAATCCTAAGACCACACCAGCGCCTGCCTGGCGTCCGTAGGCCAGGGGAAGGCCCTGGGATTGTGGCTGGGGCTGCTCCAGGGACAGCAAAGCTGTCAGAGAAGAAAAACGACCGGAAGACGGCGGGAAGAGCAGAGGATCGGGCGCAGGGCGTTGCGCCAGGGAGAGCCCTCGGTGGTCCCAAGGCCAGGCCTGAACTCCGTCGAGCGGCGCTTGCCTGGGAAGTTGCCGACCTGTGGCTCAGGGGAGATTTAAAGCTGTGCTTTTCCTCTCTGTGTCCTGGGACCACCGAGACACCGCGTGCTGCACAAAACGGGTTCAGAGCTCAGTGCCGCGGCGCCGGTTCTCGGCCCCAAGCAGGTGCACCTGACATCAGAGAACTTGGCTATCAATACACAGTAAGCTCTTGGTTTTAGAAATTGCTTAAGTTATGAATTTGAGTCCGAGACCATAGGAAAATAAATTGGATTACATCCAAAAAGTTAAAAATGATCAATAGTTAATTTCAAGGTCATACTTCATCAATTTCCACCAAGGCCTGGTTGAAAAGCCAGTGTTATTCCATGTTGCCCAAATTTGCTGGATTCAATTGATTTCACCATGTACGTCTTTGACCACATTTGTTTTAATCACCTCCGCTTATGCGTTAGTTAATTCTGTTTTAATATTATCTTCAGCTTAGGTTCAGGAAGGGAACTCTCAGCTCTAACTTCCCGTCTCTGCTTTCCAAGAAGCCAACGAAATCAGTGAAGTCATCAGTCTCAATTTCTTTAGAGGAAAATCTTAAACAGGAAGAAATGAAAACCCATAGATATTGTTTTCACATTAATTTGCATGTAAATGACACTATCAGTTTATCAGTTATTGTTTAAGGGAGAGAAATCTTATGAAAATCAAAGGAAACTTTAAATCAAAGACAGCCAAGGCGAAGCTGCTCGTGGTGTTTTGAAAACCTTTTATCATTTGTGTTCAAAGCTGTGCCTCCTCCCGGCACGTCTGGGCCGCTCCGCAGGGCTGAGGGTGGGGTCCGCGGCCACGGCCGCTCCGGCTGATGCCTCCCGGCCTTGGGCTTCTGCTCCGTGGAGTGTTGCTCCAGGCCACGGGACCCCAGTGCCCCTGTGGCCCGGGGTGGGGAGCTCCAGAGGACGTCCAGGTAACCGCAGGCACAAGGCACCTCGGTCCCCAGAAGGCAGAAGCCCGGCAGGAGGCACCGCCGGCTCCGTGTCTGCGGCATCGGGCACATTCCGGCATTTGAACATGGAGGAATGAACGGGGAATGTGTGATGTGCATGGCCAGTGAGACAATACGCTCTTTATACACACAATGGGATATACACGCAGACAGAGAGACACAATGGACTGTATATACACACACACTGGGATACACACACACACACGGATACACACACAATGGAATATGCACACACAACAAAGTGTTATTCAGTCTTAAGAAGAAGGAGATCCTGCCAGAGGCAGGAGGTGGCCCAGGGCAGGTGTGTGGGTGAGCGGGGAGGTGACGGTCACAGGTGCACCCTCTGTGACCTGCATTCTTAACGCGTACACAGTTCATGTGTCAATGTCTCGGTGATGCTGGAAAAATGCAACAACCGGAAAAGCCATGCTGCAGGTAAGTAACTGCTGATGCGGCACAGCGTGGCCATGCCGCCCCACCGCCACCTCAGAGGGACTCGCCTGTGTCCAGATGCTACGGGAGTCTCCGCATGGCCTGGGGCAAGGCTAGGAGGGCGAGCGGTGGGCCTGCACCTGCACCTACCCTCCCCAGGAGGGAGGCCCTGCCCCAGGGCAGAGCAGGGCAGGCTGCAGGGAGCGCTCGGAGCCATGGGAGAGGCCCTGTCCCCAGGGTTCTCGTGCAGAACGCTCAGACGGGCAGACTGAGTGGCAAGCAGCTGTCCGTCACTCTCGGTGCTCCTGCCCTGGACACTGCACTCCCTGTGGCTGGCTCTGTCCCGGGACACGGGCGGCGAGCCCCAGGCCCTCAGCTGCAGGGGCGTCTGAAGGCCTCGCCTCTCCTTCACCGCCAACAGGCCCACACTTGCTCGCAGGGCACCTGCCAGGAGCCACAGGGCCCAGGGCACCGAGCTCAGCCGCGCAGCAGCAGCAGGGCCAGACGCAGAGCAGGGGGGCCTGGGCAGGGCGGTGGCTCCGAGGCAGAGTTCCCCCTCCCAGGGTTGGGCACAATGAGGAAGACTCCGCCTGCCCGTCGGGTCCGACCATTCCACCCCGCTACGCCTCCCAGCCTGGAGGACTGCACGGCGCGTCTGCGTGTCTCACAGAGCACATCAGCGTGCAGACGGCTTCCTTGCAGGATTCGCTTGTGATGGGAACATGACTCTTAATTGAGACCGTGTGTTTTTCTAATGAAACATCATGACAGTGCAAGCTGAAATTCCCGTCGCCGCTGGCCTGCACCAACATCTGAGAGCAGCTCACATTCGAGCCCCAATATGGGGAGCGTGGGAGACAGATGGGCTTCGTTTGCAGTGTGCTGGCAGCCAGCACGGAAACCTACAAAGCCACGGCTGCGGCTCGGATGAGCAGAGCCGCCCCGGGCAGAGCCGGCTCCCCCGTCAGCTTCCCTGGGAGAAAGCCACAGCCAAGAAGGGAAATTGCAATTCTGATTTTTCCTCCAGCCCCATGTGGGTGGGCAGGGATGTCGGCGTTGCTCCCGACGATGCTCAGATTCCATCTGTGTTGGCTGCACCCAGGACACACGGCTCTTCTCGTGCAGGGTGCTCCCTGGCCGTGCTGCTCGGTCAGAGCCCCACATGGGTGCAGCGGCGGGGAGGGTGCGGGGCTGTCTGGGCCGCTGCTACAAGTTGCATCTGGCTGTGGAGTGGCTCTGCTTCTAAATCCCCGTCGCAGTCACCGTCAAGGTTGTTGAGGAGAAGCTGCACCTGTTCCCCAGACCGGGAAACGCTGGAGCAGTCTCCATTGGATTTCAGGCTCCACAGTCCGTGGGAACACAGGATCAAAGGCGTTCTACACCCCAGGGCCCCCAGGCTGGCTCGGGCCTCAGGCCAGGTGCAGAAGCGGCTCCAGAGCCACGTGTGCCGTGCCCTGTGCAGTGCCCTTGTGTGCCTTCCACCCGGGGGGGAGGGGTTCCTTGTTCCTGGCTCCAGCCACACACCAGCCTCTGCTGTTGCAGGCCTCTGCAGTGAACTGGCCAATGGGTGCTCTCCCTGTAGTCTGTCTGCCGTCCTTTTCTCTCCTTCTCAGACAGATAAATACATAAATACCATTTAAAAATCGCCACCCCAGGGGTCGGCTGGCACCGAGAGGCCGTGCGCTCCCCGTCCTGTGCTTCACTCTCTAGAGTAACACATGTATGGAGGTGGTTTTCTTTTTAAAGATTTGTTTATTTGAGAGGCAGAGTTACAGACAGAGAGAGGGAGAGACAGAGAGAGAGGCCTTCCATCCACTGGTTCACTCCCCAAATGGTCACTATGGCTGGAGCTGAACCGACACAAAGCCAGGAGCCAGGAGCTTCTTCTGGTCTCCCACGTGGGTGCAGGGCCCCAAGCACTTGGACCATCTCCCACTGCTTTCCCAGATGCAATAGCAGGCACCAGGATTGGAAGAGGAGCAGCCAAGACCTGAACCGGCGCCCGTATGGGATGCCGGTGCTGCAGGTGGGGGCTTAACCTACTACGTCATGGCGCCAGCCCCACGTGTGTGTGGGTGCGTACGGGTCTGAGTGTGTGCTGTGAACAGGAGTGCAGGTGTGGGTGTGCATGTGCGCCTCCCCAGCGGAAGGAAAGTTCCAGAGATGAAGATAATTCCTGACTGTCCACTCAGGCAGCACCAGTTTGGCTTAACGCAGCTCTGAACGTAGGACACATCCCTTGGGCTCCATTACTGGAGACATCTAACCCATTGCTGGGAGGGCCACTCGTCACACTTCAATGACGCTCAGATTTGTGCGTATTTTAGGGGTCAGCGCTGTGGCGTAGAAGGCTGGGCCTCCACCTGGAGGGCCGGCATCCCGTATGCTCCAGTTCAATTCCCGGCTTCTCCTTTCGCAATTCGGCTCCTTGCTAATGTGCCTGGGAAAGTGATGGAAGAGGACCAAGTGCTTGGGGCCCTGCACCCACCTGGGAGACCTGGAAGAAGCTCCTGGCTTCAGTCTGGCCGAGTCCTGGCCATTGCAGCAGATAGTAGATTCTCTCTCTTTCTCTCTCTCTCTCTCTCTCTCTCTCTCTCTCTCTCTCTCTCTCTCTTTCTCCTTTATATTTCTGCCTTTCAAATAAATAAATCATCCTTAAAAAAATAAAAAGACTGCTCCTGCCTCCACAGCAGCTAATGTGTAACCGCTGTATTTGCTCAAAAAGAAAAAAAAGTGTATGTTTTAGTTGCTAAGGAAACATTTTGGAGACTGTCGCTATGAGATCACAGCCAGAGATGGTGTTCTCTCTGTGGGAAATCACCTCACCAGAACTGGAGGCGACACCCAGCTCTCCGGCCACTGGCATGGGGCAGCGTCCACGCGCAGACACTGCGGGAGCTTCAGTTTGTCTCCTGTCATAGCAAAGACGTGGTGTGGGCCGGACGTGGGCGTCAGCGACTTCTGATGGCGCTCGGCTCCTCTGCCAATCCCACCCCAGGGTCCCCAACGCTGCAGGAGCGCAAGAGCTGTCAATCAAAAATGCCAAACGCACTCTGTCTGGGACACCATCGGGGGTGAAGTCGTGTGAATTAACTCGGATTCTGAGGCTTACGCGGAAGCACAGAGCCAAGAAAGGGCAGTGAAGACAACAGAAATAAGTTACCAAAACCTGAGGCTTCGGCGTCACACACGGAGACTCGGGCGCAGGAGCCAGGGGCAGGCAGAGCAGTCTGTGCCCCACCTGACTGCGGGCAGCGGCGATGGGTCCCGGTGTGCCCAGGTCACAGCAAACAGTAGATCTCAGCCAGTCGGCGGTTCCCACGTGGGCGGGGGAACAGCACAGCTTTCGCAAGGTAGCAGGAGGAATCGTTGAGACGAACCCAATGGAGAAACGCGCTGGATCAGGCTACACTGAGAGGAGCTAAGGGCAAACTACTGCTCGTCCAGGCTGCACCGAGGACGCGGGGGAGGGAGTGGGGTGCAGGTGGAGATATTCCCCGTGCATTCGCACAACCAGAGCTCATTTCTGGAAAATACCAAGCACCCCTCCCAGTCAATGAGAAACAGACAGGCAGGCCAGCTGCAAAGTGGCACCAGAACGTGGCCAGATCCTTTGTGACAGTGATTATCCGGACTGACAGCAAGCGTGGAGAAGTGTTCAGCTACCGCTGGTGTTGGGGAGGGCGAATTAAAACCACGAGAATGTCAAGGCCCTCCCCCCACCCAGGAGGTCACAGGTCAGAGGTCAGATAAGAGCAGCTTCAGCGTCGGCCAGAGGATGAACTGGTGCAACCAGCGGGCAGAACGGTGTGGCAGTGTCTGTGCACATTGGTGATTATGAAGGCCGTGTGCACAGCCGCGGCAGACACATGTGAGCACAGCCATGGCAGACACATGTGTGGCTGTGTGCACAGGCCTGGCAAACATGTGTGTGCACAAGCACAGCAGACACGTGTGCATGGACACAGCAGACATACATGTGCATGGACACAGCACACACGTGTGAGCACAGGCACCTCAGACATGTGTGCACAGGCATAGCAGACATGTGCAGGCTGTCCTGCACGGGCACGGCAGACATATGTGTGGCTGTGTGCACAGGCCTGGCAGACACATGTGTGGCTGTGTGCACAGGCCTGGCAGACACATGTGTGGCTGTGTGCACAGGCATAGCAGACATGTGCAGGCTGTCCTGCACAGGCCTGGCAGACACATGTGTGGCTGTGTGCACAGGCCTGGCAGACACATGTGTGGCTGTGTGCACAGGCCTGGCAGACACATGTGTGGCTGTGTGCACAGGCCTGGCAGACACATGTGTGGCTGTGTGCACAGGCATAGCAGACATGTGCAGGCTGTCCTGCACAGGCCTGGCAGACACATGTGTGGCTGTGTGCACAGGCCTGGCAGATACACATGTGTGGCTGTGTGCACAGGCCTGGCAGACACATGTGTGGCTGTGTGCACAGGCCTGGCAGATATGTGTGTGCACAGGCACAGAAGACACACCTGTGCATAGACACGGCAGTCACATGTGTGTGCATGGACACGGCAGATGTGTGTGGGCTGTGTGCACGGGCATGGCAGGTACATGTGTGCACACACATGGCAGACATGCATGTGCACTCTGTAGCGCGCCGCAGCACCGCCACGCCCACCGGCAGTAGATGTCTGAATGGACTGCACACGCAGCCCAGGTGCACAGCCGGGACGGCAAACACAGCCGCCCGGTGACTCGCCCGAGCAGGTGAGCAGGTCTCGTCTGGGGCTGTGCATTCTCGATGTCACTTGTGACGGACGCCGGGATCTGCCCCGTCCCCCGGAGTGTCCGTGCACTCGTCTCTGCCCAGCAGAACGGGCACTGCGTCACTCCCGAGGCTGCACAGGCCAGAGGCGCAGGCTGCTGCTTCTAGCCCGTTAACACAGGAACTCGGTCACCCGTCCCCACTCACAGTGGCCCTACGCACGCACAGGAGTCAGGCCGGGTGGCTGTCTGCTCTCTCGCCGGGCTGTGATGGCCTGGGTGACAGGGCCCAGAATGGGGGCTCAGTTTGCCCTGACCTGCGATGCTGGAATGTCAAGTTCAAGGGAACCCACCCTCCAGAGCCCTGCTCACGGCAGCTCTGGGCAGGTGTGACGACTCACAGTTCCGCCGACTGACGCGAGGCCGGCCCATGGGCTTGCAGCTCCACCAGCTCCATCGACTGATGCGAGGCTGGCCCATGGCGGCCGGGACGGTGGTCCCTGCTGGCAGGAGCGGGTGGGGCAGGGATTCTGGGCCCTGGCATGTCTGAGTTAACGGTGAGAGCTACACGTGGGATCTGTCTCTGAGAGGCCGTGGGTGCACGGAGGCCCCTGGCACTCTCCTGTTTCCGTGTTACGCTTGAAGAAAAGCCATCACATGGACAAGGGGCTTCCCGCAGAGGGGGATCAGCCCCCGCCCCGGCCCCCGTTCACTCTGCTGGAATGGCGTCCTCACTGTCACAGCTCTGCCGGAGTCGGGCTCACGGCTGGGGTTCGGCGGATCCCGAGCCCGGCCTTTTAACAGAGATTTATAGCGTCCTTCAAATGAGCGCTCGGAGCCACGGAACAGACGATCACAAAGCCAAATAAGCAGAGGGCCGACGTCCATTATCAACAATTCAGCCTCATTAGACATCCCAGAATATAAACTCAAACCACTAGGAACCGTTTGCTTCTCAATCTGACAATAATTATGAGCATGGTATCGTACACATTTGGGGAGTGTAAGGGGAAACCGTACGCCTTGCCACTGGGGATGTAAATATTGCAAGTGTCTGGCGAATGTTTGACAAGCACGTGTTAAATGTTTTAATGCACACAGCCTTTAACCCAGCGACTCCAATTCCAGTTATCTCTGCTGTGACTAATTGGGCAATTATACAAGACACAGGCTGCGAGCGTGTTCGTCACAACGTGTTACAGCAGGGAACGGGGGAGGAGGAGGGGGAGGAGGAGGGAGGGAAGAGAAAAAGGTACAACGCGCCCGGAAGTGGACTCGGGGGTGCGTTATGGGACACCGGCTCACACACAGCCTGCAGCACGAGGTCACGGTGGGATCCGTGTGTGTGCACGTGTGTGTGTACATGTACATGTAAGCACGGCTGGCGTGAGCATGTCTGAGCGGCGTCCCGCATCCTAAGTGCCCAGAACATGGATGGACTCACGGAGACGTTGTACTGGGGATGTCAGCAGATTCTTGTGTTTGTATTGAGCGCACGTCGTGTACGCACACGCATTCCTGAGAATGTCAGGATCGGGACAATGGGCACAAGCATGCAAAGCAATGGCTCACAGCTCACGACGACCACACCCCTGGGCGTTGCGCCCAGAAGAGAAAACACAAAAGAAATCGCAGCTGTGTTAAAACCTGCTTCCCTATGTTGATCATTGTGTATGTTCATATCATTGAACTACAGAAATGTAAAAACAACAAGTAATAAAGCCCCACATTCACTTACAACTCAAGTTGTACACACGTAGCTGCTACAGCTCGGTGCCTGTTTTCCTAATAAGGAATCGCACTTGTGCCTCGGCTCCAAGCTGCACAGGTCAGGGTGTCCCCTAGTGCACCTGGGGGTGGGTGGGAGTGCAAACCCCGCCCCGGGCCCGGCCCGGCTCCGCTGCCCCTCGGCCGCCCCGGGCCCGGCCCGGCTCAGCTGCCCCTCGGCCACCCTGGGCCCGGCCCGGTTCGGCTGCCCCTCGGCTTACTCAGCTGCAGGGCCGGCGCGCAGAGGCGGTTCTACACCAGGTCCCACCAGGGGGCCTCCTGCCTCCCTGCTCCTCCACGTCCCCCATCCCCATCCCACCACCCCTGCCTGCAGCTGCAGGACCCCGAACCCCCATCCTGCCCCTCAGGGCTTCCGCTCCTCCTGGGTGCAGCCACCTCCCCGAGTGGCTGCCCCTGCCTGCTGCCCCCTGCCCCCAGCTGCCCTGACCCTACCCTCTGCTCTGGGCTCCCCTTGTCCCGCCAGCTGCCCAGACTCAGGCCTCTCTAGGGGGGTCTAGCTTGGCAGCACAGGCCCCTGCCTCCACTGCACTCACCCCTCACACTCACACACACTCACACACACTCACACCTGCACAAGCTCACACAGACACAAGTGCACACATACAGGGTCACACTCACATCTGCCTGGGGCACACACCCCATACCTTAATGCAAACACACAGCGACATGCAAACGCGTTCCTAGTCAACCACACCTCTAATAGGCACACACACAGCCACAGGCAACCACACACAGCACACACGCACCATGGCACACTACACGCACACATGCTGAGACGCTTTCAGAAGTAGACACACACCACATGCCTGCCTTCTTTTACACACAACATTCACAGGAATCATAGACCCGCTCCCATGAGTGCACGCATCGCCTGTGTGCCCGTGCACCTGCACACTCGCTCCCAGGACCCGGAGTCTCCACAGACCTCGGCTCTGTGCAGCGTCCACGCGTGACGCCCTGTGCTCTGCCTGCAGCCTTGTGATCCGTTTTGTGAGTGGTTGATCGTCGAATGCCTGCCTTTCAGAGGGGCAGGGGCTCGGGACCCAGGTCTGTTTAGTGCGGCTGTGCACGGAACAGCGCAGGGCCCGGCGCCTCTGGGGGCTCAGAAACACTCAGCAGACCGACAGCCACGGGACGGACAGCTGGCCTCCCAGTCTCAAACCCAGCACCCTGGAGGCAGGAGAGAGGGCAGCCTCCACCCTCAGAGCAGCACACACAGCCTTGGATCCTGTCTGTGGGACAGCGTCCTGGACACGTGACCTGGGCCCCCACGCAGCCCCACTTAGGAGGACCCCCATGTGCGGAGAGCTCTGGGATCACCGACTTGAAGCTTGGAAGAGGTTTTGCCCCAGGTCTCCCTGGGCACCTGGTGCCTGCGTGGTGTGCAGGTCCCACCCACCTGGATTGGACCCCAGCCCCTTCCGGGCCCACAAGGACCTTGTTCTTTCCGGGATCGCCAAGGCAGGCTTCACTAGGAAGGCCGAGTTCTGTGGGGAAACGCCCACGCAGTGCTCCGGAGTTAACGGATTCCACGGAGGACCCGTGTTATACTCACAGGCCAGGCGTGCTACAGGAAGCTCGTGTGGCTGGAGAGAGAACCGAGCGTGACCGTGGGGTCCCACGCCTGTGACGCCTCAGTCACGGTGAGGCCGGGGTAACGCAGCACATGCAAACAGGCAGGGGCACGGCCACCGGGTCCCTTCCCAAAAGAACCTGGGTCCCCGGGGACACGGCTGGCCGGATCCACCAGGAGCTGTGCTGAGGGGCCTGGGTCTGAGGGGTGGTAGAGCCCGGACACACACGTCCTGCGACCGATGAGCGGGGTCTGGGGATGAGCCCCGGAGGTGGAAGCGGTGGCCCCTCTGTGACCAAGGAAGGGGTCCCCGGGTGAGGAGCTGCTGGCCGAGGGAGGCCCCTGCTGCTTCCTGGATCTGGCTCAGGCTGAGACTGACGTGAGGGCCAGCTGGGGGAGGGGCACAGGGTGGGCTCCAGCCTCACTCCCCGGCAGAGGTCCCATGGCTCACAGCAGAGGCCAAAGTCTCCCCCTCACCAGTGGGGCTCTCGTCCCCAAGCACCCCCAGAGATGTGAACCAGGTACAGTGAAGCGCGTGTGGGAAGAGACCGCAGCTGCCAGGGTCGGGGTGCCGGAGGGCGAGAGGCGTGCGCCTGCTCTGGTCCAAGGTGTGGTCAGGCCACTGGTCAGCTCCGGACAAGCCGGTCAGGTGTGCAGGCTGCGCATTAACGTGGGCTCTGACGTGGTGCCGCCACTCAGACCCCGTGGCCGCGTCCTCCCTGGGCGAGACCGTGCATTTGGACGAGGTTCTGGTCTTTTCCTCGTGTGCTCGGGGCTCCTCTCTGGCTCAGTAATTGCTCCCTAATTATCTTCCAGTTGCTAATGACACTTCACGCAGTTCATCACAAGCGGTCCCTAAAGCACCTCCTCCAGGCTTCGATTCTGATCACCGCCACCCGGCAGAGATGAGCCGTCGCCCTCAGTCACTCCGGCAAAACACGCCAGACTGGCATGTCTTCCAGCAGCTGCTTGGAGTGGGCAGATCCCGGCCTGAGTGTGACAAAGAACCCGTGTTCCCCAGCCACGGGGCTTTCTAATGGGAAAACAGCGGACTGGGCTGGGTCGAAGCTCTGGTGTCCGGGGTGTGGGCGTCCCAACTCCGTCCTGACAGCGAGAAGCTGGAGGAAGTGGAAACCACCGTGGGACTGAGAAGGCAGAGTGGCCCCAGCCTTGGAACCGCACAGGCAGGGCAGGGTCACCTGGCACAGCCAGGGTCGCCCAGCGGAGCAGAAAACGCCAGCGCTGGACACTGGTGGGGACCTAGATGGCAGTTGTGACAATGCTTCAGGGGGTGTGTGGGCTGTGGTGAGAGGGACAGAGTTTTACCTCCATGAATTTGATTAGAGCCTCACAGAGAAGAGCAGGGGCCAGGGTTGAGATGAACCCAGCTAAGCCGCCCGCTTTGCGTCCCGGCTGCTCCACTTCCAATGCTGCACCCTGTAATACGCCTGCGAAGGCAGCAGGAGATGGCCCCGAGCCTGGGCCCCTGCCACAGCCATGGGAGACCCAGACGGAGCTCCCGGCTCCTGGCTTCAGCCTGGACTAGCCCTGGCTCTTGTGGCCATTTGAGCAATGAACTAGGGGGTCTAAAATCTCTTTCCCTCTGTTTATCCTCAAACTCTGTAACTCCGCCTTTCAAATAAAAAATAAATCTTGAAAAATAAAACAATGGGGCTGGTGTTGTGATGTAGTGGGTAAAGCCATAGTTGGGCATCCCACAGGGGCATTGTTTTGAGCCCCAGCTGCTCCACTTCTGATCCAGCTCCCTGCTAAAGCACTTGGGAAAACACCAGAAAATGGCCCAAGTATTTGGACCCCTGCATCCATGTAGGAGACCCAGAAGAAGCTCCTGGCTCCTGGCTTCATCCTGGTCCAGCTCTGGCCATCTGGGGAGTGAACCAGCAGATGGAAGATCTCTCTCTCTCTCTCTCTCTCTCTCTCTCTCTCTCTGTAACTCTAACTTTCAAATAAAAAGAAAGAAAGAGAGAGAAGAGCCAAGAGCACTTCCCTCAGAGTTCTCTGCAGAGGAAGGCAGAAGAATCGAGTGTGAAATAAACCAAGTCTACTCCATTCAGGACGGAAAGACCTCCCTGGAACCTGACGCCTCCCACGGCCAAAACCAGCACAGCCGCGTCGGAGGAGATCCACCGCGGTCTGCTTCAACACTTGGGGTTGATTGATGTAGCACAGCACGGCAATGCGCTAGCGGAGAGCGGCGATACGACCACGTCAGTGAATGCAGGCATGTGTTTGACAAAACCCCAAACGCAGGACGAGAGGGAGAAAAACACACGCCGCCTCCACCCAGTTAGGAGCAGAGGCGACGCTCCCCGGTTTGCTGACAGACACTCTCAGTTCTGCAGCCGAGACTTCATGGGGGGAGACTGGACGCTTTCCTCCCGAGGCGGTGACCAGCAAAGACCTCGCCGGCGACTTCTGTTCAGCGTTGCCCTGGGATCCCCAGCTAAGCCGCTGAGACAAGACAGGAAGTTTTAAAAGTGGCCAGATTGAACAAAATATCTGTCTTTTAGAGACGACATGTTTGCATAGAAAATCCAGCCAGTAGATGACGCAGTTCCTGGGCCTAACAAGCAGGTACACAAGATTACAAAATGCAGAATTCCATGGATTTTCTAGATCAACAGTGATCGACCAGAATCTGAAATCAAAATGCACCATCATGTGCAGCAGGGCGATCCTCACTCTCCAAAAACGCGAACTAGTATAAATTTAACAAACTGTATAAAAATTCTATATGTGAAAACTATAAAACTCTGATGAAGACAATCAAAGATTAAATCAGTGTAGAGAGTCTGCGTGCAGAGGCTGGAAGGTGTGGCCTTGCAGGACACGGGTGCCGTCACCCTGACCTACGGATGCACCACAATCCCTACAGAAAGTCCAGCAAGCTCCTTGTGGATGCTGCCAATTCCCTTCGAAAGTTGATGGGGAAAGGTTTGAAGATGTATTTGTTTGTTGAAAAGTAGAATTACCGAGAAAGAGGGAGACACACACACGCACTTCCTTCCGCTGGTTCACTCCCCAGATAGCTCCAACGGCTGAGGCTGGGCCAGGGTGAAGCCAGGAGCCAGGAGCTTCATCTGGGTCTCCCACGTGGGTGCAGGGGCACAGGTACTTGAGCCGTCCTCCATCGCTTTCCCAGGCCTCTAACAAGGAGCTGGACTGGAAGTGGAGCAGCTGGGTCTCGAACTGGCGCTCAAGTGGGATGCCAGCGTCGCAGGTGGTGGCTTAATTTGCTATGACAGAGCCCTGGCCCCCAGGGACAGGTGTGGAACAGCACACAGCGACAAGGAGGACAAACAAAATTGACTTTGGAGGACAGAAAGCGCCGGTTTCCAAGGTTTATTATAAATCTACAGCAATCAAGACTGCGGAGTTGGGGAAAATGCACACAGGTGTTAGCGGCACAGATTAGATTGCAGAGGGAAACGCACACAGCTACAGTTAACTCACACTTGGCAAAGGAGCAGAGCCGATTCAGTGGGAAAAGGACAGTCTTTTAAACAAATGAGGCAGGAATAATTGGACATCAACGTGCAAAATACAAAGGAGTGCAGAGGGGCAGACGTGTGGCGCAGCACACCCCGGACCCGAGCCTCGCCTGAGTCCCCGCTCCTCTGGTCCTCACCCAGCGCCTGCTAAGGAACAAAATTAAATTACATCAAACCACAGCCCCTCCCATCAAAGTCCAGAACAAACAGCCACCGTCCCACACAGCAAACACTCAGTGCTGGGGCGAGTTCATCAAGCAGGGAGACGAGGAAGACGTCTCGTGCAGGGAAATTTCAAGCAGTCCCCGCGGCGTGCTTCTCCAGTGCCGAAGGACACGCTGTGCCAAAGGACACCCTGCACACGGGGCAGCCTCGCAGTGAGGGGCCGTGCACGCCGGGCTCGGGCAGCAGTCCGCAGCAGAGTGCGCCCACCGTGGCCAGCGGCTCTTGACCTCAGCGGTCCGCATAGCCCAGGCCGGCCAAAGAGGAGCAGACTGCAGCCGTGGGTCAGCCTGCACCGGGGCTGCTCAGCGTTCACAGTCATTGTACACATGGAAAGCCCGAGACGCCCTCACCACCGAGAGGGACCCAGGACACGCGACCATGGAGAGGGAGTGGACCCTGGGATAGACAGCACGTGGTGGATGGCCTGGGGCCGGTGGTGGAGACACACACACCGGGGAACGGCAAAGCCCCAAGGCCGGCTTGTCACAGCAAGGTCCACCGTCCTCACGCCGGAGCGCCACCACCCAGGAAGCCCACCCGGCTTGGATGGAACTCCCTGCGCTGTTGGTCTGGTTTTCTGCGACTCCAGACCTATTGGGCAGTAAACTCTTAAACAGCAGAGAATGAATATACAATAACACACTTAGACTGCACACCGCGCCCCAGACACTGAGCCGAGCGGGGCCACGCAGCCTCCTGTGTCAAGTCCCCCGGAGGCGTCAGCAGCCTGTCTGACCGAGGGGACAACTGGGGCTTCAGGAGCTGTCGGGGCCAGCACTGGGACGTAGTGGGCCAAGTCACCACCTGCAGTGCGGCATCCCACATGGGCACGGGGTTGAGTCCTGGCTGCACAACATACAATCCAGCTCCCTGCTAGTGCTCCTGGGAAAGCAACGGAGCCCTGCCCCACGTCGGAGACCCGGAAGATGCTCCTGGCTGCTGGCTTCAGCCTGGCCCAGCCCTGGCCATCGTGGCCATTTGAGGAGTGAACCAGCAGATGGAAGATCAATCCCTCTCTCTCTCTCTTTCTCTCTCTCTCTTTCCCTCTCCCTCTCTCGCTGTAACTCTGCCTTTCAAATACACAAATTAATTTAAAACCCAGAGGTGAGTGTCTAGGGTCACAGAGGCAGTCGCTGGTGGAGAAGAGGCAACTGTGGATGCTGTACCCTTTTAGTTTAGACCACGCCCTGGGGAGCCAGTGCAGCTTCACCTGCGTGACGCTTCTGCCCGACACACACGTGCACACACACACACGCTCACACACATACACACGCCCCGCACCTGCTCACAGCCTTCAAGCTGCCCTGTGGGTGCCCCCTCCCAACAGCTCCCGCCCCCTCCCACGTGACACCTGCTGGGTCCTCCCCCAACCCCAGCCCTCAGCATCTGCGCGTGAGCTTCAGGTTGGGGCACAGCCACCACCGTTTAGAAACACGGAGACCCCTACGTTCCGGCAGCTTGGCACCAAATGAATACAAACGCACATGAGATCCGGCTCCAGCCAGCACACGCCTGCACACATGCTTCCACACGTGTGCTTGCACACGCTTTCACACGCACTTCGCCCTCGCTTGCCACAGGAGAAAGCGTGATGTGAGTTTCAACTGTGAAGGGCAGAGCGGGGGGGGTCCTCAGGGACCCCGCAGGTGGTCTGTGTTGAGCGTTGCAGCCCCGGTCTCACCGCGAGCACCAGGGAGCGAGGCACGTGGACAGACGCGGCTTTTCCAAGGATGAGCATCGGAAAGGATCAAGCCAGCACCTGCTCCCTAGCTGGGACCTCTGATTTTAACAGGGACCCCGGGCCTGGGCCAGGGCCCCGCCTGGCTCAGGTGCTGCCCTCCTTCTTGTGGCCAGAGGAACCTCCCCAGAGCAGAACACGAGGGTGTGGCCAGGACACGGAGGTCGTGGCTCCCTCTCTGTGGGCAAAGAGGCTAATTTGCTTCTGTACAGAGTAGCTCCAGACCCACAGGTCTCCCAGAGGGGCCGCGTTCCAACGCTGGGACCTGGAGCACGCGGCCCTCCGGGGGCGCCACCTCGCCATCCGCACCGCAGGCTGCAGGCGAGGCGGTGTGGGGTCTGCAGGGGTCCTGCCTCTGGGCGCGGCCCTGGGGACGGGAGGACGCTCTGCCGTGTTCTTCACAGCTTTCTGCCTTTCTCCATTGAGATGTGCTTTTATGACTCAGGACGAATTCCGGGCGTGACATTGGCTGCAGGCCGCCCCTTCCCCAGGTCGGGTGGCCATGCGGGCAGACCCTCCCCTGGGCTGGGGAACGCCACCCACTCTCCGGCCATGCTGCTCCCAGCGCCTGGACCTAAGCTCCTCTCTGCAGGTGGAAAATGAGGATTTCACCAGCAAAGGCTGTGTTTAGGGGCTCCCAGGCTGCCCTGGAGAGGGCTCGCGTTTGCATGGGGACAAAGTGGACGACTTCAGAAAGCCCGGCTCCTCCTCAGGGCTGCCGCTCAGACTGTGCGGCAGGCGCCCTCTGCCACCTCCACGCTACAGGGTGGCTCCCCAGGCTGCCAGGCACCTGGACCTTGAACCTGAGGGTTCCAGCTGTAGGGAGTGGAGCCAGGCTGGGGGCAGGGACAGTGCCCCTCCCAGCACAGGCACACTGCGAGTCTGGACATCCGTGGGGTGCAGACTTGAGCGTGCCCAATGACAGCCTGGGACAGCTCTGTGGCCACTGCCAGTGACTCAGGCAGAGGGCAATCCCAGCTCCTCCAGGTGGGGGCGAGCGTGAGACACAGCCCCGGCCGCTGCAAAGCCCTGGGGTCCTTGCCTTTTTCTTTAAACGTAATGGAAAGATGAGTGTGGTGAGTGGGTCCCTGTGATACCCCAGGGGCGGGGAAGGCCAGGCGGGGGAGGGGCAGGCAGGGCCTGGCTGCTGTGACCGTGGTCCCAGGTGAGCAGCCTCATGCTCTGGACCCCAAGGAGGTCTGGGGGTCCAACTCCTCTGAGACCTGTCACCCTCCACACCTGTCTGCAGGCCTTGAGTGTCATTCGTGGGGACGGTAGGAGACAGGCAACGACCTCTCTGACTCCAGCCTGGGGTCCGCCCCTTCCCCCAGTCCTGACGTTCTGACCCCAAGCCCCCAGGACCACTCTGCATGACTCGGGAGCGGGCGCCAACTGAGAAGCGGACGGACATTCCAGGCCTGAGAAGGGGTTGGCGCCAGCGCTGGGGGCAGGTGCTACAGCCTGGGCCGGCTCCAGCCAGCACGGGGGCTGGCGCCTGGACGCTCAACGCCTCCCAGCGCCATGAAGCCAGCCGGACACGGTGGTCTCCGTGCAAGGGCAAACCCTGCGGTCACTCTGGGATGCCAAGGAGAGATTCCGGCATTGCTTTCAGAATGTCTTCAGGTCTGGAAAGTGCACTGGAAAAGAAGTTTTTAGAATGGATCACAGCGGAGTAGTACTCCATGGTGTACATGTACTGTATCTTTTCTTTTGCAACAAGATGGTCACAACTGGAAACCATTATACTTAGTGAAAAAGCCAATCCCAAAAAGACAAAGATCATGTTTTCCCTGCTGCAATCCAGCTAATGGAACACCTGAAATGTAACCTACTGGAGCCAAGTAGACACTTTGAGAATGGATGTTTGCTTACAGCCTAGTCTCTTCCACTGAGGAACCTTCTTTCGTTTATTTTGTTTTACTTTGTTTTATTTTCTCTCCACATTACTTTCTGAACTGCTTTCCTTAGAACAGGGTTAACTGATCACCAAGTATGCTGAGACTAGAACACTCTTCAAATTAAGAATGGGAATCCGAGGGCGGGAAGGGTTGGACTGTGGGCGGGAGGGAGGGGAGGCCCCACTCTTGTCCTAAATCTGTGTATATGAAATCTATGAAACTTGCATAACTTAAATACAATTTAAAAATTAATTAAATTTATTTTTTAAAAAAATCCATTCACAGGTCGCATTCATTTCCATGCTGCTTTACGTGTTGCCTTCCCTTCCAAAGTGACCCGGACACTGAGCTCCTGTGTCCACACCACAGCCCTTCCGAGAAAGTGCGCCGCTGGTTCTCGCCTGGCCCCGGAGTGCCGACCTCGCTACAGACAGGGCTCCAGGACGGGGCCCCTGCAGGACAGGAACGGGAGTCAGGGGCTGCCACAGCCAGACCCCAGCCTCCGCCCCGAGGGACAGGCTCCTACCGCTCATCTACGGGGCTCTCGGTGGGGTGTTGTCTGCACGGCTCTGCCAGCCGCCGGTGCGTCTGCCCATAAATTAGGTAGAGGCGTCTTCGCAGAAAGCGCTCCGTGCTGCCGGGCCTCTTAGGAAGCGCTTGACTTACTTCCCCACAACGTGAGGCTGTGAATCAAGCGCAGACGTGTGCGCGGGCAGATGCCCCCCGGGAGGGTCTGTCAGGGATCACGCTCCTCACTAGGACTCGCAATTTATAGATTCCCAAGGAGAGGATGATTTTCGAACAGATTATCTTCTGCAGAAATGCTTCGGCGGATGTCGGCGAGCCTCCAGTCAGCAGGGCTCAGACTCAATTTAGCCAGTGATTTGTGACACATGTAGGGTTCCTTTCAAAATGTTTCCTTATTTTTAATTTTTATGAAGAGAATTCGCAAGTCAGGAGCACCTGCGGCATTGCAGGAGCCTGAAGCTCTCCAGGTGGGGGAGGCCTCCCGGGGCTGGGGAAGCCATGTCTCCCTGGGGACCCCTGTGTGGCCGTGCCAGCCGAGGCAGCCACATCCTAGCTTCCAACTTTGTGACAGCTTTGGCATTGTCACCACTCAGTGTCCACGCTGGCTCAGGCTGGGCTGGCGTGGACTGAGGGCCACAGGGAGACAGGAGCCCAGGGCACCATGGGGCGGAGCGTGCACTCACACTTCCCAGGAACGCAGATGACTGAACAGTGCAGTGCCCAAGGGCGTTTAAAGCTGGGTTATGAGGGGCAGCGGGCGGCGAGATGCCGCTTCTGGACACAAGCCAGGTGACACTGGTTGTCACGCGCCCTCGGCTGCCGGGAGCATTTCTTGACATTTTTAGTTAATTAAAAAGATCTATTTTGGAAAGCTGAGTTACAGACACACACACACACACAGAGAGAGAGAGAGAGGGAGAGAGAGAGAGAGAGAGAGCTCTTTCATCCGCTGGTTCACTCCCCAGATGGCCACAACGGGCAGGTCTGGGCCAAGATGAAACCAGGAGCCAGGAGCTTCTTCCAGGTCTCCCACACCGGTGCAGGGTCCCAAGGACTTGGGCCATCTTCTGCTGCCTTCCCAGACCATAACAGAGAGCTGGGTGGGAAGTGGAGCAGCCGGGACTAGAACCAGCGCCCATATGGGGTGGCGGCACTGCAGGCGGTGGCTTTACCCGCTATGACGCAGCGCGGGCCCCGGGGGCATTTTGCCCGCCTGCTTTGGCCCTGCTGGCTGACAGAGCAGAGGAGTCGCCTTCCGGAAAAGCCTCCGGCCTCACAGCACCGCCCATGCATCTGCCGTGCTGAGCAGCATCTCTCGTCATCACCCACGGAGCTGTCACTCATAGGCAGCCCCCCTCAGGACCACGTGGCCACCCCTCTCCCAGCCCCACCTGTCTCTGTCCCTGCTGGCTCACCTGGTCCCAGGGAGACCCACAGCCCGGTCCTCACCTGGTGGGGCAGGTGAGGCAGCCAGCGTCAGGGTCGACCCGAGCCTGCCCTGCTGGACTCACGGGAGTGGCCCCTCATCCCGGGGGCTTGCGTGGGGAAGCCGAGCGCTCTCCTAGGTCCCGCTGATGTCGACCTGACCCAGGGGAGACCCGGACCCACGGGAGGCACGTGCACTGGCTCAAAGCCAGGGGGGTCTCACGTGTTCCTTGTTCACCCGCAGCAACCCAGGAGGAGGGGGCAGCGCAGGTGGGCAGCTGGCAGAGGGAAGGGCCAGGATTGGGCCCGGCTGCCCCCTCCTCCCCCTCCACCCCCTCTTCCCTTTCTACCCTCCCCCTCCCCCCTCCCCCCTCTCTTCCCTCTCCACCCTCTGCCCCCTCCGCCCCCTCCGCCCCCTTCATCCCCTTCACCCCCTCCACTCCTTCACCCCCTCCTTCCCCTCCGCCCCCTCCTTACCTTCCGCCCCCTCCTTACCTTCCGCCCCCTCCGCCCCCTTCATCCCCTTCACCCCCTCCACTCCTTCACCCCCTCCTTCCCCTCCGCCCCCTCCTTACCCTCCGCCCCCTCCGCCCCGTCTGACCCTCAGTCTCCTGTGAATTCTTCCCAGCACCCTCTGTCCTGGGCTTTCTCCAGCTTCAAAGTCGTGGGTTTTACTAAAATATTGGTTTTGCAAGTCAATGATTTTGTATTCTAAGAATCGCATATGAAATTGTAGATTTCAGTTCAGGGGTCACAGATGGCTACATAGACAGAGGAGCCGGCAAATCTCTAACTCTAACTATTCATTCCCTGTTTTTAGCAATGCATTTCTGACGCTGGATAATACCTACTGGGGCAGAGACACAGAGTATAACAGATTTCCTGTTTCCAAATTTGAACGTAGTAAGTAGCTCTACAGGATCCTAGAGCTGTTTCCAGCCTTCATTGATAAAGCGATTTTGCTGGTTGTAGTTCTAACTTCGCTCAGACGTTTCCTGATTGTTGAGAACTTTCTGGGAGTAGCTCAACTATCAGGCCCCATCTCTCTGTGCCCTTGAATGCATCAGAGTGGGAAAAGTTTCAGTGCTTAGCTTCTGGCAACGACTGACAAAGTGTGCATGCACTGAGTGTGTGTGTGTGCACATGCACCTGAGTATGTGCACGCAATGAGTGTGTGTGCACATATGTATGCACGTACATGCACCTGAGAGGATTGTGCACGCATGTGTGTGCGTGACCCAGAGCGTGTGCATGCACTGAGTGTGTGTGTGTGCACACATCCATGTATGCACATGCACCTGGGTGTGTGTGGCTGCCAGGGATGGGTGGAGGGAAACTGGTGCAGGGGAGGCTGCTGAGCAAGTCGAGACGTGAGGAGAGGGACAGGAGAGCTCCCAGGCCCTGGAAATGCGCCCACCTCCCAGGGTTTTGGTGACGGGCCGGGGGGGCTGTGGGGCATGAGGAGAGCCCTGGCAGAAGGCGGAAATGCTGTCTGGCTGAGGAGATGGAGCCGAGTTCAGGGAAAACCAAGTGCTCAAGTCATGGGGCCAAGCCCGCAGCGAAGGGCACCTCGGAGAAGTGAGCGCACGGCTCAGAAAACCTGAGCGAGCTTTGAGCAGGCGCGGGATGTTGACGGGACTGGCAGTCAAACCCCACCCAGGTCCGGGCCTCCGTGGTCGCTGGAGAAGCCTCAGTTAAGATCTCAAGACCGCACAGCAAATAGGGAGTAGCACAGCCTAAGGGCAGCGGAAAAGCTGACACGTCAATCAAGCAGACCCTCCAGGCGGTGCCGACAGGGCCCGCGGGAGCCGATGACGCTCCGGCTGCCCTCAGGCAGACACCGGCACCCTGGGCCCCAGACGTCTCTTCCCAGCGCAGCGGCGCTGCCTGTGTCCAGTGGAACTCGCCAGCCCTGCCCAAGGTCAGCTGACAGGGATGGAAACGCCCTGGTGAATTCCCACAACCACACGTTGGAGCTGCACCTGCGTAGGGAGCCAGAGGCGGGCACAGGGGGAGAGAGGACTCGGGCGGGCGCCCCTTCACCTGCAGGGGTCCACGATGACCACAGAGGGGACAGGAACGGAGGAAACTGCCTGGCACGGGGTAAGACAGGCCCCGGCTGCGTACGGCAGAGCCCCAGGAGGAACGCAGACAAGAGCAAGGCTCAGGCAACACCGACAGTGCGGATGCAGGGCTCCCCCAAAGTGGCCCTGTCTCAAGTGAGGCTGGGAGCCCCGGGCAGCAGCAGGGCTGCTCCAGCCAGGCCTCACCCTGGGATGGCGCACGGCCCACCGGGGCTGAGCCCTGCTCTCGCCTTTCGGTCTGGTTGTGGGCCTCCAGCCCGGGGCTGCCTGCGGTGTGGACCGCGTGCGTATTTCTCTGTGTGCCAGGACGCCGTCGCGCCTCCGCTTCCGGGGAGCAGAGGACCATGGCGCAATGGGCGCCTCTCCGACCTTGCCTGTCCCTGGCAATGTCCGAGTCCTGCTGTCACCTGTGGCTCGGATCCCCACGACTGCCAGGAGTCTCCGACGCAGCGGCTGCCACTCGGGGCTACGCCTGTGCGTTTCTGTCCTGGGACGCGTCTCACGCGTGCGGCTGCGTTTGATTCCGGAAGCCGCTGTCTTTGGATGGGCCCAGCTCAGCCGCCTGGATCCGCTCTCGCCCTGGTTTTCTTACTCCCGGTTGCGGCGCCACAGCGGCTGCCACGCACCTGCTGTGCTCAGTCCTGCCTCCGCGTCTTTCTCCCCTCTCCCAACCCCGCCTCGCGTCCGCACAGCTCTGTGTTTGGCTCCAGCGTGTTCACTCCCCTCTTGCTTCTGTGTTTTGCTGTCTTCCTCCGTTTTCCAGGGGTCCTTGACGGCCTCTCGCTCTGTGCCAGTCCCCCGGCTCACGTCCTCTCGCTCTGTGCCAGTCCCCCGGCTCACGTCCTCTCGCTCTGTGCCAGTCCCCCGGCTCACATCCTGTCCCTGCATCGCGTTTTTCCCATTCTTACTTCCGTTGGGTCACAGTGAGCGACACGTGCGAACCTCCCGCTCTCCATCTCGGCCTCGGTCTGACTCATTTCGGGAAGCATCCGAGATAAGGAGTCCAGGCCTCAGCCCAGGCGCCTTCTGCCGCCTGCTCCCCCAGCGGAGTCTGAGACGGGGCTCACGGGCAGGCAGGCTGCGTCGCTGTCCAGCCCCAGCCAGACCCCGCGAGGGCACGGGATCCTTGCCCGAACCGTGTCAGAAATCCACCCAAGCTGGCCGAGCGGACGCGCTTAGCCGTCTGGGCTACTTCCAGGCTGTGTGGGAGGTCCTGGGTTTTTCTGTTACTGTGGGATCTGAGTTAATTTTTACATTAGAAACAGTGAAGCAGGGCAGGGTCTCAGAGTTGTGGTTCTGGTCCTGTTCTCAGACCCGGCCCGGCCCTGTGCGGCGAGCGCAGGTGACGACGCCCGTGCACGGCAGGCGTGGCTGCCGAGAGCCCTCTTCCTGGCCTCCCTTCCGGGGGCTCCAGGTGCACGTGTCCCTGCATCTCCGGCTCAGCCAATGTTCCCTGTTTTTACTTTTCCCTTTCTTATTAAAATAGTCATTTCACAAATAACTGTTACTATTAATTAGACGTGGCAGGTGGCGTTCTGTGGCTCCTCCCTCTCCTCGTCCAGAAAAGCGAGCGGACGGAGGCTTAACCTCCATGCGGGGCGGGACCTCGCAGCTGCACTTCCAGCGTCCGCAGGGTCTCGTGCGACAGAAAGCGGAGGGCAGGGCTCGTCCCAGACTCAGCAGTGGCCTTGCCTTCCCTGTGCTCTTCCGTTGTAGCGAAACTGAAGCCACCGGTTGCCAGCACTGTGTCTGTGACGCCTTCGTAGTCAGGTCCCCTGGCTCACACACGGCTGTTCTACCCGCCGGGGCTGTAAAAGCCAGCATGAGCGTGAAGGCAGCCGTCCTGGGCTGTCAGGAGTGGAGATTCTGGAACTTTCCATCCTCTGCAAACTGCCCTTTCCGTTCTCACAGCGGCAGCAGCAATGGCAGCCGGGGTCTGCTGAGGCTTCCTGGTGTTCCTGGTGGTGCCCTCGGCCCACTGAGCTGCAGGCCACCACTGAGGGCAGTGGTCCAGTGCTGCCAGCCGCAGAGCCTGGAGGAAGCCGGGTACCCCCTCCTCTGATTGGCCCTGTTCGGCAGGTGTGGGCCTCGGAGCCCAGTCTCCCAGGCGCTGGCTCGTGGTGTATGATAACGACGTGAGGTTCATGCCGGAACAGCCAGCATTCCTGGTGTGGCAGAGCCAGGGAGGACCTGGGATCCTGCAGGGTGGGGGGCTGAACCGGGGGTCTGTGGGACTGGAGGGGGAGGGGGCTGTGCTGGGGCCCCAGTGTGGGGAGGGCTGTGCCAAGACGCATCATCAACAGGAAGGTGTGCCTGCTGCAGCAGAGGCGTGTGGCTGGGGTGACGACCGGAACCACGCCTGGACACGCAGGGGAGAGGCAGGTGGGAAGCGGCCATCTCCTCCCGCAGAGCTGCACGGGGCCAGGGAGCTGTGCCTCCACACCTGCCTGTCCGAGCAGACAGCAGTCAGTGACCAAGGGTGCTCTTACTCTCCTCCAGCCCGAGGGCGCCCGCGCCATGGGACTTGGTGGCCCCTCTGGGATGTAGGAGCACCCGGCAGATGGGTCCTGGGTTCAGCAGAGGCCACGCCCAGGGCGCGGCAAGGGGAGTTCAGCCTTCCTCGCCCAGCCGGGTGCTTTTCCTGGGAAGCCCTCTGTTCCCCGCAGGGGAGGCCGGCCCTGGCAGGACCCTGGAGGAGGCTGGGGCAGCTTCGGAAAGGGGAGGGCTGAGGCCTCCGGCACCCTCCTGACCCTGGGGAGAACTTGGGGACCACGAAGCAGGCTGCAGATGGACAGGGGCCAGGCCGCACAGATGGTGGGGCCGGGCGCCTGAGTGTCAGACCGAGGCCAGTGGCTGGCTCCTGGCCCCGACCAGTGGTTCCCCACCACTGCTCAGAGCTCAGAAACCCAAGCAGAGCAACTTCCATTCCCAGGCCAAGGGCTGAGCCTGGCATCCTGCCACCAGGCCTCAGGCTCAGAGCCCAGGCATCAGAGCAGGGAGGGGAGGAGGAGGTGGGGAAGGCTGGGGGGCGGGGAGGTAGGGAGGGCAGGGGGAGGCAGCGGGGGGGTGGAGGGAGTACATGAATGGAGGGCCCACCACCTGTTTTCAGGAAAGGGTTCCACAGGCTCCTGGGCAGCCAGTGCTAGCCCGGGCTTTGGGGCTCGGGCTGACAGACGCTGCACCTGCCGCCAGGGTTAGGGATGCAGAAGAGCCCTCGGGGGCCAACCCTGTGCCCCCGGCTGCTTGGGAAGCTGCAGGCCAAGGAGCCGTGGGCCCTCTGTACCCCTGGAATCCCCCCACCCCTCCAGGCTACCTCTTCCCTCTGGGCTGTTTCCCCTTCCTGCAGCTTAGCCCTGTCTCCTGTCTCCGAGGAAACAACTCCCAAACCCCACCTTCTCTCGCCTCCAACAACAAAATCCACATCACATCATCACACTCTCTAATAGCCTCCTCCAGGAAGTCCTCTTGTCTTGACCGTTTCCCTCAAACTGCCTTGTTCGTCACTCCCCGTGGGACCCCCAGGCTGTGCAGGGCTCTCCCAGCTCCACCTACCTCTGGCTTGATGTTTATCTGGTGGGATCGACATCTGTATCCCTCCAAGGTCAGGGGCACTGGCATAGTCCTCCTGCCTGACTCAGGCAGAGCCCCAGGCCGGCGGATTCGGAGACGCGGGCGGAGCGGCGAGTGGGGCGCGAGGTCCAGGCAGCTCTCACCCTCACTGCTGCCGCTGTGGGGAGCACTTCTTCCTCCCACCGCTTGTCAGAGGGAGGAGCTGGGTGCGGTGCACTCCTGGCTCCCAACGTGCTGGTCCCTGCTCTGTGGGAGCAGGCCGGGCAGCGCCCGTCCTCACCGACAGCTGCACCATCCACCCATCAGCTTGCTGAGGCCTGCTCCTCCCTCGTCCTGCTTCCGGGACGCTGTCCTGAGTGGTGCTGCCGGAATTGCCGCGCCTTCCTCGGCTGTGGGTGCCGCGTCCCCGGGTGTCGCCGAGACGGTGGACGAGGTGGCTCGTGCTCTGCTGGAGCTGGGTCTGAGTGAAGACGTGGCCTTGTCACTGATTCCGAGCTGATGTTGACTGTAGAGCTCAGCCAGGTGGAGCCAGCGTTGTCCAGGCACATGTCCATTTGCCAAATCCTCAGGCGTGCGGGGCTGACGCTGGAACGCACGCCAAGTACCGAATGCGCGTCGTCGACAGGTGCGCCGAGCCCTCACCTCGGTAGGGCCGTGTACACGGAACGCTCACCCTTCGCCCCGTGTTGTTATGGGCCATGGAGGCCGGGGATGGCCTGGCGGTGTGTAACAAGAAGGTACCTAGTACAGAGGTGGACTGGGGACCCACATGTGCAAGTGCCTGGTGGAAGGCACAGCAGAATTCAGCAGCTTGGACCCTTTGTGACCTGGTAATGGTGTCCCCAGAGGCTCAGCCCACTCTGTCTCCAGCAATAGCGCCCAGAGGCAGGCACGGGGCAATGCAGTCATCACATTCTCCAGCGAAATGGAGCCAATGGCACAGAGCCAGGCAGCACCTGTCACCAGTCTGTCTGTCTCCTCCATGGGCACAGAGCCAGGCAGCACCTGTCACCAGTCTGTCTGTCTCCTCCATGGGCACAGAGCCAGGCAGCACCAGTCACCAGTCTGTCTGTCTCCTCCATGTGTCGGTCGTCTTCCCCTGTGTCTCTGTATCTATCACTCTGTATCACCACCATCTTTCCATCTTCTGTGTAACTAAAGTATCTATGTTAGGTGTCCATCAACTCTGTGTCTAACACATCGACCCATCATCTATCTGCATCTCTACATACATAGATGTAGAGTTAGGGGCTGGCACTGTGGCATAGCAGGTTAAACCACCACCTGGCAACATCCCACAGGGGCGCTGGTTCAAGTCCTGGCTGCTCCACTTCCGATCCAGCTCCCTGCTAATGCACCTGGGAAAGCAGTGAAGGATGGCCCCACTGCTTGGGCCCCCTGCACTCGCGTGGGAAACCGGGATGGAGCTCCTGGCTCCTGGCTTTGGTCTGGCCCAGCCTGGGCTGTGGTGGGCACCTGGGGAGTGAACCAGCAGGGGAAGACCTCCCAGGCTCTTCCTTCTCTGTATCGCTGCCTTTCAAATAAACACATAAATCTTTTTGAAAACAGATACAGAGTTGCGATGTGGAGCCGTGAGGACCCGGCTCCTGTGACCATGTGGACTGTGTGCACAGAGACCCCTCAGGTGCCACCTGCCGCGGAGCCGGGGCTGTGACTCCGTGCAAGTGCACAGACCCGGGGAGCAGGAGGAGCAGTGGGAGCCTCCGTGTGGGGAGGGAGGAGACAGGATGGGACGCACCAGCTGCGGCACCGAGGGGGGAGGGGTGGCCGCTTTCCCCTTCCCGTGGCTCTTGCACCACGCAGGCACTTGGCACACGGGGGAGGGGCCATCCTAAGCCCCGGAGCCAAGTGCTGACCTTGGCCAGAAACCCCTCCCAGCCACGCTGAGACAGCGTGTCTTGTGGGCATCCCGGGACCCACTCAGGCGGGCTCGTGAAGTCAGACACCTCCAGGCAGGCGCCAGCCCTCGTCTTCCCACTTTCCTCTTCCCTGAGCCAGCTGACCACATCCGGAGGCTGCTGGGCCGCCGTCTCGCCCAGCCGGTCCTGCTCCCTCCAGCGCCCAGTTACTGCTCCAGGAGGGCTCGCTCTGGGCGCCTCCAGTGCTCCAGAGCTAAGAGGGGTACACAGGGCTCATGCGCTGCCCTGGAGTCCCAGGCACTAAGCCGCCTGGAGGTCTGGCCAGCACTGATAACCAGAGAGGGCCACCCTGGGCTCGAGGGCCCCAGAGAGCAGCAGTGGCCGCCCCAGGCCAGTGGCCCATGCTGGCAGGGAGGAAGGCTCACTGGCCAGGAAGGAGAAGCTGTCCATGCCAGCACAGGTCCTGCTGGTGACTACTGGCCTGAGCGTCATCACTCTGTGTGGTTTCCCAATCCCGATGAGTTCGCCATCTGGGGCAAACTGTGTTCCTGCTCTCACACACCCTGAGCCGTGCTCTAGGGGAGGCTGTGGCCTTCCACTGTGGCCACAGGGCCAGGGACTCTCTCCGGCCAATGGGCTGTGAGCATAAGGACGTGTGTCCCTTGGGGGTGACAGCAGCCAGTCAGCCTGGTTTTGCCATGCACCTCAGACATGGCCCTGGTGCTCTGGACGGCACTGGAGACACAGAGGGCAGCTCAGCTGGCCCACCGGGGACATGAACGGGGTCCCACGGCCTCACCAGGACCACCCCGACTGATGCGCTCCCTGCGTGCGCCTGCCGGGGACGTGGGATCCAGGCAGTTGGATCCAGGCCTTAATTACAGCCACGAGCACTTCCTTGTCTGTTAAGAAAAGTCTGCAAACGTAATTACGTAACTGACAGAGGCGATAAAACCCAGAAGGAACAAAAGCGATACCCATTTTTTAAAGGATTGGGTGAAATGAAATGTGTTTGTGTCTTTTATCATGATGGATGGAAATTAGATAGCAAAGCAAAAAGGTTTACACAGGGAAATAAACAGATTCCCACTGCGAGACGAGATGATCAGCAAGGAGAAGGGAGCGGGCTTCCCAGCGAGTCGGACGGAGGGGCTCCCACTGGCTCGGAGCCAGGACGGCCCTGACCCTTCCTGGTGGACCAGGCAGCGCCGCAGGCTGCCCTCTGCGACCTGGTGTACGTGACCCGCCTGAGGGCGACGGCAGCCGTGGGCAGGGAGCAGGGGCCTGCGAGGCAGGAGAGGCCCGAGGAGGCTGAGCGAGACCGGGCGTCCCCGGGGTGCAGCGGGGACAAAGCCGTTTGCTTTAGGGCGTCAGACCCTTGAAAGGCACAGAAAAACCCCTCAGGGCAAGAGCCGGGTTCAGCCCAGGGACTCAGTCGTGGTGGGACTTGGACTCTGAGGGCTCACGAGGGGCCAGGTTCGGGCCTGGGCTTGGCCAGGGAGGGGTCCCCACGCTGGGGAGCCGGCCTTCCGCTGAGGGGAGAGGCAGAGCCGGCCGGGCCTCCTGACGGATCTGTGGGATGCTGGCGCAGGTGGGTGGAGCCCAGGGGCCTCCCCTGGGGGCCCAGCTTTCCCAGGGGCTAAGGGCTGGGACAGAAGGAGGGGCTGCAGCAATCTGAGCAGCTGTCCATAACTTCCGGTTGGAATCGTTGGGTGATCCCCAGGCTTCGATTCTCACCTGTGCCCCTAATCAGACGCTCTGTCCCAAGACGTCAGGCGCCGAGGGGCTCTGGGCACGCCCACTCCTGAGACCCCGAGGTCTCCTCACTGTCCACACCGTTTCGGCTCCAGCACATGGCACCTGTGGCACACTGCAGCAGCAGAGCTTGGTGGTCAGCAGACCAAGTTCAAGCCCGGGTCCCGCCCCACCGCAGCCGGGCAACCTCACCCCTGAGCCCCTCGGTTGGTGCCCATGCCAGCCCCCAGGAGGAGTCCCAGGATGGGGGCGGCTGCACGTGGGCTGACCCTGTTTCTATGAAGTGAAAACCTTTGTGCAGCGTGAGGCGTTGCCCGCATCCTCCTATTTCAGTCTCAGGAGGGTGGAAGAAGCCGCAGACGAAGAAGCAGGCGCTGCCTTTCAGGGAGTGCGGAGACCCAACCCCACCTCTCGTCCTCCTGAGCACCGGCCGGGGCCACCGAGCTTGTGAGCTGATGAACCCAGGAATTCACCTGACATCTGATGCACACCGAGGGGCGTCCTACAGGCGGCCGCTATCGTCATGAGGGGCACCGTGCCCCAGAGGGCCCTGGGGAGACCGGACGCCACCCTCAGAACAGCAGGTGGTGGGCTGGGCAGGAACCGCTGTGCGACGGCGCTGCAGGGCTGGGCCGGCCTGGTCTTCAGGAGCCCAGACGTGGTGATAAGCACCTGTCAGTTCTGCCAACTCCACAGGGGTCTGACGTGCCCGGAAGATGAGTGATCAAAACGCTGTTTTAAAATTAGCCGCCGGGGACCTGTTCTTGCCCACGTGCTGGAGGTGTCAGCATTAGCGGAATCCACGTGTCAGGAATGTGAATCCCGCGGCAGCCCCAGCCTCCTTCCTCCGACATCACCAACGCCCGGGCCCAGCGCTGAGCTCCCTGTGGAAAGCCACGGGTCTGGGGCGGCCTCCGCTCCGACGCAGATCAGGAAGGCTGTGGCTCTCAGGGTGGTCATCTCTGGACGCTCAGCCTCGCTGGGGTCTGCCGGACACTGCTGCTCCTTGCTGGCTGCAGGGAGGAGAAAACACAAGGGGGAGGGGCTGCTTGGATGAGGGCAGGGCCTCCGACCTGCTCACCTGCCCTCCCTCCCCGCCCCGCCCCGCCCTGCCCAGGGCAGCCTCTGCCTCAGCCTTAGCCTCAGCCAGGCCTGCAGGAGCTCCCACAGCGGGTGGGGGACTGTGGGCCCCGTTCCCGATCCGACATCCAGAGGTCCCCACCTGCCCGGGGCCCGGGGCAGAGGCATTCCCCAGTGCGCTGCTCCTGGGGCAGGGAACGCGTTTGCAGGAGACCGAATGGTTTTCCGCGGCTTCGCGGCAGATGCCCGGTGCTTCGAGGGGATTCTGTCCCAGTGCACACCTGTTCCCCCTGCACCTCCTCGGCCCCTGCCCACGGAGGTCACAGCAGCCCCACCTGCCTCCCTTGTGAAAACCTGGCTCAGCTGTGGCCTCCTCCCCAGGGAGCTTCCCCAGCCGAGGCCCTGGGTTCCCTCCGTCCCATGCGCTGAGCCTTCCCCTCACCTCCCAGGGGCACCCATAGCCTTGGGCGCCTCCCTGCTCCCTGTGGTCTGGAACCTGCTCTAACTGGATCCCGCTCACTTGCCCCCTGTCTTCCCTCCTCGCAGCCAGCAGCCCACCCTGGGGCACAGCCCCAGCAGGTCACTTCCCAGCAGGCAGCTGACCAGCTTCACTCTCCCGTGTCTTCGCCCTGGGGTCCCAGGGCCCAGGTCCCCGCCAGCCCTGGGAAGTGCAGCAGGAGGCAGGGGAGCAGGTGCCCTGCCTCCCACACATGGCTCACGGCTCTGCTCGGGGCCGTTGTCCACGGTGCGGTGCCCACGAGGGGAGAGGCCCAGGCTGCTCCCTGGAGGCCTCTTCCTGGAGGGACTGAACTCGAGGTGGGGACTCCGGGACGCATCGCTAAGGACAGGTCCAGTGCAGAACCGCTGGTCACCGACCGCACGCCCAGGCCCCTGGCATCCTGGTCCTCGGCGCCCTGAGGCTGCCCGCAGCCCTGCCCCGGACCCAGCCCCCACCCCAGCCCCAGCCCCTGCCGCAGCTCCTGCCACCCCTGCCCCCATCCCCGGGCACTTCCTGGGCTCAGCAAGGCTTCAGCGGTGCCTTCCACTCCTGCCCTGGAGCAGGTGGGCCCAAGGCCACTTCCTGAGGGAGATCCACGAGCCCCCGAGCAGGTCCCGGCTGGTTCCCTGGCTTCCTCTCGTGCTCCTGCACACCCTGGGGGCCTCCTCTCCACTCCAGCTCACCAGCACCTGCCGTGTCCTCTCAGTGCCCCTCGGCGGCCGGAACATTCTGGTAAGCAAAGTCTGACTCAGCAAAGATGCAGCTTCTGAGTCTGAACTGAACTGAAACAAAACTGAATTAGGAAAGTATTGGGGCCAGTGCTGTGGCGTAGCCAGTAAAGCTGCCACCTGCAGTGCCCGCAGCCCACATGGGCGCCGGTTCGAGTCCCAGCTGCTCCACTTCCGATCCAGCTCTCTGCTGTGGCCTGGGAAAGCAGTGGAAGATGGCCCAAGCCCTTGGGACCCTGCACCTGTGTTGAAGACCTCGAGGGCTCCTGGCTTCAGATCAGCATAGTTCGGCCATTGCAGTCACTTGGGGATTAAAACAGCGGATGGAAGACCTCTCTCTCTCTCTGTCTCTGCCTCTCCTCTTTGTGTAACTCTGACTTTCAAATAAATAATCTTTAAAAAGAAAGTATTCACTTGGGGACAGCTGGTTAAGTCCCTGTCTGCAGTGCTGCATCCCACATGGGCACCGGTTCGAGTCCCGGCTGCTCCACTTCCTATCCAGCTCCCTGTTTATGGCCTGGGAAAGCAGTGGAGGATGGCCCAAGTGTTTGGGTCCCTGCATCCACGTGGGAGACTCGGAGGAAGCTCCTGGCTCCTGGCTTCTGCCTGGCTCAGCTCTGGAAGTTGCAGCCATTTGGGGAGTGAACCAGCAGATGGAAGACCTCCCTCCTCTGTCTCTGTCTCCTTTCTCTGTAACTATGACTTTCACATCAATGGATAAATAAATAAATAAACCAGTATCCACTCAGGACTTAGCCTCTGTCCCGGCTGTGAAGCGCCAGGACGTGGCGAACGTTTGTTCACCGTGAGCCGTAGCTCTTCCCGCTCCCGAGGAGCTGCGTGCACGGCTGATCCAAGACCTTTAATTAGGCCGACGCCGCACACAAGGGCGCATCGGCCACTGGAGCCCTCGGCTGCTGGAGCTGACCGCTCGGCGCCACCGTGGCGTTTCTGAGAACAGAGTCTCGTTTGGTGATGCAGGCGGTGCTGAGAAAGAGACGCGGATGCTCTTCCCATTGCCCAAGTTGCCCGTCCCACCATCTTCCAGCTACCAGAAGCATCCGCTGCTTGTGCTGTCTGAGGCATTGTTCTCGGGGCTGGGAGAGGAGAGGAGGGAGACGAAGACGGAAAAGCACACGTCTCATTGTGGGGGGGGGGGGGTCATGGTGAATCTACAGTTGATTTTCTCATCTTCTCATCCAGTGCAATGCAGATTTCCAGATAATCAGGGTTTGCAGTCAAGAATACTTCCTGCTTAACATTAGCTGCTGTTCAGAAAGCTTCTTTGTTTCGGTGCTGGTAAACCGGAAAACTCGGTGGGAGCACTGAGACTCCCCCGACGGCTCTGGGTCCCAGCGCCGTCAGCCGTGGTGACGGCGGTGTCATCCTGAGCGTCCTCTTCCAGTGGGCGTTTGTCAGAGCTTATCGTGAGTCAGGTGTGACTGCTCGGAGCCCAGAGGCTGTGAGGAGTGAGATCAAGACAAGAGACAGGGACCTGGAGGATGCCTGGGGCTCCAGGGAGCCGGCTGCTGGTAGGGTGAGAGCAGGCGCGGGCCCCAGGGGCACCTCCCATCTCAGATGCCAAAGCACTTCCCCGCCTCGGCCTGGCCCCGTCCTCTTGGTCCTCAGCTGTTTTGTGGTTGTTTGACCCCCGCGTGGGAGCCACGGTCTCACCTCCATCCTAACGCGTCAGCCTGAAAGCCGAATGGTTCCCTCCGTCCGGGCAGTGTCGGCAGATTCCTGCCTGCCAGGGCCTGGACCGCGCAGCTGTCACCAGAGTCATCGTCTGAAATGCGAATCTGGTTGTTTGTTCCTGTGCTTCCTCCCCTGGGTGAGTCCCATGGTCTGCAGGTTAAACGCAGGGACACCAGTGAGCACCAAAGCCACCTCTCGGGCCCCGGCAGCTGTCCCCCAACCACCAGGTCCACCCCGCCTGGGCCTGGCAGTCTGAGCGGCTCCGTGGGTCTTGCTCTGTTCAAGCCCCTTGTCTGCACTGCTTCTCCTCCCTTCCCCCGAGACCCAGGGAGCAGGCGTCAAACCAGGTCCAGATCTCAGGGGCAGGCCACTCCCCGTCCTCCAGGGCCTGCTCCCGGGACTCCTGGCCCTGTCCATCATTCCGTCTTCGCCCCAGGGGTGGGACCTGCTTCCTGGAGCAGGGATTTCTATGATGCTCCGGATTTGCCCTCTGCTTTTTCCACGACCCAGGGGGAAAGCTCACGTGACGTTGTCTGCTGTGTGATGTTGCTTGGGTCTTGACTGATAACAAGTTACCAGCAGAGGTGGTCACAGGAAACAGGCACTCGAGGGTCATTTGGGTCTTGACCTTGACTTGGTCCAGGCCTGAGCTCCTCACTGATGTGCAGCGGGGACCCTGGCTCTGGGGCACACATCAGAGGATGTGAAGTGGACACTGGACATTGTCACTGACTTGAGGACAGTGGCATTAGCGATGACCGCAAGGATGCTGGCAGTAAGTGGCTGATCCTGCGTACCACAAAGTGCTTTACAACGTCAGTGATGGTGGAGGAAACACAACCTCCCTGGTTACCACAAAAGGACCTTGCTCCCTGGGGCAGCAGAAACTGGTCGATGCAATGACAGCAGGAACTGGGGGCGCAGGGCTGCAGCGTAAGCCGGACTCCGCCACAGGCTCTCTCGAAAGCGGGGGACTGGATGGGGAAGGAGCGAACCCGTGAAGGGTGGACCGAGGGCGCAGGGCTGCCACGGGAAGCTGAGACCCCGAGCCCCAGTGCCCCCGAGATTCCCCTGCCAGTGAAAGCAGCGCACCTGGCCGCACCTGTGTCCGGGGCACGGGATAACAGACTCTGTGACGCCCCAGCCCGGGCAGTGCCCTCGCAGGAGTGCACCCCGGCCCCCAGTGGTGCCCCTACGCGGGGGACGCAGGTCGTATCTTGGCCTGTCCTGGGAGAAGGAGCAGAATCCGGCCTGAGAGGAATAGTGCCTCCCCCGAAGGAACGAAAAGGTGCGTGAAGACGTGGGTTCTCGGAGATCGGCCCCAGGAGGACGCAGTGCAGCACCGGAGGGGCTGAGCCAACGGCCGGTGCCCCTCAGGGAGCCTGCGCCCGAGAGCGGGTGTGTGCGGAGCAGGTGGTCTGATGTTTCCTGCCTCATCAGGAGCAAGCTGGATCAGCGGTGGCCTGCACTCCATGGGACTGAGATGTTAGACTCCCGGCATAACATACATTTAGGAGGTGACAAACGCTGGAGGGATTCACTGCATGAATTCTGCGCCACCAGAGTCCCACCCACACCCACACCAAAGCCCTTTCTACTGTTGAGAAATCCGTTCGTGAGGATCTTGAATTCGATCCTTTGGGCGAAGAGCGACGGTGGGAGACGCCGCCCCTGGGCCGGACGCCCCAGCTTTATCAGGGGCGGCGGGGTTCCGAGCAGAGGCCAAGGGATGGTGCTCGCTCCCAGAAATGAGGCGCCTGCTTTTGCTGTGATTGGCAGGAGGGACAAAGCGGGGATCAGAATGTCTTAGACCCCAGGGGGTTCTGACGTGTCCAGCTGACCACGGAGTCGGTGGCCGTGGCTAACACGTGCCCTGCTCTGTGCGTCTGCTCGGCAGGAGTAGAACCGTCTGTGGCCGGACACCAGCGCAGTTAGCACACGGCTAAGCACAGCTGCTGCCCGTCGCTAGGTCAAGGCCAGCTCCCAGAAGGCTTTGGCAGCGGGCTGGGTGCACCTGTGGAAAAACTGACCTGCCCTTCCTAGGGGACCCGCTCATTCACTGTCCCCATGCCCTGGGTTGAAGACGATGCCCAGTCCCTTCAGGGAATGCTAGGCCATCTGCCCGCGCCCAGCCCTGAGGCTACCGTGGGCACTGTGGCTAATGCTCGGCAGGTGTTCTTACCGAATCTCGCACCAGTGCTGGTCCAGGGGATGGGGGCTCTCACCTTAAGGTCACTCTTCCCAGTCCCCGAAGTTATACTCAGGGTAGACATGACTGACAATGCCAGAGTACCCACACCCACTCCTGACCCCTGACACGGGGCTGCTGCGCGGCACAGCCGTGGACTGCCCCGCCCCCCAGCAGAATCCCAGCTCTGGGGAAGCACGGGCTACGTTCATCATCAGAGCCTTGGGGGATTCAGGGTTGGGAAAGGAAACTCACTACTCAAACATCTACTCATTTTTCCTATGCAGAAAATAGTCTTTGAATATATTTTCTTAAAGATTTATTTGTTTATTTGAAAAACAGAATTACAGAGGAAGAAGAGGGGAGGGGGAGGGAGAAGGAGAGAGAAGTTCTCCATCTCTGGTTCACTCCACAGATGGTCACAGAGGCTAAGGCTGGGCCAAGCTGAAGCCAGGAGGGGGATCTCCACTGGGGCCGCCCACGTGTGGGTCCCCGTCAGAGCCCCAGGGCTGTCAGCGCCTTACCCGAGAAGCAGATCCCAGGCCCCCACACATTTCGACGCTGGAAGAATCCCACGCCTCCTTGTCTCGCCCAGCTCCGCTGCCTCTCAGGGTCCGCCTCGGGGACAGCCCCTCGTCTCCTGGGTGCTCGTCACTGTCCCGATACCTAGTCTAAAGGTCTCATTCATTATCGCCACCGAGTGCCGGCGAGGGTCCCGCTCTGACGGGCTCTGGCTTCTCCACTTGGCAGTCCTGACACTGGCACGGAGGCCTGGGGAGGCCGAGCTCAGCCCAGCTTCTGTGTGTTCAGCCCACGGCCGGCACCTGCCGCTGTGACAACTCACGCTGCAGAGCCCTGCACACCAGCGCCGAGCCTTTCGGTCCCGGCCGCCCAAGGATGGGGTCTCCCCGTCTCCGGGAGCACAGCTGGGCCCCCCTGCACGCCACACGCAGTCCTAGGAAAGGCGCAGGGTCGACGCCACGCAGACAGAAGACAGGATTCTTTCAGCTGTGGCCGGAGGCTGAGAGTGGGAACCGCTTGACGCTTGTTTCTGAGCTCAGCGCCATTTTCCACACGCTCCGGTATTTACCACGAATCCCACAGCATCACCTCCGCCGTCTCAACAGCGGAGGAGCAGGCGTGGGGGCTCTGTCCAAAACAAAGGGGAAGGAGGCAGCGCCTGAGCCCCTGAGGTGCGGCTTCCACCAGTCGGCAAATGACTGGTCCTCCTGGGCCACACGAAACCCCCGGGCCTCCGAAAGGACGTCGGCTCCTCACCTGGGGCAACTCGAGCGCCTTGGAAGCTTGGCCCGGGAACGAGGACCGGGACACACGTTCACGGGGGACACATGTTCACTGGGGACACATGTTCACTTGGGACACACGATCACTAGGGACACGCATGTTCACTAGGGACACGCATGTTCACTCGGGACACACGTGCACTGGGGACACACATGTTCACCGAGGATACACACGTTCACCGGGGACACACATGTTCACTGGGGACACACACGTTCACCAGGGACACACGTTCACCGGGGACACACGTTCACTGGGGACACACACGTTCACCAGGGACACACGTTCACTGGGGACACACACGTTCGCAGGGGACACACATGTTCACCAGGGACACGCATGTTCACCAGGGACACACACGTTCACCGGGGACACACACGGTCACCGGGGACACACATGTTCACTGGGATACACATGTTTGCCGGGGACACACACATTCGCCGGGGACACACACATTCACCGGGGACACGCATGTTCACCAGGGACACACATGTTCACCGGGGACACACACGTTCACCGGGGACACACACATTCACCAGGGACACACGTTCACTGGGGACATGCATGTTCACCAGGGACACACACGTTCACCGGGGACACACATGTTCACTGGGATACACATGTTTGCCGGGGACACACACATTCGCCGGGGACACGCATGTTCACCGGGGACACACATGTTCACCGGGGACACACACGGTCACCGGGGACACATGTTCACCAGGGACACGTTCACTGGGGACACACTTCGCAGGGGACACACATGTTCACCAGGGACACGCATGTTCACCGGGGACACATGTTCACCGGGGACACACACATTCACCAGGGACACACATGTTCACTGGGACACACAGGTTCGCCGGGGACACACACGTTCATCAGGGACACATACGTTCGCCAGGGACACGCATGTTCACCGGGACACGCATGTTCACCGGGACACACATGTTCGCTGGGGACATGCATGTTCACCGGGGACAGAGCTCTGCAGGTGCTTACGGCTCTTGAAGTTGCAGCAGAGAGAAGTTAATGAGTTTGCAAGATTTTGAGTTTCAAAAATTCCTTTTATCAAAGAAAACGACCCCTTTGCCCTCTCCATTGGCTGGGTAAAGGGAAGGATTCCTTAAGCGTGTGTTTGGTTTCAGGCTGCGACGGGATGACATGCACCACTTCGACACAGCCTGCGATCTCGCACCCTGGAGACGCGTCCCTCTCTGTAACCGGCTCTAACTGACTGTACCAGCTGCAGCCGGGGAGTGAGGGTGCGGCTGACGGCTCAGCATCTGTACGTCGTGGGTGGTGGTCACGTCAGGTACTGGGCACTTCCACCGCCTTACACACGGCCGCTTCTTTCTGTCTGGAGCCTGTGAGTTCTTCTCGGGGGGGGGGGGGGTTTATGAAATATGCACCCTCTTTCGAGCACGGCTCGAGAGCCAGCATACATTAAAGATGTAGTCCACTCTTCTTCACTTTGATGTTGCGATGGAATAATCTTCGCTCTGCCCTGGAGAGATATAGCCCAGAGAGTGTGGAAGAGGTGCCCAGGGCACTGCCTGCGTGACAGACCCCTGGGCCACACCTCCCTGAGGCTGAGTGTGCCGCCAGCTTCCCCCTAAGCGCGGATCTCCTCAGATAAGCCTTTCTGTCCCGATGGGTGGCGCTGCTCTTATCCAAGTCGCTATGCACGCATCGCTTCTACTCCTTTCTGTGAGTGGAGCGGTGTCTCCCACACAGGACAGCCAGCGCTGAGCCCCCGGCCACAAGTCCGTGCAACAAGGTGCGCTAGTCACGGAGTCTTGAGAGTCTGAGGGACACACAGCATTTAGGAACTTCCAATACCAGTAACAGCACGCAAACTAGACAGGCAGCGAGCGCATAACGTCCAAGGTGAGAGAACCCCAGAATAGCCCGGGCCGGCCTCTGGGTTGTTCTGGTAGCTACACCAGGTGTCTGTGGCCTGGACATGAGACACTTGGTGTGAGCTCAGCGGTCACACAGCTCAGCTCTCTGAGTCCCCGGCACCCTCACCTCCCTCTGTATGGAATGCGTTTCCCACATGTGACGCCATGACAGTGACGCATCATGGTGGCACCATGACAGTGACGCATCGTGGTGGCACCATGACGGCATTGTGATGCCATGACAGTGACAGGATCGTGGTGACACCATGACAGTGAGGGCATCGTGACTGCGTTGTTGCGCCGGCGCAGGCCCTTCCAGAGGGTCCACAGCGACGCCAGCTCGGAGGCGAGGTTTCCTCCGCTCGCTGCCGGGCACAGCTGGAAGAACCGTGCAGTGAGTGACAGGTGTGCCCCGCCACCCGTGTTCCCCCTCAGTGCAGAGAAGTCACCCCCAGCTGTGTCATTTTGCCTGAACAAATCACGGATTGAGAGGAAGCGCTGGCGAGACCATGAGGGCGGCCTGGCAATAGATGTATCTTCTCCAATAGGCAGATGGCGAGGCCTGGGTGACCCCTTCACCTTGGGGTTCAGGGACTGGAGCCCTTGGAGGAGAGCACAGGCCAGGCCAAGCCTCACCCAAGGAGGCTGGTGTGGGGCTGAAGACCCAAATTCAAGTCCCGATTTTCCTTCCTGGTCTTTTTCTTTTTAAAAGGTTTATTTATTTTCTTGAAAGGGTTACAGAGAGACAGAGAGACAGAGAGAGAGTGAGAGAGACATGGAGAGACAGAAAGAGAGAGAGAGAGAGAGCGATCTTTCATCGGTTGGCTTACTCCCCAGCTGGCACAATGGCCAAGGCGGAGCCAGCCTGAAACCAAACCAGGAGCTTCTCCCGGGTCCCCCACGTGGGTGCAGGGACTAAAGAACTGCTTTCCCAGGTGCGTTAGTTGGGGGCTGGAATGGAAGTGGAGCAGCCGGGGCCTGAACTGGCGCCCACACGGGCTGCTGGCTCTGCAAGAGGTGGTTTCACCCGTTACACCACAGCGCCGGCCCCTCTGTCCTGGCGTTGACCCAGGTCTCTTCTCACCTGCCATGGAGAATGGCACCTGGGAAGCAGCGCCTGGAACTTCTGGATTCCCTCAATGGGAGGAGCGCTGGGGCAGTGCCGGGGGAGCCTGGACACAAAGCTGTGACTTCTCAGGGAGCAGCGTCAGTGCAGTCCCCTCGCCAGGAGGGGACACCAGGGCTGGGCCCCTGTGGAGCCCTGTAACAGAGCTGTGGGAGGAGGAACACGGGCTGGGGGCCCTTTCTTTCCTCTCGACCCCTCATGAGCTTGGCCGGAGTCTGCATCCCCAAAAGCAGCTGAGACCCTGGAGAAGAACACCCATCATGTGCCTGTCCCGTGAGGCCTGGGCTCTGAAGTCAGAGCCGGGAGAGGACCGAGACGTGGACACATGACCAGCGTCTCCAGGCCCCGCTGCTCATCCATCAGTGCTTAGCAAAGGGCCTGGCTGATCGGCTCTCAGGCCACACCAGTTATGTGATTAGGCCATGCGCAGGGTATCTGGTTTGTTTGTTTGCTTTGTGAAGACGGGGCGGGGGGGACCACAGCGGGTCCCGTTGAGGGTGTGAGTGTGCGTACACATGCGTACGTGTGCGTCTGGTTACTGACACACACGCTGGGGTTGGAGTCCTGATTTCGTCTCCAACAACACTTGGCAAGCTGTCCACTGCCAGTGCCTCCTTTCCCACCTCTGCAGACTGGGGAGTCACCTCCCTCCCGCAGAGCTGCTCAGAGAAGCGGATGAGAGCCCATGCAAGGCTCCGCTGAACTCATCTGCAAACCACACCCAGCTGGGACGGGAACCGATGTGTAGCCGGGACGGGGACCGATGTCCAGCATGGGCCGGGGACGCCCCGCTCTGATCGCTTCCTGAGCTGTGAGCGCGAATCCTCCCGCGGTCTGTGAAGCAGGCAGCAGGTTCTTGGCGCCATGCACACAGACGTCCTCCCCTCCCCCGCCTCTCCGGTGTGTGCCCCCGTTGGCCGTGTCACAGGCTCTCAGCCAGGCATCTCACGCAATCCCTCCTCATGCCTGGGGACTCGCTGGTGCAGAGGGCTGCGCAGAATCGGCCCAAATTCGGCATCGGCACCAGCCTGGAGTGACAAAGACCATGGAGAGAGCCGGGGACCCCTGTGCTTAAAGAGCGTCCTGGGGTCTTCCAGTCACCAGCCCCTGCTATCTAGGGGGCCCCGGACACCACAGGAGATGCCCCGGACCCTCACGTCACAACACCAGCTGCTCTGACAGGCGGCATCCCCAGTCCCCAGACCCCAGACCCCAGACCCCAGGCCCCACGCTCACACCCAGGTGTGGGCTCCAGGCTCTGAGTCGTCCCAGCAACTCCCTCAGCTCATTTCCACCCTGGTCGTCAGCGTCCTCTCTCCCTACCCTGAGAGTAACTGAATCAGCACCAGTGGCAGCCAGGAGACGGAAACACTGCTGTGCCTTTAGCTACAGAGTTGACAACACAGACACTCACACACGCACACGCACAAGCACACACACTCACGTGTATGCACACGCACACACGCACATGCACACACAGCAAGCCACGCGACCCTCGGCTCTGACGTGCTCAGGTGGCAGGAAGGGCTGCAGAAGCTGGGTGCCCTTCACCCCGTCATGAGCCCAGACCTCTCTCCTGTGTGGCTGTGACAGCTCTGCACAGAGGCAGGAGGTTCCCTGAGTGTCCCCCAGCCTCGGCCCTCCCTGTGTGTGGGTGGGGGTGGTAGTCACGCAGGGTGTCAGGGGGCCAGAGCCCTGAGGCAGGACTTTATCCACTTGGTCCCCTCTTGAGGCCAGCGTCCCTGTGAGGGCCCTGTGGGGGTGGGGAAGGGCAGAGGCCAGGGAGGCCCCAAGGCTGTGGCCACCCAGTCCCTCTGCTAAGGAGAAATGGGCCTGCGGTGACACCAGGAACATGGAAGCAGTTGCCAGGGCCCCAGGCGCAGGGCTGCCCCGGTGTCCTGCTGTGTCCCAGGGCTGTTCCCTGAGAAGACAGATTGTCCCGGGCCCAGCAGGCCCAGCCCCACCCCGGGCCCGTGAGCTCGGAGCAGGCTGCCTTCGGACTCACAGCCGGGGACCAGGCACCAGCCAGGTCGCCCAAAGCAGCCACTATCAGGAACACAAGCCTGGCCCTGGGAGGGTGAGGGAGACGGCAGCTGGCCAGTGGCTGGACTGCCCGTGTGCACAGCACTGGGCTGGGGTGAGCCGATGGCTGCTGTTCCCACGCAGCTGGCGCGCTGTGCCCAGGGAGGGGCCGTGAGGAGTGGACCCGTGTGGATTCTGGGATCTCATAATGGAAGCGAGAGCCAGCCCTCAAGCTAGACACTCGCCCGAACAGCAGACCGGCGGTGCGGCTAAGGGTTGTGCCGCTCGTGATTCCCGGCCATCAGCATTGAAACAACATCCACGCGGTCTGTGGCCAGGGACGAACAAGCCCCGCCCATGAGCGCTGCTTGCTGGGGGCTCTGAGCAGGTCCCAGCCGCTCTGCAGCGCCCACCCCCCTCCAGAAAGTCCCAGAGGCTGGGAAGGGCCGGGCGGGGCCTGGCTGTCTCCCACACCTCCCCCTGCCCAGCCCTGCTGTCTCCGCAGGAGGGCAGAAGCGGCCATTGAAACAGAAGTGGCAGGAGCTCCGCTCTCAGCACTGTCACTCTCCCTGCACAGACGTCGGAACGCACTTGGTAATGGACCAGCTAAAACCAGGTGGGGCTGAGGGAAGGGAGGGAGAGGCAGGCAGGGTGGCACAGTCCGGACGCTGCAGCCCCGGAGCCCACCTTGCTGACCACAGGCCTGGTCTCTAACTCTGTGTTGCCTGGGTGTGGACAGGGCCTCTAGAGGCCACCACACATGGGCCTGGGCTCTCCCTTGTGGGTTCTCCACAGGGCCTCCCTCCTGGACGGCCAATGCCACGCAGGTGCACGTGTGCCTGTGTCTCCGGCTCCCTGTGTGATCTGCTGGCACCGAACCCAGAGACGCCTGCTTCCTGATCGGGCCCCGGGGCTGGCACAGACAGGGCGTCAGGAGCTCCAGATGCCACATGGAGCTCAGGGCCGTGGCCCTCTGCCGTCAGCTTGTGCCTCTCCAAGCAGGACCGACGGTGGCCACAGCGGGTGGCCCGGAAGTCACTGGGGCTTCTCCTGCAGCTTCGGTCATCCCAGGTCAGCAAATAGTGAAAACAGTGCACAGGGGGTTAACACGGTGGCCTGATGCACCAACATCCCATATGGGTGCTGGTTCGAGACCCGGCTGCCTCACTTCCTATCCAGCTCTCTGCTATGGCCTGGGAAAGCACTACAAGATGGCCTAAGTCCTTGGGTGCCTGCACTCACGTGGGAGACCCAGAGAAGCTCCTGGCTCTCTTGGCTTTGGATCGAGCTCAGTTCTGGCTGTTGTAGCCAATTGGGGAGTGAACCAGCGGATGGAAGACCTCTCTCTCTCTCTGCCTCTCCTCTGTGTAACTCTGACTTTCAGATAAATAAATAAATCTTTAAAAAAATAATGCTACATGAGAGCAGAGTCCTGGAGCTGAAAAAATTGGAGATGGCCGACTTTCCTGTAGCGGCTTTGACAAACAGCACAGTTCTGGCTTTTGTTGCTACCAGGGGAAACCGGTAGTCCCGTGTAAAGTTACAGCTCTGATAAATCTCTAATTATTACATAAGAAAACCAATTAAAACCAGAAAGAGTGGGGGCGGGGCTTTCCTGCAGCCTCTGGTGCTGGCAGCCCCAGCTGTGCAAGCACACTGCTTGCTGTCCGTGTGAGCCGTGTGCACACACACACACCCACGCACACACACACACGCGCGCATTTCCTCCCTGGCTGGGGAGGGGATGCCCGGAGATCCCGCGTGGTGCTCGGGAAGAAGCCGCACTTCCCTGGGTCTGTGATAAACGCCCTCAATTTCCCCCTGGCCTCGTACATCTCGCTGTAGGTGCCAAGTTCATCGGCCCCTGGAAAACGACCTGCAATTAACATCCACACCTGAGCCACTGGGGGGAGGTTATCTCCAGACACAGTTGCGGGAGGTGGTGGAAGTCAGAGTCCAGATGGTATCAGCTGAAAATCTGCTCAGTCCGATTTCAGCTAAGTCATCCCAGCTTCTCGAAGGCGATAAAGAGCATTGCTGTCCATTTAAAACTCGTTTCTACTTTTCTGCTTACGAGTATTTGGGCCCAAGAATATTATTTCTCATATCTGCCACTGATTAAATAAAGTGGTTGTGGGTTTTTTTTGTTTGTTTGTTTGGTTTTTTTAGCATTTCCGATCCTTCTTTTGAAGCTGGTCTCTGGCTGAAGAGTGGCTGTGTTTACACAAAGTGGCATTTTTGTAGCTTGGTTCTTGAACTGGGCAGATGTCTTGCTTGTATCAGGGTCCAAGGAAATATTTGCATGTTCTGATTTCCGCAGAAATAGCATGGACCAAATTACAAGCTGTGTCTCACAGGATCCCAAAGACAGAAACCCAGGCCGCTCCCAGCCCCCTCTGTCTCTGCCTCTCTTCTTCTGTTTGTCAAGCTTGGCTCTTCCTGGGGAAAAAGGGAAAAAAACACAGGATGGGAACAAGGACGTTTTTCTCGGCCAAGAGCTGACAGAGCCACTCCCCTCCCCTTCCTTGGTGCCACGAGGGCCGGGAGTCCAGGCGTGAGGTCACAGACTACTGTGAAACGTTTTGTCTCTGTGTGTCCACGCTAGGCGTAAGCAGCCCCCGAATAGTGGGGTTGCTGCCCAGGCAGCAAAAGGGATTGGTTCTCTGCTCCCAAGCCCAGATCATGAGCAAGCATTCCTGATGTGAGATAGGCGGGCAGCAGTTAGGTCTGTGGAGCCAGAAGTCACAAGTCACGGCCCCCCACCCCACCCCGCCCCATACACCCTGCTCCCTGTCAATCAGAACGCGGCATCCGGGACCTGGGCACACAGGAGATGGAAGGAGGTGGAGCGTGGGAGAGCTCTCTGTCGGCCATGCACGTCCCGGAGAGGGGCCGCACCGTCGTCCCCCTCCCGCCCTCCCACCCTCAGGCAGACTTCACCATCACAGGCACTGTTTCCAGAGCTTCCGGTCTCCCAGTGTACGGGCAACTCCGCCCACTCACGTTGGGCTTTTCTCAGTGTGGGGCAGCCCACACCTGCCCGGGGATGGACGCTTATTTCCCCACTGCCAGGTAAGCTCTGTTCCTATCTGCACACCATGCCAGCCTTAGTATTTCTATCTCTGTGGGAGACGAGAACCTGGATTAAAAATTAGGGGCTGGTGTTGAGGTGTAGCAGGTAAAGCCACCACCTGTGATGCCAGCGTCCCACACAGGTACCAGCGAGAGTCCTGGCTGCTCCACTTCTGATCCAGCTCCTTGCTAATGGCCTGGGAGAAGCAATGCAAGATGACCCAAGTGTCTGGATCCCTGCCACCCACGTGGAAGACCCAGATAAAGCTCCTGGCTCCTGGCTTTGGCCTGGCCCAGCACAAGCCATTGCAGCCACTTTGGGAGTGAACCAGCAGATGGAAGACCTCTCTCTCTCTCTCTCTCTTTCTCTCTCTCTGTAACTCTGAATTTCAAATAAATAAAAATATTTTATTTTTTAATTTTTATTATTTTTTTGACAGGCAGAGTGGACAGTGAGAGAGACAGAAAGGTCTTCCTTCCGCTGGTTCACCACCCACCCCAGTGGCTGCTGCAGCAGGTGCACCGCGCTGATCCGAAGCCAGGAGCCAGGTGCTTCTCCTGGTCTCCCATGCAGGTGCAGGGCCCAAGCACTTGGGCCATCCTCCACTGCACTCCTGGGCCACAGCAGAGAGCTGGACTGGAAGAGGAGCAACCGGGACTAGAACCTGGGGTGCCGGTGCAGCAGGCAGAGGATTAGCCTATTGAGCCACGGCGCTGGCCATAAAAATGTTTTGGGACTCATAGTCATTACCCACGTCATCCCCGACCCTGTCGGGGCAGTGGAGAGAAAGGGAGCAGCAGTCCCATCACTGGTGACGAGGCGCCCAGGTCAGCCTGCTGGGCTCCATCAGGAAAACAGGCGTGGGGGGGGCCCTCACCCCTGCCCCCGCTGCTGCTCCCTCTGCTCCAGGGTGCTGGGGCTCTGCTCTCACTCTGCGGCCCCTGGGGCCCTCACAGGGCCCTGTCCTCGGTCCTATGTGTCACTTGGCAGCCCCTGGGGCTGCAGGCTCAGGTCCCCAGACCCCAGGACTCCTGGCAGGGGGCCCTGGCCTGGGGCCACATTGGGACCAAGTCTGACCTCGGGGGCCCCCATGGCCACAGAGAGATCCACGGAGCTGAGCCTCCCAGGCCTGGGGTGGGGACCAGCCCACACACGAGCCCAGGGAGGGAGCCGGCAGCCCCTGTCTCTCACCGACAATTCCAAAACCCAAAAAGCCAACGCCTCCCTTTTCTTCACATGCCCCACACTGCCCTGGAAGCAAACCTCTGCAGATCCGCCTGAGCCGCCAGGGCCTCCATTCACTGTTCTCAGCGAGAATTCTCGCGCGTTTCTCTGCGGGTGTCAGCGCCTGGTCTCTGAGTCACTGCCCGGATGCTACGTGGGGCACAGCGTCCCACAGGACCCGCAGCTCCGTGCCGGCCTCTGCCGCGCCGACACACCTGCCGGCTGGAACTCCCAGGGGTCCAGCAGCTGACTTAGCGTTTTTTATGGGAGTGATGTTCAGAAGCGATGCAAAAGTTGCCTTCAGCTTTTTGGTTAGAGAATATTTTTCACAAGTTAACCCAAGATAAAGACAGCACAGTGCTCGCGTGGCTGAACACGACTGCACTTGGGAAGAAGCAGGGCTTCGTGCCTGGCTCCTGGGAGGGGCTTGAAGCCCCGGGGCCTCAGTCCTTTCAGGTATCTGGTCCTGGTGGGGAGAGCGCGGGGCCTTTGGTGGTGAGGGGTGAACGGCGGGTAATTGATTGAGAAGCAGGGGGATGGGGGCAGAGCGGCGCGAGAGCCAAGGTGATTGATACTGTTTTCGGTGGCTTAACATCGGGAACCAATTTGCTGGGAGAAAATTATTGGGCGATGTAGGACCAGCCTACAACTCAGCGCTCGGTGACAAGGCTTTATCCTCGGTAAACATAAACCAAAGTTTCCGGAGCCTCCAAATTACTTGTTTGACTTGCAACTTTCAATTTGACACAAGTTTTTCATCATCTATTCATGGAAAAAGGAAAAAAAAAAAAAAACCCAGCCCTCAAGACACCCAAGAAAGTGAGAGGCTGGCTCACCCAGAGTCACTGTGGCGAGGCCGAGACCCCCAGTGCTGCACTGGGAGGCGTGGGGTGAGGCTGAGACCCCCCTACCCTGTGCTGCACTGGGAGGCGTGGGGTGAGGCTGAGACCCCCCCACCCCGTGCTGCACTGGGAGGCATGGGGTGAGGCTGAGACCCCCCCTACCCCATGCTGCACTGGGAGGCGTGGGGTGAGGCTGAGACCCCCCTGACCCCGTGCTGCACTGGGAGGCATGGGGTGAGGCTGAGACCCCCCCACCCCGTGCTGCACTGGGAGGTGTGGGGCGAGGGCTGGTGCTTAGGGACTTTCACATGGCTGGTGGGGAGACCCGTCCCCTGTTCTGGATGGCGGATGCATGTTTTCAGAGTCTGGCTCACCGTTAGGAGGGGCGTGTGGGCCACGGTTGCACCGTGCACACTGCCGGGATGGCCCCAGGGAGCCAGCAGGGCTCAACACAGGGACAGCGCCGACCACCTCTTGTTTCTTACCTCCAGCCCTCACTCTCCTCCTCACGGTTCCTGTGGGCTTTGTCCGCCTGGGGTATGCCTGGCACGGTTGCACAGGTCGATGGCAGCCTGGAGGGTGATGTTAGGATTTTCTGGAAACCCTGAGGGAGTGTGCTGATCAGCGAGCACCCCTCCCCCTCCACTGCTTCTCCGGGCAGTCACCTGCTCCACGTCCCTCCTGGCACAGCACTGAGCAGTCCCCACGGCAGCCGCCCAGGGGACGGCAGGCACTGGGTTCTGGCTGTGGGCACTGGCACAGAGCGTGGGGCCTCCCTGTCCCGGTCTAAGATGTGTTCCATTCACTGTAATTGCTTCTAAGGGAAACCCCAATGCCCTCTGTGAGGAGGGGACTTGTGCCACTTCCCCCTCATCTAGGACCCGTCAAGTCTCCCGTTCTGCCGCTCTGGGCCTGGTGCTCCCCTGGGCTGGGGCTGTGATTTCTGGAGCAGGTGCACCAAGGCCTATAGCTGGAGACAAGGCCGTCCCAGGCCAGGCTGCAGCCACACACAGAGAGATTAAACGGTGGACCGAAGTCTCTGGACGCTGTGAGCAGGGCAGAGGCCCGCAGAGGTTCTGGGCAGTGGAGGGGGAGCCCACTCGTGGGGCTCAGAGGAACCTGGGCTCTTGGGGTGTCCTCACGCACACTCAGTTGGCTCCAGGAACTTAGCAGCCTGACAGGCTGCACCCAGGTCTGCACCGGTAAGAGGAGCACCCTGTCTCCTACGGGGCTGGCTGGTGTTTCCGGAGCACTGGGTTCATGATGGAGCGCACATCCCAGCACCCCTTGTCTCCCCTAGGACCACATCCACTGGGCTTCCCAAACAGAGGGCGCTGGTGGCCAGTCCCCAGCTCGGTGTCCACCCTGTGCCCTCCCCACTATGAGTCTTGGGGTGTTCCAGCCCTGCCTGGGCTCTGCTGGGGTCCTGAGACCCATGCGGTGTCCACACTGAGGTTCCCGGGGCTTCGTCGCCCACCCGACAGCTGTGCAGCCAGGGGTCAGGGCGCCACGGTGCTCCTGCACTCCTAGGGGCTTCCTTGTCCCAGCACAGCAGTTTCCAGGACCCCAGACCCACCCTGTGCAGGCCATCCTGACCCTGGCCAGCCCCCACCCCCACCCCCACCCTCACCCCACCCCCACCCCTACCCCTAGCCCCCACCTTGTGCAGGCCATCCTGACCCTGGCCAGGCCCCCTCCTGGGAACCCCAGGAACCCGCGGCTGTCATGTCTCTGGCAGAATCGGTGCTGGGTCCCCACTCGCGAGGCCAGCAGAGATCCCACTTAGAGCAGAAGTTAAGCACTCGGAGCAAAGAGGTTTCTTTGATGGGCGGTTAGCTTTCTAAAGCGTTTTCTCCAGCTTTCGTCCTCAGCGTGCAGCTTCTCAGAGGAGCTCCAGACTCCAGACAGCTTCGGCTCCCATCAAAAGGCGAGCCCGGCCCCGGGGCATGGCAGTCCCAGCAAAGGGGGTTGCGGCCGCTCGGGGCCTGACTTAAGAAGCCTTCGAGGTTCTGTGTGCACATCAAAGCCCCGCCAAGGCTGTGAAGACACCCGCGCCCCGGCCGACAGAGCCGGTCTCGGGGGACGGAGGGCCTGTGGTAGCTGGAAAGCTCCTTAGCGCTAATACACAGCCGGGCTTAGCACCCTGCACGCTGTGAGACCCAGGCTGCACTCCCGGGAGGGGTTAGCATGCACGGAGCAGGTGGAGGGGCAGCGGGAGGGAGAGCCCAGGTGGGCTTGGAGGCGGGGACCAGCCTGGGACTCTGCGAGCTCCTCGAGTGGTGCCCGGAGCCACACGCCACAGCAGAGACTGCGCTAGAGAGTGGCAAATGGCTGTGGCCACAGGCTGGAGTCCAAGGTATCGCTGTGGCCAGTTTTCCCTGGGGGATAAATTCCCGGTCCCCGCGCCAAGGCATGGGAGCCGGCTGCTGTGGACAGCGGGGCACGGACGTCCAGACCCCTGGCTGAAGCAGGAGTGGACAAGCAGCCATGGAGGGGTCGGGGTGCCAGCAGTGCTGTGAGAGCAGGGAGGGGACCAGTCTGGGGGAAGAGGGGCCCCAGAGCCCCTGTGCAGCTCGCGGACTGCCGGCCGGCTGCCAACACTCGCCCTTCCTGACCTGGGACAGGGGAGGGCCGGCCTCACCCGTAGGTCCTGAGAAAAACGCAGATTCTGGGTCCAGAGGCAGGAATGGGGCTGGGAGGAGGCCCTTCTGCTGGTCCAAGTGCCTGCAGGACGCTGGCTGTGCCATCTGCTGCTGGGGACGGTCAGACAGCCGCTGCCTGGCCAGAGGATTGTTCTGGGGGGAACTTAGCTTACCGTGTGCACCTGCTCCTGGTCTCCCTGCCTGACCAGAATGCACCAGGAGCCGTGCAAACTGTGCGTGCCGTGCTGCCTGCTTGCCACGGCTGGCCCTGCGGCCCTGCATTCACCCTGGCGCCCGTCCCCCACCCCATATGTTCTGGGGGACTCAGCTCATTCTGCCCTGTGGGAGCACAGAGCACTGCGACATCTTGGGGCACCTGGGGGGTGACCTGTGACTCCCGAGGGCTCAGCTTGGAGAGGTGCTTGTCCTGCTCCTGCCCAGCTGCACCAGACGGTCCACTGCAGGGCCAGCCGCGGGTGGCTGAGCTGAGGACAGAGCTGCCCAGCAGGTGGGAAAGTCAAAACCGTCCCGGTCACCCCCCAGGCCTGCAGCACCTTAACAGAGAAGCAGCCGCTCCTGCAGTGAGACGTCTGCTTCGCTCGTGCTCCTGGGCTGGCGACGTCCCAAGAAGGCCCTGTCCAGGCTGCCCGAGCTTTAGAACAGAGTCACCGCCGAGAATAACATTTCACATCTAGAAAATACTTCATTTCTAAAAAAGATTTATTTATTTGTTTGAAAGGAAGAGCCTCAGAGAGAGAGAGAGAGAGAAACAGAGAGCGAGGGAGAGAGAGGTCTTCCATCTGCTGGTTCACTTGCCGAATGGCCACATGGCCATAGCTGGGCCAGGCAGAAGCCAGGAGCCGGGAGCGCCATCCTGGTCTCCCTCGGGGTGGCAGGGACTCCAGCTCTTGGGCCACCCTCTGCTTCCTTCCAGGGACATCAACAAGAAGCTGGATTGTAAGCAGAGCAGCAGGGCCGGTACGAGATGCCGGTGTTGCCAGGGGAGGCTCAACTCACTGCACCACTTTGCCAGCCCCGACCTGTGCTTTCTCTCAACGCGATCCCAGATACCTGTCCATTTGCCAAATAGCCGTGCTGCTGCGGTGCTGTCCAGTGAAAACACATCGCTCAGCGGTGGGAGCCTGGGCCCCTCCTCGTCTTCAGGGCTGGAGTGGGCCCTGCCCGTGGCTCTCTGTGATCCGCAGCCCCCAGGCAGACCCGGCCATCCACGCTGCCTCTCTGTCTCTCCTGCATTTATCTCCGAGCCCATGCCATGCACTGGATGGTGTCACCATCTTTGCAGCCAGCGTTCGGGGACGCCCAGCCCTCAAGACGTCCCCCCCACCTGCTCCCAGGGCCCGAGGCACCGGTCTCAGTGTCTGCTCGGGCCTCGGGCAGCCAGGAAGCGCCGGGCTGCGTGTGTGGAGGCGGCTGCCAGTGGCCTTTGCTTTCTCCGCTTTTTTGTGCCGCTCTCCACGTCTTCTTTCAGCAAGAAGTGCACAGGACCTGCGGGAGCGAGCGGGGGCTGAGCGCTTGCCTCTGGGAGTCGGATCAGAGGGAACAGGGAGGGGAGGGACCACGTGCCAGCGACCTCCAGGAGCTAAGAGGGATCCTCGAGGCTTCCCAGGGAGCCGCTAGAGGGGAGGCGCCGGCCTCCCGGTGCAGCGAGGTTTCCTGGCGAACAGACCCAGGAGCAGCAGCAGAGGTAGCATCCGGGGGTGGGCAGGTTCGTCCACCAGGGACGCTGACCTGAGCCTGTCCAAGCCTCAAGCTGCGTCTGTAGCTCCTCTCGGTGCGGTGGCTCCTCTCGGTGCAGTGGCTCCTCTCAGGGTGCGGTGGCTCCTCTCGGGGTGCGGTGGCTCCTCTCGGGGCGGTGGCTCCTCTCGGGGTGCGGTGGCTCCCTGGGGAAGCCACTCCTTCGGGCAACAGAAGCTGTTTTAGCAAGGGCGGCTAAAATCTCAGATTTTCATTATTTCTTAAAATGCATCAAGCGTGCTAAGAATGGATGATTTTCACACTTTTAAAAAGATTTATTTATTTATTTGAAAGGCAGAGTGATGGAAGAGAGAAAGAGAGGGAGGGAGGGAGGGAGGGAGGGAGGGAGGGAGGGAGGGAGGGAGGGAGGATCTTCCCTCCAACTCCCCAGTGCCCTACAGTACAGCAGGGGATGGGCCAGGCCAAACTGGAGCCAGGAGCTCCACATGAGTCTCCCAGGTGGGCGGCAGGGACCAACCACTGGACCGTCTGGCCTCTTCCCGGGTGGGTTAGCAGGGAGCGGGATCAGAGGTGGAGGCAGGACTCCATCCCGCCCTGCTGATTTGGCACGCGGGCACCCCAAGCGGCAGCACCACAGCACCTGCCCTGATTTGCAGTTTTTCCACACTGCTCTAGGCGGGCACAATTATGAAAACGTAGCAGGAAAAGCCGCTGTATGCGGCACATGTGGTTTTATGGTTCTGGAGCAAGGTGGGGTGAAGCAGACCCCCCCCGGCTGTAACATCACAGATGCTCGTGCGCAGCACCCGAGGCTTCTCCCATCTGGTCCTGGAAGTTAGCCTGATCCAAAGAGTGGCCCCAGACAGAGGGGACACTGCTGGCCTGCATTCCAGACTCGTCTCCCCTCCCTTCCCCAGGCTGTGCCAGCGAGAGCATCAGCCGTCTCCCTGACCCTCCCCAAATCGGAGACACGGACCAGCTGACAACACTTGGGCAACCACTCTGCCCAGGCTTGGAAGTCCTGAGCACGCCTGAGCCCATGCAAGCCGGTCTCCAGCAGGATTTGGGGGACTGGTGAGCGTAGGAGGCAGCTGTTTGCCCAGCATCTCCCGAGGTGCCACTGTTCAGCGAGCATGAAGTGAGCTGAGTTTTATTTTACTGCCCAAATCGCTGTTTTCTGACACTGCGTCGGGGCTCCGTGATGTCTCAGCGCCGCGTCACAGTTGGTTAAGACAAACAGCTGAGGTGTTCGCCCCGCTCATCTTTTAAGCAACTGAGTGAGAAGGATGCCTGTGTCCTGGAGAAGCTCTTAAAACATCATTTCACAAAGCACGCTGGCTTTATAAAGCCATTCATTCTGTTAATTAAGTAACGGCCATCTTTAGTCTCTAGCCGGCCAAGGCCGAGGTAGACGGTGGGGCCGGGAGCGATGCCAGATGGGGGGGGTGCTGTCCCCCGGGGAGACCACACCCCAGTGCACACTTCCACACGTGCGCATGGTGGGCGCAGGGAGCGGGGGGCCTTGAGGAACCCTGAGATGTCACCAGGAGCCCCCAGCCCCCCAGACCCCGGGATAAGGTCGTGCTCTGCTGAGGGCTGGCACCAACCTCCGAGCCGGAAAGGAGCCAGGCCTTGGCAGAGCTCTGCCCAGCTGCCCAGGTGCTTTCCACCGGCTCTGGGCGGAGCTCCTGCCCTGGTGTAGCTTCAGGTGCCTGGCCCGGAGCTGGAGCATCCAGGAGCCTCTCCCAGTCTCTAAGTGAAATGTCAGCACAGGGGACAGGACCAGCCTCGGAAGCGCTGCTCTCTCTGGCCAGCTGGAATGGGAGCAGGTGGCCATCATGGGGCCAGGGCGCCCTCAGGCCAGCGTGGCGGCTTCCAGCTGTCCCCTGCTCTGAATGCCCGGCCACACGCCCACGGCTCCATGGGAAGCAACGCTCGGGCCTGTTCTGCCCCCGTGAGCTTTCCCCGTGCACTTGCTCACCTGCGGAGGCCACAGCAAGTGCAGGGGCTGTGGCCAGGGGGCTCCAAAGGGCAGGGCAGTGTGGGTGGTCAGCAAGGCGGGCTCCCCTCGTGGTCTCAGTCTGGCAGTGCCCACTTCCTTCTGTAGACGCCCTGCAGCCTGCCTGGCGCTTCTTGCCCTGCCTCCCCTCTCCTCCCCACGGTCCCTGCCCCTTGTCCTGCCCTCTGGGCCTGGTTCCTCTCACCAGAAGCGTGTTTCAGATGCGTCCCCAGCATCGGCAGCCAAGCCACGCCCTCAACGCCGATGGGCTCGGCGTGGCCGCTCACCTGCCCCGTCCTTTCCTGTTTGTGAGCATCGAGACTCCGGCTGCGCCACATACCCACGTGCAAGCTTTTCGTGAACACCAATGTTTGTTTTTCTTGAGTGAATGCCTAGCAGTGAACTGGACGAAAACAGGGAAAACAAGATTCGGGTGTAGGCGCTGGCTTCTTGGGTGAGAACCCCAGAGCGCAGGTGGCGGCAGGAAAAGAATTTGGAATTTCTCAAAACATTCAACATAGGAGAGCCGCCACGTGACCGTGACCGGGCCTCGCCAGCCTTCAACGTGGACGTTCACAACCGAGCTATTCGTAACAGCCAAGGTGTCTGCCGGCTGACCGACAGCAAGCACCAGGTGAGCCGCCGGAGGGGGAGGAAGTGCCCTGTGCGACAAGCGCCAGCTGAGGACTTGTCAGGAGCGCAGAGACGCAGTGACCGCCCACAGGGCCTCGGCGTCTGCCTGGGGTGGCCACAGTCAGTGGCTTGTGAAGACGGTTCTGCAGCACTGTGACGCCGGGACCCCAAGCCCTGCCCTGGTCTCCAGACACCGCCTGCCCGCCATGGGCACCATGCACGCTGGGCCTCTCCCAGCCCTTGGTGCCTCTGGTGAGTTCTAAGCCATGGAGCGTGCAGACAGTCACGTCTCCCACTCGTCAGCCAGGCTCTAGCCCAGCGTAGACCCTGAAGTAGTCATGAGCTGCCTGGCAGTGGGGATGAGCTAAGAAATGGCGCTGGGCAGTCATCCCTGAGACGCCACGGTGTCCTCGGTGACACAAACCCAGGGGCCATGGCGGTGTCTGGCCCGTTGTCGGCCCTGCGACCCATGACTGAAGGGTGCTGACATCCCTCGGTTCACCATCCCTCGGCCTCGGGGTCCCTCCGTGCTGTCTGACCCAGGCGACCTCCACAAAGCCATTGTGGATGCCCTGCTGAGGGTCAGCCCCGTCTCGGACCCTGTGCCCTCCTGTCCTGGTCCTCACCACCCCCAGGCTGGGGCTGCACTTCCTTCCCTGACCTCCCGACCTGACCCTCCGCTTACAGATGGCTTCAGAAATGAAGACTGAGCCCCTGTGTCATTTTGGGGATGCTCACGTTCATTTTACGATTTCATGAACCGGACCACATCCTCCTGCAGGAGGTGAGGCACAGGCTGGCCAGAGCCGCTGTCCACCCGGGCGCCAGGGTGGCACCTGGCACGCAGCAGCACTCACGCCAGGGCTGGCAGACGGGTGAATGTGCTAACAAGTTAGCAGGTGCGTGAACACGGCAGCTGGATGTTAGTGGGGGTGAGGAGGGGACTTCAGGTTTCCTGTTGAGAACGCCTGAGCCTTCAACAGGTTCATCAGTGAGGCAGGTCCTAAGGCATCAGGGACTCCTAAGAAATGCAGGCATCAAAAGCTGTTCCAGGGTGGGCTGTCACGGCGACCCGCAGGGTGGGAACAAAGCTGTGACCAGGGACAGGGCTTGGAAGTGATACGGAGTCTGCCCCCCGACCCCCGAGGCAGGCTGGAGGCTGGGAGGCCGTGGGCTGGAGGGAGAGAATCCCGACCTCGCCACCGTGCTCTGTCCCTTTTGCTGTAACAGAATCCCGCAGCCTGGGCGATCCATAAATAATAGAATCACGCTGCTCACGGATCTGGAAGCCGAGCCGTCCAAGGTCAGGGTACCCAGGGTGGGGGGCTCCCCCTGCCTCCACGAGGGCCCCTGTACCGCAGCTTCCTGTGGGGGCCGAGCCCAGGGTGAAGGGGGCAGACGTGGGTCCTCAGAGGTGGAGGGAGGGAGAGTGGCTCATGCCTGTGGGCCGTGGCATAAGGGCAGAGCCCTCGAGACCCACCCTCCTCCTAAAGGCCCTGTGTTAACACAGCAGCGCGGGGGCCAAAGCTCCACTCGGCACAGACGTTCACTCCATCGCGGCTGGGCTCCGGGCGTGTTTGACTCAGAAACAGGCCCCAGGGTAAGGAGGCTAGGGAGCCACCTTCCTCGCCTGTCCAGAGGTAGCCCTGGGGGAGAACCGTCACCCCGCTGCAGGCGGCACCGGGGCTGCAGCAGGAGCCAGTGGGCGGGCCAGTGCGGCACCCACGGGTGTGGCAGGCCAGGCGGGGGGCCCGGAGGTCACTGCGGTCCCCCGTGCATCTCACAGAGCCCCCAGCCTGGCTCCTGCTGGAGGCCTGGGGAAAGTCAGGAGGTCCATCAGAAACCTCTCCCTTCTCTCCCCGTAGGCACGGGCGGAGGCGCCGACGCCATGATGTATGGTCTGGATCAGCCGTGGGCCTGCACACTCCATGCAGCAAGGGCTTTTTTGATCAATTACAACATTTCTGCAGCACCATAAAAATACTGTATCTCTCGCCATCGAGACTTTTCATCAAAATGTCACCGTTCATTTCATTTTTCTTCCATGTGGAGGCTATGTCTCTGCCTTCCTGATTTTTTTGCCAAATTCACATCATTTTTCCCCATTTCATGGCTAAGATGGCAGCTCCTTCAGCTGCAGCTCAGGGAGGGGATGCTGGCTGAATTAAACCCCGGTCCTTGATCTCCCAGACAGAATTAACTCTCTCCGGACGGGCAGCTGTCGCTGGAATGTCACCCTCACTTCGCTCAGCCCAGAGGCAGGTGGGCCACTGGCCGGTCTGCACGCCATCCTGACCTGCGTCCCAGCCTGCCTTAGCCCAGCTCCTCAATAAATGATGGGTGGCCCAGGAAAAGCCAGCTGTCCAGTGCGAGAGTGAAGAAGGGGCCGCTGGCCAGGGACAAGGGATGGGTGGGGTTGAGGTCCCTGGGGGATGCTGAGCTCGGCAGGTGACACTGCTGCGGGGAAGGGGGGAAGGGACTGCAAATCCAGCACCAGGAACAAGAGGGACCGCCCCCACCCCGCCCCCACCCAGCCCCTGCCCCGCTCCCGCCCCGCCCCGCCCCCGCCCCACCCACACTGCTGATGGCCGGGGAGGCTGTGACCCAGGTGACAGTGCTGGAAGCCAAGCCGTCAGCGGCTGTGGGAGAGCGATGTGCAGAGCCCGGGCCTGAGCGGCACCGAGGACCCCTCCACCTGCCTCCCCAGCGTCCCAAACACCCACATGCTGCCCTCATCATCCCACGCCCCCAGGACTCCAGCCCCTCCTCCCCTGCCTGCCCTACAGTCTGTGGGCGGCTTGAGCCCCTGGAGGCACAGGGAGAATTCACCTTTGACCTCAGAGCATGCAAGCCTCTGGCTCCCAGCAGATCCGGAAGGGAACTCGGGATTCATGCTCAATTTTCTCAGTACGGGCCTCAGGCGCCACACTGTATCCAAGCCTCGGGCACCACACTGTATCCAAGCCTCGGGCACCACACTGTATCCAAGCCTCGGGCACCACACTGTATCCAAGCTTCGTGTTCTTTTAGAAGCAAAGGAGAAAACAGAAACTCCTGAGGTTGCACTGGGCACGCATCTGTGGGGCCGTCTTCCCACGGCCATCATCCCAGCAGCCAGGGGACAGCCTCCCACTGCCACCTGCTGCTGGCCTGTCAGCCCCCGCCCCAGCAGTGAGAAGCCAGGCCCCGCCTCCTGCCATTCAGTTACCCCACTGCCCTGTTGCCACAGGCCCTCCTCTGTGAAAAACCCTACCAGGTGCGGGTGGGGCTCAGGGGCAGTTCCTTGTTCTCAGGGTCCCACTGGTGCCTGTCATTTCCAAAGCTGCTCCCGTCAGCACCTTCCTGCCCCAGCAGTGAGGCTGCCTCATGTATTTTTAATACAGATATTATCTTATCTCCATCTGCATCTCTTCCTGGTATTCCCTGACCTCCTAAATAAATTTTTAATGGGTTTTGGCAAGTGCGTAATGTCACGTATGACTCTTTCTTATTTTTAAGCTTTAAATTTACTTGGAGTCAGAGTTATGGGGTGGCAGAGAGAGAGAGAGTGTGTGTGTGTGTGTGAGAGAGAGAGCACATGAGGGAGAGAGAGAAAGAGTGCGAGAGAGAGATCGTCTGTCGGTTCACTCAGATGACCACAATGGCTGGGGCTGGGCCAGTCTGAAGCCAGGAGCATCATTCGGGTCTCCCAGGTGGGTGCAGTGGCCTAAGCACTTGGGCCATCCTGTGCTGCTTTCCCAGGCCATAGCAGGGAGCTGGATGGGAAGTGGAGCAGCTGGGACTCAAACCAGCGCCCGTATGGGCACCAGCTTCCCCCTCTACGCCACAGCGCCAGCCCCACGTACGACTCTCATAGCTCGTGTTGAATGCACTTACCACCTAGCAATCCCTGTGCTGGGTCTTCCCCTCCTAAGAACCCTGACTACCACATTTTTTTGGTTTTCTGTCTCTGAAGCTTTGCCTTCTGCAGGATGCCGTCTAAGGGACCAGGCGGCACGTGGCTGCTGTTCACCCTGGCTTCCTTCACTCAGTCTCCTCACGCCTGCCCACATGGTGACAGCACCTGCGTGTCCGAGTGTGGTTGCCCCCCCGCACGTGTGTCCACTCACCACTGAAGGACATCAGGCGGCTTCCAGTCTGGGACAATTGCCAACTAGGCACTGTCAGTGCCCACATTCAGCGCTCTGCTTAATCACAAGTTCTGCGATCAGCTGGCTGGGCGGTGGGGCACGTGGTTGCCGGCTCCTGGGGTCCAGCTGGGTTTGCATTGGGAACACAGCTGATGTCCTCCCTTGCATCCCTGCCAACCTCGGGGCGGCTCCTGACCCTCCACGTGTGCACCAGCCCTTGGTGTTGGTGGCCGGGATGTTCACCCTGGTGTGTGTGGTGGCACTGACACCCTGCCCCGCGCTGCCTTAGGGGGGTGTCTGGCTCCGATGCTGCTGTTTTACACACACACTCGTTTTCTCTTTCTAAAATTTTTATTGATTTATTTGAAAGTCAGAGCTATAGAGAGAGAGGGAGGAGAGAAGGAAGGGAGAGGGTTTCCATCTGCTGGTTCACTCCCCAAATGGCCTCAGTGGCTGGAGAGGGGCTGACCCGAAGCCGGGAGCCAGGGGCTTCTTCCAGGTCTCCCATGCAGGTACAGGGGCCCAAGGACTTGGGCGTCTTCCACTGCTTTCCCTGGCTGTTAACAGGGAGCTGGCCTGGAAGTGGAGCAGCCGGGCTTGAACTGAAGCCTGTAAGGGGAGCTGGCATTGTAGACAGCGGCTTCACCTCTGCCCCACACAGGACCAAGGGCACTTGTGTTCTTATTGTTAACATCTGAGTTGGCCGGCGCCATGGCTTACCAGGCTAATCCTCCACCTTGCGGTGCCGGCACACCGGGTTCTAGTCCCGGTTGGGGCACCGGATTCTATCCCGGTTGCCCCTCTTCCAGGCCAGCTCTCTGCTATGGCCTGGGAAGGCAGTGGAGGATGGCTCAAGTCCTTGGGCCCTGCACCTGCATGGGAGACCAGGAGAAGCACCTGGCTCCTGGCTTCGGATCAGTGAGATGCGCCTGCCGCAGCGGCCATTGGAGGGTGAACCAACGGCAAAAAGGAAGACCTTTCTCTCTGTCTCTCTCTCTCTCTCACTATCCACTCTGCCTGTCAAAAAAAAAAAAAAAAAGATCTGAGCGCTCCCAGTGAGAGAGAGAGAGACAGAGAGAAAGGTCTTCCTTTTGCCATTGGTTCACCCTCCAATGGCCGCCATGGCCAGCGTGCTGAGGCTGGCGCACCGCACTGATCCCAAGCCAGGAGCCAGGTGCTTCTCCTGGTCTCCCATAGGGCCCAAGGACTTGGTCCATCCTCCACTGCACTCCCGGGCCACAGCAGAGAGCTGGCCTGGAAGAGGGGCAACCGGGATAGAATCCGGCGCCCCAACTGGGACTAGAACCCGGTGTGCTGGCGGAGGATTAGCCTAGTGAGACGCGGCGCCAGCGAGACTGAGTGCTTTGCAAGCATTTTCTCCCCTTCGGTGGCTTCCCTGTCCGTTCTCTGAGCCGGACTTTCAGTGGGCGGAGTTTCATATTTGGGTCGTGTCACTGTCTGCTTTGTCCCTCCAGGAATCGTCTGGAATCGCCTAGCTCCCGTGGGTTTTCCTCAGTGTGTACTGTGCTCTTGCACTGGCTACTCAGGTCTAGGAAGCCCTGAGAGCTGACTGCTGTGACGGCCGTAAGGTCTTTGCCGAGACCTGGTGCCACGTCAACTCCCCTGGTGCCACGTCAGCCCCCTCCCCCCCTTTTTTTTTAAAAGATTTATTTATTTACTTGAAAGTCAAGAGTTACACAGAGAGAAAAGGAGAGACAGAGAGAGAGAGAGAGAGAGGTCTTCCATCTGCTGGTTCACTCCCCAGATGGCCTCAACAGCCAGAACTCAGCTGATCTGAAGCCAGGAGCCAGGAGCTTCTTCAGGTCTCCCCCATGTGGGTGCAGGGGCCCAAGGACTTTAGCCATCTTCTTCTGCTTTCCCAGGCCACAGCAGAGAGCTGGATTGGAAGTAGAGCAGCCAGGACTTGAACCGGCGCCCATATGGGACGCCCGCACTGCAGGCGGCGGCTTTACCAGCTGTGCTGGCCCTGTCAACTCCCCCTGGTGCCATGTCAGCTCCCCCATGCCAGTTCCTCGCCCCCCTACACCATGTGGCTCCTGTCAGGGACAGGCATCTGGGCTCAGGCTTCCTGGGCTGTCGCGTCGGCCCCGGTGCCTGTGGCCTCCGCCCCCAGTGTTGCTCATTTTCCGTGTTGCACTGGCTCTCCTGGGTCCTTTTTATTTTGACATTAGGACCAGTTTATCAGTAGTCACAAAGTAACCTGGTGGCACTTTGAATGAAACACTGCTTTAATTGTAGACCACCTTGAAAAAGAATAACATCTTAACACTGTTGAGTCCTCCAGCCCCTGACCAAGGGTGCGTCTCCATTCACTCAGAGCTTCCAGTTTATCAGAGAGCGAGAGAGAGAGAGAGAGAGAGAGAGAATGAGAGCAAGAGAGAGAGAGAGAGAGGGAGAGAGAGAGAAATCTTCCATCTGCTGGTTCACTCCACAAATGGCCACAACAGCTGGGGCTGGACCAGGCTAATGCCAGGAGCCAGGAGCTTCTTCAGGTCTCCCATGTGAGTGCAGGGGCCCAAGCACTTGGACCATCTTCCACTGCTTTCCCAGGCCATAACAGGGAGCTGGATCATAAGTGGAGCATCTGGGACTTGAACTGGTGCCATATGGGATGTCAGAGTTGCAGGTAGTGGCTATACCTGCTACGCCACAGTGCTGACCCCTGGGCTACAAGCTCAGATCTCACACTGCCAGAGTTTAGCCTGGCTGACTCTGGGGTACACACCAGCCCCTGCCTCAAACCTCTTCTAGGGTACATGTCACCTGGGCACCCACTTGTCACCAGCCCAGCTCACCAATCGCCCTGCGCTTCTCAGGAAGAGTGACTTTGTCCTGTTTATTTCTGTGTCCCCAGGAAGAGCAAGGGCTGGCACAGGGCTAGGATTCAGCGCCCTCTGCAAACCTCCAGAGCTTCTAGGAATCCTGGGTCCCTGTCTCAGGCTTCCGGACCCCAGCGAGCAGTGAAGAGGCCCAGCTCTCGCACTGAGAACCCCGCACCTGCCCGTGTGCTGCTTCCCCCTGCATCTGGAGAGAAACTCCTCCTTTCGTTCCACCTTGCAAATCCCACACAGGACTCAACCCAGCACCACGCCGAGACGGGACTCGGGAAACCCGAGTCATCACTGCTCTGTAGGGGGAGTGGCACGGGCGAGAGGAGGCTGCAGGACACGGGACATCCCTGCCACTTCTCTGAAGCCAAGACCTGGTCCCCAGTTGGTCTCTGCCAAACTGCACACGCTGATGGATCCGGCAGAGCCTGGCGCATCGGCTCCTTTGAGCTGCTCTCTCTCCCGCAGGTGTTCTCCACCCACCCCGCCCCACAGAGGCAAGTGCGTGTTGGAACTGGCTCCCTTCCATGTGAGTGCGCGGTTCACTGCGAATGTCTCACTTTGAAAGTTCCTATTGAAGGACAGGTGTGGGCCGGGCAGATGTTACAGGAAGTTACCACACTGCTGTTTTCAGGAGAAGCAGTGAGCGCCTCCTGCTGCCTGAAGAGCAGGGTCATTGTCACAAAGAGGAGGAGGAGCTCCCTGCCCTGGCTCCGCCCCCGGTCGGGTTCCCGGTCCAGGCAGCTGTGTCTATCACGGGCTAAGGGCTGGAGGTGGGGCGAACAGCAGCAGTGACGCCGGGAAGTGAGCACACAACGCGCCAGCTTCCTGGGGGAAGGATTCCCTGGGCAACGCCGCGGTCAGCAGCTGGACTCCGACCCAAGAAACTTCCCCGGGACGCAGGCTCTGCACTGCTCCCCAGGTAGGCGACCGAGTGTGGCTGTGCGGGCGCGAAAGCAGAGCGTGGTGGCCACGGTGGGCCAGGGCCGCGTGGGGAAGAGGAGGGACAGAGCCAGGGCGCGGCAGACACCTGGCGGTTTCTTCGCGGAGACCCCGTCTTGGCTCACGGACGTCCTTGGCTATCACGTGTGCTACGTGACTTCCCTCCGTGGCGTTGCTGGACTCGACAGGGAGCATTCCTGGGATCGCTTCTCGCTGCTCTAACAGCAGAACCAGGCTGCCTGCCTGGGACTGTTGGTTCTGAAGGTAGCAGCTGCACACCGGCCTGGTCTCTGTCTCTGGGGTCCTTGCTGGGGGAGCCCCAGTGATGGGGGTGGGGGCCTCTGTGTCCACGCAGTCTTTCCTGAAACCACCGCGATGCGCCCAGGGACTGACCACTTCCCGGAAGCCCCGCCTCTGAGCATCACAATGGCTTACGTTTCCACCCTTTGGGCGCCGCTAGCACAGCTCCTGAGTGACCTCAGGAGACAAATATTCCACCCACAGGGCTGCCGAGGTTCTGGCCTCCCCTGGCCTGCAAGGAGGCTGTGCCATTGACCCTCATGTTCTCAGAGCACAGCCTGTGTGTCCAGAGCTGCTTCCTGGGAGCTGCCCAAGCACGAAGTCTGACAGCCATGGACTCGGCGCTCGGCACCTGCCAGGCTTTCTGCGGATCAGCCCGTGCACGCACACAAGGGCCTCATCTGAGACGTGTACAGGGAAGCGGGGAAATGGGCTCGCGTGCACGTGTGGATTATTAGGTTATCAGAAATGCAAGCAGGACTTGGAGGGAAAGACGCGTTGTTATGACAGTGAGTGATGGGATGGGTGTCTGGAGTGGGGGCGCCTTGCACTGGGCTTGTTATCACGGGAGGAAAATTACATCAGACCTCCCCCTGGAGGCCCCTGGTTAATGAGCTGTTCTGGGCTCTGGGAGCCTCCTTCCCTCCCCACCATGCACAGAGCACATGACGCCCAGCAGCTCAGAGACGTGAGCCCCTGGCAGGCTGGGCTCCCCCACCCACACAGCACACAGCTTCCCTGCCTTCTGTTCCCACACCCTGATGGGTTCACTGGCCCCTTCCAATTCCTGGGCTCGTGTGGTCAGGGACGCGGCATCTTCCCCACCTTGCATTTGGGGACCCTGTTTCCAAACACCAAGTGGGTCCCAGAGAGCCAAGCACGGTCTGCATGGATAACACACAGGCCCCCCTGCTCCACCTGGGGTCACCCGCAGACCCCCGCACGCTCTGCCTGGGAAGCCTGTGCAGACGGAAGCGCTCGTCCACATGGTGCTTGGGAACCTGGACTTTCAGGCCCCTTCGAGCATCCCTCAGCACCTTCCTCCTTGTCTCTCAGGGTGGGAAGAAAACCTGAGGGCCGGCGCGGCACCGCCTCCTGACCCAGGCCGCCCTGCTCTCCTCTAACTCTCCCGGAGGCTGGACGTCCACCCAGGGACATGTCCTCGGGAAGCCAGAGGCGGCTCTGTCACGGGCAGAGGTGATGTTCACTGAGCTCAAACTCCAGCACAGCCAGGATGGCGGGGGTCACGGCCAGGGTCAGGGTGAGGCCGGCGGTGGCTGACCCATGACCGTAAGGACACCCCAAGGGTGGACTCCCGCTGAGTGGCCCAGCAGGACTCCCGTCGAGGGCAGGCAGGTACTGGACATCGGGGCGGGGTGGGGGGGGATTTGATCGGATTTGAGTGTGGTTGGGTGTGGGCGTGAGCCGGGCAGGACTCTTGCTGAGCGTGGGATGGGCAGGCCAAGGGCAGGGCCCAGGGGTGAGGCCAAGGGCAGGGCCCAGGGGTGAGGCCAAGGGCTGGGCCCAGGGGTGAGGCCAAGGGCAGGGCCTGGGGTGAGGCCAAGGGCAGGGCCCAGGGGTGAGGCCAAGAGCAGGGCCCGGGGGTGAGGCCAAGAGCAGGGCCCAGGGGTGAGGCCAAGGGCAGGGCCCCGGGTGAGGCCAAGGGCAGGGCCCAGGGGTGAGGCCAAGAGCAGGGCCCGGGGGTGAGGCCAAGGGCAGGGCCCAGGGGTGAGGCCAAGAGCAGGGCCCCGGGTGAGGCCAAGGGCAGGGCCCGGGGTGAGGCCAAGGGCAGGGCCCAGGGGTGAGGCCAAGGGCAGGGCCTGGGGTGAGGCCAAGGGCAGGGCCCAGGGAGAGGCCAAGGGGCCCTGTCTCAAGTCCGGTGGAGCAGAGTCTTTGTCGTAAAGAAGCCAAAGCGGAGGCACTGGCCACTGAGGGATCCTCTGGGCCGGGAGGGAGCCCAGGGCTGTCGGCGATGCCCAGGCGGCCTGCAGCAGGGAGGCTACAGTGACGGTGAGGAGCGCTCTCCGCTGGTGCCCCCTCCGCTGTGCCCCAGGGGACTCCGCTCCCAGCAGCGGTGTTTGTTGTGTGATTGAAATGGGAAATCATTTTCTCTGCTGACGCTCTTTGCAGACACTGGGGCTGCCGGTGAAGAGCACGTTCCTCCCACAGGCCGAGCCGGCCAACGGGCGGGAAGCATTTGGGGAATATAAAGAGGTTGTTTAGCGCGTGGGAGTCAGCCCCATGCTGAGCCCCTCAGGGCCCCCAGCTCCCTCCTCTTCCAGGCTGGGGAGCGGCACTGGGCGCTGCGGCCGCCACCATCTGCTGGGCACTGTCTCCTGCATTTGATGGGCATCAGGGAGATCCGGAATTTGCTAAACTGGAGACTGCGGTTCCCGCCCCGGAAGGTTCTGACCCAGCCCGTGTAGGAAAGGCCCCAGAATTTGCCTTTATAACAAGTGCTCATGTGCACCTGCCACTGACGGGGAGGAGGGGGCTTCCACTGTGAGCGCCCTCGGCCTGGGCCATCGGCTCCCTTCCCCTCCCAGTGTGTGACAACCTGGCCCTAGCACAGAGAGCAAACAACGTCATCTACCCAATCTGCCTATGGTAGAAAAGCCAGACCAACACGCAAGACCCCTGTGTGATGGCCCTGCAGGAGCCCCGTCTCTGCTTCCGTCCAAGACCCGAGGGGTTAACAGTTTCACTGCGAGTGACAGGACTGGGATGTTTCCAAGAGGCCACTGAAACCAGTGTTTGCCCTTGAAAACCTGATGAAAGCTATGACTCAGGTTCCCGAGATAAAGATGTGACGCTAATTTGGAAGGGAATTTGTCTCGGAGGCCTTTTGCAGAAGGTCAAGGCTGTTGGAATTTGTTGGAATCGTGCCTTTGCTGTGACCTGGGAATCTAACGCGTTCATGAAGTCCTTCACAAACACGAGAACACGGGCCCACACAGAAGCGCGATGGACTCCGGAGGCCCCTGCAGTTCCTGGCTTGAGCTCTTCCCCAACCCTCGAAACAGGAGCTCCAGGGAAGCAGCCCGGTGACACCACCCCCACCTGGGCCGCGTCCACCTGCCTGGAGCAGCCTGGTCACTTCTGCGTGGAAGTGAGACAGACAGTGGCTCGTCACAGAACAGATCGGAGACAAACACCCAGCTGTGTCAGGAGCCACGCTCCCTTCCAGTGTGGGAGCCGGGGCCAAGGCTCCCTCCTAGGTTCCTGTGGACATTGTCAAAGTGGAGCAAAACTCACTCGACCCAACAACAGCCATACAGTAGGAGTCGACCCAATGATGCGCATACAGCAGGTGCACGATGCGTGCCCATCCCTGTCCCCTGAGCTCCTTTCCTTCCCCGGCTGTGCCTCCAGCTTCGGAGTGAGGGTCAAGTGCCTCCCCAGCCACGAGCCCATCACAAAGCCGTCAGCTGCTGCGCGTCCCAGCGCTCACATTAAAATATTTCTGTTCGTTGCGTTCTCGGTGCCAGAGGCAACGCAGCTGACATATGTCTGCAGCACAACATGCACAAGTGGTGGCGACACTTCAGGAAACTCTGCCATAAATATTTTGTGCTTGGTTGCTGGACAGGGTGGATCATGCCGTCTGCTGTGTCAGCTGCCGCCGGGAGGGGACGCATTGTGGTGGGGGGGCTACGCCCCCCAGCACGGCACAGTGGGCGGTTCTCTCTGCATTTCCAAGCAAGTCCCAAAGGTCTCCTGGCCTCTGGCAGACTGGAGCGATGGCAGAGGGGCCCATGAAGAACTGAGAGAGGCAGAAAGGCGAGCTTAGAAGCTACTTCCTGTTGGCCCCTTCCAGGGCTGAGACACGGCCTGACCCCACGGTTTTACTGATGCGGAAGGACAGGGTCAAGGTCGACAGAAGAGCCATGAGTGCTGCGATCGGTCCCCGGCAGCCCTCACGCTGCCCCCAGGGACCCTCCCCACTCGTGATTCCACTGCACACGGCCCCTCCCCGGCTCCCCCTCAGACCCGTCAGGAGCTGGTCCTGGGTGCAGATCCACCAGCAGAGACCGAGAACAAGAGGCCCGTTGTCGGCTGGACCCCCTGCGACCGTGGACACGGTGGAGAAGGCCGTGCCGGGCTGTGGCTCCAGCCCTGAGGCTGGCACTGGAATCATGGCAGATCCTCCGGGCCTGCTGCACTGGGCAGCTGGAGCCCGGGCCGCGAGGGTGCCTGGGGCGGTGGCTTTCACCCCACCTCCACTCCGACCTGTGAGGCCACCCAGCGACCCTCCACCCAGCACCCAGGACTCAGGGGAGCTGAGGGAGTGGAGGTCCTGCAGGCCCCTGGCAGTGCTGCTGCCCCGCACCCACCTCCAGCTCACCCGGGACCTCCTGAGGTCGGCCCTGGCCTGAGCCACCCGGGCGTGGGGCTTGCGAGGTAGCCTTGGCTCAGAACCGCGCCACGGCCCAGCCTGGCCAGGGACACAGACAGCTCTGCACGTGGGGGGCTGGAGTCTGAGTGCCTATGACATCAGGAAGGCAGTTTGAACACCACGGAGAACCTCGACACACTTTATAGCGCGTCACCAATTAGTCACGCTGTTGGAAATCCAGCTTAAGGAAGCAATCTCAATGAAAAAATCACAATTTTTAGTAATGGGCAGTAATAGACAGTTAAGTAAGTGAGTAAAATACTATGAAACCACCAGACTGTCTTGACTGCAATGAGCGATGCTTTGACACTCCCAGTGCAGTGTGAAGTTTCCTACGCCACATAAACTCAGTTCCATAGAAAAAGAACTTCAATAAAGTGAGACAGGGCACCTGCTCCCCAGTGATGATAGCGGGGACCCTGCCTCTCCCCACACTCCCAAGGCCACTGCCGTCCACGCTGAGAGCCCAGGAGGCCGCCCAGGGCCTGCAGCTGGGGCATGGCTGGGGCCTGGCGGAAGTGCGAGTGGGAACAAGCACCACACTCTGTAGAGCCTCCTGGTGGCTCGGCACAGGCAGGGTGGGGGCAGACACGGCACTCCCGGAGGAGACGCCCCCCGGAGGGCCCTGCTGGGGGCAGGTGGGGCTGCTGTCAGGGCGCTGGCCCCAGGGAAGGCCGAGAAGGGGCTCGGACACCTGTGGGGCAGAAGTGGAGGCTTAGGCCGTTTGTGGTCTGAGGGTCCCCTCAGCGTATGCACTGGGAACTTCATGCCCAAGTTCAGAGGACAATGGTGTCGGGAGCTGGTCACCTTTGGGAGGCGACCAGGCCCAGACGGGTCCCCTGTGTGAGGCCGCTACGATGGTGGCGGAGGCTGCACTGCGAGAGGAGAGGCCTGCGTCAGCTCCTCCTCCTCAGCACGGCAGCCAGCGCCCCCACCGCTTAGGGGCCAAGAAGCCCGCACCAGCTTCCACCAGGAGCCACACAGACTCTCCTGCTCTTTTTTTAAAGACTGATTTATTTATGTTATTTAGTTGAAAGGCAGAGTGACACAAAGTGAGGGGTGGGGAGAGAGAGAGAGGTCTTCCATCTGCTGGTTCACTCCCCAAGTGAACTACAAAGACCGGAGCTGGGCCCATCAGAAGCCAGGAGCCAGGAGCTTCTTCCAGGTCTCCCCTGTGGCTGCAGGGCCCAAGCTCTTGGGGCGTCTTCTGCTGCTTTCCCAGGTGCCTTAGCAGGAGCTGGATCAGGAGCAGCTGGGACTCGAACTGGCGGTCACAGGGGATGTGGGTGTTGCCGGCGGCTTCACCCACTGTGCCACAGCAACAGCCCAAGGAGCAAAGTCTTGGAAAGAGACAGAGAAGGGTTGGGAATGGAGGGGTGCAGAGGTCTGGGAGTGAGGGCGGTGACGCCCGTGAGTGGGGTTGAGCGCACGCAGCAGGTTCAGCACTCAGCACTGGCCTCCAGACGCAGCCTCCCGGGATGACGAGGGCCCACAGGAAACCTGGGTGGGCTCCATCCCCTCCGTGCACGGCCTAGTGGACCCGCCAGACCCTAAGGAGACAGAAAACTTCCCAGGCCCTGCAGCAAGAGGACCAGGATCCTAACAGGGAGACCACGGGGCTGGCACAGGACCCGCAGCCACCAGTGGGACTTCGTTTTGCAAAAAGGCTAAGGACGGAGCCCTGGGGGCCACAGATCTTACATCTGGCCATGCCTCCCCGCGTGAGCCACCTCCCAGAAACCACGGTGGCGCCGGGGAGAATCAGAGTGGCAGAAGGGCGGGTGTGCATCTGTAGACCTGAACAGAGTGGGGACACGGACACAGGAGGGGACGGCAGTGTCAGGCTGTGGGAAAAAAACTAAAGAAATAAAACGAGTAGGAAGAGGCAACAGCGGAAGCAGGGGAAGGGACAGAAGCTCACGGAGGGACTGGGGGGGGGGGGGGCGAGGTCAAAGCCGTTGCATCAGAGTCGGCACTGAAGCAGCTGCGGCCTGTGCAGGCAAAGGGGGGGTTGGGGGCACCCAGGGCCGGAGCTGGGGTGCAGGCAGTTAAGCCACCACATCTGACACCAGCATCCCACAGGGGTTCAAGGCCCAGCTGCTTCCCTTCTGCTCCAGCCCCCGCTAACGTGCTGGGGAGGGCAGGGGGGCGCCCAGGTACCCGGGCCCCTGCACCCATGGGAGACCTGGACGGAATCCCAGCCCCCCACGTTGGCCTGGCCCAGCCCCAGCTGTTGTAGCCATTTGGGGCAGTGAAACAGTGGATGGAATGAGTCTCTCTCTCTCTCTCTCTCTGTCACTCTACTTTTCAAATAAATAAATATTTAAGTTTTTTAAAAAGGGGTTAGTATAAAATAATCACTGTCTTAAATGCCAAAAATATATATTTTAAATGAAAAAGAAAAGTAAGCACACATTGAAAGATACGTAGTACATACACCCTCAAATAGCACAGTATTAATATCTCAGAGGCAAGAACAAATGCCAATCATCCTAGAAAATACATTAGGCTTATTTCACCATCTAAAAGAAGACTTGCACATTGACGGTGAGAAAAGCGTCCGATTCTGTGTGGTACCAAAGGCGCACTGGAGATGCCTCAGAGGTTGTCAGGCAAGCGGAGAGAAGCAACAGCAGGGGCCGCGATCCTGATGTCTCACAAGGTGTGATTCAGCCCGTTCCCCACTAAACTGAACACCACAGGAGGAACATTCTGGAATATAAAGGCCAGTGTTCCACATGGAGCCACACAGGTACAAATGCACCTGCTCCAAGGAGCCTAGCAACCACCTTCTGAACGTGTGTGCACCTGTGTGCACCTGTGATGTGTGTACATGTGTGATATATGTGCACGAGTGCACCTGTGTGCACGTGTGATGTGTGTGTACTTGTCTCCATGTGTATGCATGAGTACATGTGTGCGTGTGTGTTTCCCATGTGGTGCACGTGTCTGTGTGTATGCATGTGTGTGGTGTGGAGACACATGGAGACAATTCATACATGGAACATTTATTCTAAGCAAAGTGGGTGAAAATGCAAGGGAAACATAGAAAGGAGAACACATCTTACGCTGAACTCAGGGAATTTCTTCAGTGCTCGGCCACAAAGTCAGCTGTGTGTGGGTGAAGTGGAGACCTGGCGACAACGTGGCTCATGGAGCCGGGAGAGCAGTCGGGGTGCTCCTGGCGGCCCCTGCCCAGGGCCCCACTGAACATGGGGAAAGCAGCTGAGGGTGTGCCCCATGGCGGCCCCTGCCCAGGGCCCCACTGAACATGGGGAGAGCAGCTGAGGGTGTGCCCCATGGCGGCCCCTGCCCAGGGCCCCTGCCCTAGCTGTCTGGAGCCTCCATGTATGGGGAGAGCAGTCGGGGTGCCCCCTGGCGCCCCTGCCCTGGCTGCCATCGGCCTCCACACAGACAAGCTCTTTGCGGGAGGGAAACGCAGTGCAGACTGGCAGGAGGACTTCTGAGAAATACAGCGCTGAGTCAGGACCCGGCGGCCTGCGGGACCCGAGGGAAGCAGGTGGGAAGAAATCCACGGTCTCGAAGACGAACAGAAGTCACAGCAAAAATAAACTCTCCAGGCCAAAGGCCGTCAGAAGACAGTTTAACAAAAGAAGGAAACAATAAAGAGAAAAGCGTGAGTAGGGACCGGGGCTGAAGTGTAATGTGTCAATCCTCCGCCTGTGGCAGCCGGCATCCCATATGGGCGCTGGTTCAAGTCCCAGCCGCTCCTCTTCTGATCCAGCTTTCTGCTCTGGTCTGGGGAAGCAGTGGAAGATGCCCCAAGTGCTTGGGCCCCTGCACCTGCATGGGAGACCTGGAGGAGCTCCCAGCTCCTGGCTTCAGATCGGCGCAGCTCCAACCATTGCAACCATTTGGGGAGTGAACCAGTGGATGGAAGACCTCTCTCTGTTTCTGTAACTCTGTCTCTCAAATAAATAAGTAAATCTTTTAAAAAAAAATTATGAGTAAAGTAGGTAGGAAACAAAAAATATAGAATATATAAATAAACGGAGATGCTAGTTCTTTGACAAGATGAGATAGATACACCAACTACATAAATAAATTTTCGGAATGAGAAAGCAAAACTATGTAAGATAATAAAAGGCAGAACAATCATTGAAACCTACGCTTTAAACAAATCACACAGAGCTACTTGGCAGGGCTCTGTGCAAGCACATTTGAAAAACTTGAATGGAAAATAAAATTTGCCAAAATAGACGCAGAGAAGACTCGATTAAACAAGTTAGCATCTACTGAAGCCACGAACAAACCACGCAGAGCAGAACGAGCAGGCTCGAGGTGGCGCCGTGGGGGAATTCTTCACACCCTTCAAAGAGCAGATGCCAGAAGGGCTCTTCCGGGTGCCCTGGCGGGGGCGCAGCGGCGCTGTGTGTGCCTGGTAAAGCAGCGCAAGGAAGAGCGAGACACGGATGCCACGGAAGAGTGTTGGCGATGTAGGAATTGGACAACGTAATGAAGAGGCCAACTCACGAAGCCGCTCTGTAGTTCTGCAGATTTAGGGAGGTAAGGAGTCCAGCCCCAGGTTGTCTCCACAGAGCCTCCCCCTCCCCGTCAGAAAAGCGAGTCTGCACTTCCTCTACCAAGCACAACCCAGGCCGAGCCCACAGGGGACGCCCAAGGCACTCCCCACGCCCAGGAAGAGCCCACCGCTTCCAGTGCCGCTGGACCCGCTGCCGGGGACACTGGCCCACGCGTGCAGCCGGGAAACAATGGGGAGCCTGAGGACCAGGGAGCGGAGCAAACCCCTCTCCGTTTCAGAAGCATGGTGGCGTGCTTGGAACACACAGGAAGGCCGGCGACAGGACTAACCCAGTGCTGACGGTCACTAACGCAGCGGCTCTAGGGTCCACACGCAGAACCTAGAAGCTTCGCTCTCAAGTAGTAACAGATAGAAACCACAAGAAAGAAGCTTACATTCGTGGGACGAATGGTCACAGGCAGTGGGTGACATCCGTAAGGAAGAATATTGGACAGTCCCCCAGGAAGTCACAAGGGCAGACTGGGGCCGCGGCAAGCGTCAGCCGGGGCTGGGCGTTTAGGCGGGCGGTGAAGATGCCTGTGTGAGTGCCCGGGTTCAGATCCCAGCTCCGCTCCTGCAGGCCCTGCGAGGCAGCTGGCAGTGGCTCAGGTAACGGAGCTCTTGGCACCCACATGACAGACCTGCCCCGCGGCAGCCAGCCCACTGTGGGTGCCTGGGGATGAACCGGCAGTGGGAGCAGCCTCTCTCTCTCCCTCCCGCCAAGAAATAAATCACAAAACCTTTTCCAACATGAGAAGGAAGCACTAGCCATGTGCTTGTAGCAGATTTTGTTTATTTGTTTTGTTCTTGGCGTTGGATAAGCTGTTTTAAAGTGTGTGTGGGAAGGTAAACAAGCAATACCAGCCAGGGACGCGTGGGAAGCAGCAGCCGGGACCGAGCTGTGCCGGACGCCAGGACCCAGCTGTGCCGGACGCCAGGAGAGAAGGGGGCCCCTCCACGGTGGACGTGGTGAGGCTGCCGTGTGGACAGTCGGGTCCCGGGGGCAGGGGAAGCCGTCAGCGATGGAGCCTAGCACAGAGGGAGTCACCACTGGTGTCTCCACCCAGCGTGGGAAGGGAAGGATTTCGTAGATGATGTTGGGACAACTGAGCAGCCACTTGGAGAAAATACAAAACTATTCACACAGCATTCAGGGCAGCAACACATCTTCCAGAGGAGAGTGACGAGGAGTTTTGCTTCAGACCTGTTTATCACCCATTCGCCTGTCTGTCTGCCCGCCCATCTACCAGGCTCACACCCGTGCAGCACGCATGTCACTGCTACCAGGTCACACCCGTGCAGCACACATGTCCCTGCTACCAGGTCACACGCATGCAGCACACATGTCACTCCTACCAGGTCACACCCGTGCAGCACACATGTCACTCTGCTATTGCCCCGGGCTTGGGAGGGGCTTCACAGCAGGGCTCCCAGTGCAGACACAGGCAGATGATGGGGTTGGTCACCCAGTGACACCGACTACGACAAAGGCTTGTCTGGAAACAACCATGGCCAAAGTACTCACCTGGTGCTGCTGCTCCGCGTCTCATCGCCGTGGATAAGCCGTAATTTTCCAACAAGCTCTTGACCCCTGGGTCAGCAGACGTGTGCTAGAGACCTGAGCCAGAACGGGGCGGGCGAGCGCGGGCCAGCCAGGGTCCTTCTCAGCACAGAGAAGGACCACAGGTGCGCAGTCACACACACCCAAGTATCTCGGGAGTCCCAGGCGTGGCCACGCGCCCCGAGGCGGGGCTGCGAGAAGCCCCCACTCCACACAGCAGGAGTCGATGCCACGACCTCTGACCTCCGACCTCCACAAGGCCGACCCTCAGGGCCCAGCAGAGCCGCTTCTGCATTTTCCTTGGGCCCGGATGTCCCTCTCCGGGAGTTCACCCTGGGGATAACTTACCAAATGCAAAACGACCTGTAGCCAGGATGACCCACAGCGCCTCCTGTGGCCAGCCGGGCAGGTGCACCTCTCGGGAAGTGTGGCGCAGAGACTCTGCTCCGTGGCCTGGGGTTTCCAGAATGGATTTCACATGAGAAAGCCAGGCCCCGAGCAGCCGGAGGGCCCCTGGTCTGGTCCCAGGAGGCCGGAGGATACACCCCATGGACTCATTCACAGCGGACAGGCTGCCATCTGATGCCCTCACAAGCAGCGTATGCCATGCACTAAACGGCCACCTTGCGCCCAGTGACCACACGCAATTGTCGTCTCCAGTTACAGATGACACAAGGGCTGTCGTCTGCACAGAGCTCAGTCACCGCTTGGGACGCCTGCATCCCGTACCGAGTGCCGGTCCAGGTCCCAGCTGCGGCACTTCCCAGCCAGCTTCCTGCTCATGGACACCCGGGAGGCGGCAAACAGAGGCTCCAGTGCTTGGGCCTCTGCCACCCACGCGGGGACCCGGATGGAGGTCCTGGCTTCGGCCTGGCCCAGCCTAGAGGAGGGAGCGTTCTGTCTTCTGCAGTCTCACCATCTCTTTCTGTGTCTCTCTGCCTTTCAGAAAAAGGAAAATAAAGAAATAAGAACTTAGATGGTGAAAAATAAATTAAAAACACATAAACAAAAGAACCGCATGGAAGCCCTCAACTGCCCCTGGCAGGCGGTGCCGGGCGGAGACCCCACGGCCCTGTGTGGCCTGGCCGGGAAGCAGGCTGTCCCCGCGGAAGGAGATGCACCCGCAGCGGGGCGGGGAGCTGGGCGTGTGGATCAAAGCCCGTTCTTCTAGAAAACACCTGAGCTCCGGTGCCTGCACAGGCCCGGGCTGAGGCGGGGTGGGAGGCGGAGGGGATGCACATCTACCAGGGACAGGGACAGGGACTGCCCAGCAGGGAAGGCGTGGGGCCAGCACGGGCCGACTGGGCAGAGGGGAGTGGCCAGGGCTCAGCCACCATCCCGGGAAGCAGAGCCGAAGGCAGCCAGGGTGGAGCCAAGCGCACAGCGGCCACACTGCGGCTGGCTCAGCCACGACCTCGCACACAAGCTGCGCACGCCCGGATGAGGGAGCAGCTTCAAGTGCCCCAGGGTTTGCCAACAGCAGAGAAGCTGCGGGACGTCTCCACGTCTCAGACTCGCACCACGGTCACGGGGCGGACAGAGGGAAGGACGTACTGTCGCTGGGGAAGCTCGCCACGTGCGGCCGGCAGCCAGCCAGAAAGCAGGACGTGGGCTGAGACGCTCGTGCCCCGTGGCAAAGGGTCTGGTGCCAGCCAGGCCCTGGTTCCTGCCTCCAGCTGGCTAGTAACACAAGGCTTGGAAAGGAGGGGCAGTAGTGGTGATGGCTCAGGTCACCGGGTCCCTGCCTCGCCTGCGGGAGACCTGGCTAGAGCTCCCGGTCCTGGCGTCAGCCAGAGCCGGCCCTAGCCTTTGCCAGTAGTGTGGGGAGTGATGGCAGTGGATGGGGATCTTCCTCCGTTTGCCTCTCTGTCTGTCTCCCTCCGCCCCTCCCACACAGTTATAGGACAAAGGAATCCAGGCAAGCGAATGAGAGGCGAATCCAGTACAGCAGCCCCTGTTCTCCGGAACCGCGGTGTCGTTCGCGCCGGACGAGAGCGTGAGAAGCCCGGGAAACGGCTCACGGAGGAAGATTGACAGCTGGATTCCGCCCCGGGACCCGGAGGATGATGACTTTAAATAAAAGCTGGAAAGAACATTACCGAGGCAATAAGGGAACATGTAATACAGGCCGCGCGCTGGGTAATAGTGCGGGATCAAGACTGAACTTCCCAAGCACAGGAGCCCCACGAGGTTGTCTGGGAGAAAGTCCTCGTGCTTAGGAGAAAACCAGAGAGTGCGGGGAGGTAATGTGATGTGGTACCTAAACGTTACACTTCACTTGTTCTGAAAATAATACATTTATACAAATAATAAATAATAATGGCAATTATGTATGTGCAAAAAAAGAAGAGAAAGAGGGGGGAGCCTAACCTGGTGGAAAAGCAAGACGGGCAGGGCCTGGGACTGTGGAGCAGCCGGCTACGCCGCCGCCCGCCCCGGCAAATGCAGCGAGCCCTGGTTCAAGTCCCAGCTGCTCCACTACTTGTCAGATCCTTGCTAACGCGTCTAGAAAAGCAATGGAGGACGGCCCAAGTACCTGGGCCCCTGCACTCACTGTGGAGACCCAGATGGAGCTCCTGGCTTCTGGTTCCAGCCTGGCCCAGCCCTGGCTGTTGCAGCCACTTGGGGAGTGAACCAGCAGATGGAAGATTTCTCTCTCTGTCTCTCCCTCTCTCTGTTGCTCTGCCTTTCAAATAAATAAATCCTTTTTTTTTTTAAGTTTCTGGATTCATGTTAATTGTGTGCCATTATATTTTTTTTTAAAGATTTTCTATAGATTTGAAAATTTCTAAGTAAAAACAATTGGAATTAAGAGAGAGAGAGGACACAGAGACAGAGAGAGATTCAGAGAGAGACAGAGATAGAGACAGAGAGAGATATAGAGAGAGATAGAGATACAGAGACAGAGATACAGCGATAAAAACAGAGACACAGAGACATAAAGAGATATAGAGAGATAGAGATAGAGAGACAGAGAGATACAGAGACAGAGATAGAGACACAGAGAGACAGAGACAGAGAGAGATCCTCCACCCTCTGGTGTGCTCCTCAAATGGCCGCGAGGGTTAGGGCTGGGCCAGGCCAAGGCCAGGAGGCAGGAATTCCATCCAGGTTTCCCTTGTGGGTGGTTCTTTGGGAGACGAAGTTGGCCACCTGCAGGGATTGGCGGTGGCTGTGGCCGCCCTGTCTGTGACCAGCTTCTGTGACTCTCCGTGGAGGATGCCACAGGCTTTACTACCTGGGGGTCCCTCTTGGAAGCTGGCCCTCCACACTGCTACCCTGGGACACTCAGGACACAGCTGTGCCACTGCTCACTTAGGTGGGAAGTGTGTCAATTACAGCCCATCCTGGTGCCATTGTCGTACATGAGTCCAGTGCTCTTGCTCGGTGTTGGAGTCCATGTACCCCCATGGCCGTGCATAAGGACCCCACTCTGTAGGTTTCCCGGGGAACCTACAATTTGCTGCAAAGCTGTGCTCAGGCTCGAGAACCATGGCTGAGTCAGTACAGCCTCCACTCACTCCACCAAGTGCAGAAACCCCTTTGCCTCAGGGCGATGGGCAAAGGGAAAAGCAGGTGCAGCAGACCGAGAGCCACCCGTGCCTAGCAGGACAGAGCCACCTGTACCCGGCAGGACCAGAGTGACCCGTGCCCAGCCACTCCAGGCTGTGAGCCACCCATACCCAGCAGGACAGAGCCACCTGTACCCGGCAGGACCAGAGTGACCCGTGCCCAGCCACTCCAGGCTGTGAGCCACCCATACCCAGCAGGACAGAGCCACCTGTACCCGGCAGGACCAGAGTGACCCGTGCCCAGCCACTCCAGGCTGTTAGCCACCCATACCCAGCAGGACAGAGCCACCTGTACCCGGCAGGACCAGAGCCACCCGTGCCCAGCCACTCCAGGCTGTGAGCCACCCATACCCAGCAGGACAGAGCCACCCATGCCCAGCCACTCCAGGCTGCGAGCCACCCATACCCAGCAGGACAGAGCCACCTGTGCCCAACTGCTCCAGGCCAAGAGCTACCATACAGTGCCTCTGCACTTTCTGACTGGACCTGGGCGGGTCGTGCTATGCAGCTTCCCCAGCCTCCCACATTCGCTGACCGCCCACTTACAGATGTCCTGTTGCAACGCCAGGTGGGCGTAGCCCAGGCCACGGCTCTTCATCACATTTCCTTCTCTTCCAAATAATGGGAGCCGGGCACCTGTTTCTCAGCGGAGTCGAGTGTGGAAGTTGAGAACAGCAGGATTTGTGCTGGCCCAGGGACGACGGCCTCCCCTGGCCTCCTCGTCCTTGCTCCAGTTCTCATGGACGGCAGACTTGGCACCAGGCCTCCGAGGCGTCAACACAAACAGGACTCAGCTCACGGGCGGAGGACGTGGATTTTGGCTGACGGGGGTCCTGCTGAGCCCCCCACAGGTCGCTGTCATGTGAGAAGGTTCTGGCCGTCGTTTGCTTCCCTCGGATACAGGGAAAATAGAACCTGCATTCGAGATGCATTGGTAAGACAGAATCTTCCAGAAGGCTGTCCAGGGCGCGATACCGTTCCAACCCAAGGCTTCATTTCCACAGCACAGATGTGCAGTGGGAGGTGTGCACAGAGGTCTTGGCCAGGAGAGGGGAGTGCCAGGCTCTGCCCTGGGAGGAGAAGGCTGTGGTTCCCTCTGATTCCTCCCACCTGCGGCGCAGGCAGCAGGTACCATCCCTGGGAAGTGAGCGTGGCACACAGGGCAGCTCGCAGGCCCAGGACAGCTCCCACAGGCCGTCGCGTCCGGGGTGATGAGAGCGGGAGAAGCAGTGTGGATTTGGCTGAGGGGTCTGGGCCCAGATGCGCTGCTGGGGTGCCCAGAGCGGACCCTACTCGGATTTCCTCCCAGAGAATTTTCCCACAGGTATCCTGGCTTGGCCTGGAGTTAGAACAAAGAAGTTTCCTGCTGCGGGCGCTTCCCCATCCAGAGGGCCGTGACGGACTCCCTCCTAGAGCAGAACCAAGCTGCCTAGGAACGCCAGGGCCGGTGTGTGCAGCTGCGTGGGCGACGGTCGCTGTACTGTGGCGAGGCGAGCCGCTCCCCCGTCCCCTCGCTGCGTGAGTTGCTGAGTCCACACTCCAGCCACACGGCTGTTTCTGCACTTTGCTGGTGTGACTTCACAGCAAGGGGAGGGGATCAGCGGGAGCTGGGGGGCGATTTGGGCTGATGGGGGCGGCTCATAGCTGGGAGTCATTAGCCCCAGGGGTGGGAGGACTCGCACACAGGCCCCGGCCCTCACCCGCTCTACCATCCTGGTGGTGAGACCTACAAATCTTGCTTCTCCTCGTTCCCAACCTGCTGCTCTCCTCCTCGGCTCTGTGGCGGGCGCTGGGTTGCAGGTGGGAGGAAAAGCTGGTGTGTTCTCCATGCAGGCGAGCGCCATAAAAATAGACTCAGAAGCTGAAAGCCGACCTGTGCCGCAGGCTCACTGCAGGCCATGCACGCACAGCCGCAGGTGCACGGTCACGGACACATCACACACACACACACACACACACACGGGAGGTGGAGCTGCCGGCTCCGGGCAGACTGAGACCGGGTGGGATCTGAGCAGGTGGACAGGGCAGGGAAGGACCGAGCCAGCAGCTGGGCCCTGACCTCTGACCTTCCAGTTTGCATGCCTGCCCTGCCCCCGGGCTCCCGGGCTCCAGGTGCTGAGAACTCCATGGCTCACGCGTGTGCTGTCTGCAGCCCAGCATCCAAGCTAAGGCGTCCGTGTCCTTTGCAATCTGCAGTGAGAGGCACAGAGACAGGCAGGGCAGAGGTCACGGATGGGGAGGAATCTTGTCCCCGCTCTCAGCCATGCAGGAAAAGCCCGAGGTATCGTCACAGCAGGAGGGCTCGGCTAACAGCAACGCGTGAAGTCAGAAGTCAGAGAGAGCGGAAGTCACGTGCTCTCCCCATGTGCATACACACACACATGCACACGCACACACACGTGCCCCACAATACGTGCACTGAACACACGCACACACATGTGCCCACACAGTACGTGCACTGAACACACACGTGCCCACACAATACATGCACTGAAAACACACGCACACATGTGCCCACACAATACGTGCACTGAACACACGCACACACACGTGCCCACACAATACGTGCACTGAACACACATGCACACACAATACATGCATGGGAGCACATATGTACGACACATGCGTGTGCCCACACACATGCAAACATACACGCATGCACACTTGGAAGCAGGCCCGTGCATGCACACACACGCACACACACATACACATGCAGGAATGCACACATCGTCACGGGGGGGTGCCGTGCTTGGCTGCAGGAGGGGCTTCAGGACGGATCTCAGAACACCCGGTGTGCGCCTGTGCGCCTGACATACACTCAACAGAATCTAAGCAGAGCTGAGAGTCCAGTCCTCTGTGGCCTGCCTCCCCCCAGCTGCTGCGATAGCCGCTGTCCAGCCTGCAGTGAGCAGGGGGACGTGCAGCCCTGATGCCACCCCACGCCCCCAGTGGTGAGCACTGCAGTGTGGCCCGTGGCAGACGCCGTGGCTCAGAGACGGACATCTGGACTGCCACAGCGAGCGCTCCTTGCCCCATCCCCCCCAACAGAGCCAGAGCTCTCGGGGTTCTGGGCATGTGGGGTGCTCATCTCTATCAGCCCTAACAGCACTGCCACTGGGGGACAAGCGCGGGCCTTGCCAAGGTCGTGGGTGCTCAGCCGGCAGAGCAGCACCCTCCTTTCGTCCCTTACCATCCCCGATGCCCGGGAGCACTGGCTCGGCTGTGACATTCCTTATGCATCTTGGTGAATCCAGCAGTGATTTCATGCAGCGCGGATTCCACCAACCCTCAAATGAAAATGGGTGAGAAAGCTCTCCAGCGCTGGATTGGCCACGGGACAGACCCCTAGAGGGCGCACAGCCTGCTGGCCAGGGGCCGACCAGGGGGGCTGAGGCCCCCCGTGGACTCCCCACGTTCCCCCGCAGTCTGGCCTCTACAGCCGTGTGCCTCTGCACAAGTGACTTGGGTGTGGGTCCCTGTCTTTGGATCCATTCAGTCTCTCCACGCCGCAATGGACCCCGCAGACCTGAGACTTTCCGGCTGGAAGTGAGAGCCCAAAGCTAAGCTTCGTCCATGGAGAGCAGAGAGGAGCTCAGGCTGGACACCCGGCATCCGTGCTGGGGGCCAGGATCCGGGCTCACCTTCCTCTGGTCACAGGTCAAGGACCCTCCCTGGATGCGTCCCCGCCCTGACCACTTGCTGAGCTCCAGGGGCTCTGAATACCACCAGCTCCCAGCTTGCCCTGCCCCCGTCTGGCTAACTTTCCCTGCCTGCCCTCGGCACCATTCCAGGCATGGCTGCTGCTCTCCAAGGATGACCTGGGAGGCCCCTGGGGAACGCAAGAGGAAGACAGATCCTACCCGACGGCCGCTGAGCCAGGTCAGCGTGATATGGCATGAAAAGCACCCCCACCCTTCCCTTGGACACAGGCTGAACAACCCTCTGTTCTTTTTAAAAAAGTATCTATTTCCACCTACTTGAAGGCAGAGTGAGAAGGAGAGAGAGAGGTGGGGGAGACACACAGGCAGCACAGACGACAGGAGCAGCCCTGCAGCCTGCGCGGGGGCCCCGAAGCCCTTGTCCGGCTTCGCCTGCGCGATGAGCTCTTTGGCCCGACCACAAGCTCTCTGACGCCACAGCACGCCCCTGAGTGCCTTGTGGTGATCTGCGGTGCCATCCACAGAAAATGACACGGATGCCGTGCTGCTAACGATCCTGCGTTTTCACTGAGAGCGTCCTTTGATGACTCATTGCCAGTTACACACATTTATAGTTTAGATTTCTGTTTTATTTATTTGAAATGCAGAGTTACAGAGAGGGGAGGAGAGACAGAGAGAGTGAGTTCTTCCATCCACTTATTCACTCCCAAAGTGGCCGCAATGACCAGGGCTGGACCAACCTGAAGCCAGGAGCCTGGGACTTCTTCCAGATCTCCCACGTGGGTGCAGAGGCCCAAGCACTTGGGCCATCTTCTCCTGCCTTCCCAGGCACATTAGCAGGGAGCTGGATCGGAAGTAGAGCAGTCGGGACTTGAACTGGTGCCCACATGGGATGCTGGCATCACAGGCAGAGGCTTTGCCCACTGTGCCACAGCGCCATCCCTGACATATTTATTTTTAATTCCTAATAGATAAAACTTAGCATCTTGATGAGTAAAATGCTTTCTCTTCTGAGAATCCCCCTCCAGTGTGAATAGATTCTTTGATGGACAGCTGGTGATTCACAGTTCAGATCCATTTCCAGAAGACGACGATCCCTTTGCCCAGTCCCTGTGCGCCCTGTCCCAGCCCTGGTACAGGCTCCTCACCAGGGAGAGCCCCAGAGCGGCAGTTGCTCCCGTTACAAGTGAGCTCGGCCCCTTCCAGACCGGGACAGAGCCTGGGTGTCTTTGCGGCTGCCCTTGCCAGTGCTGCCCGAGGTCCTGCGTGGAGAAAGCTGAGGCCTCTCGACCCCGGGTGCTCCCTCGGCCCACACGATGAGACTGGAAGGAGGCAAGAAGCCATGGCCACTCCCCGGCTCTCCGTTCAGAGGGCCAGGACGGGCCACGCTTCTGCGACGGCCATGTTGTTGATCAGCACAGGAAGGAGTGCTTTGTTTAAATACATTGATCTTCAGGTATCAATCACTTGACAGCATTGAACCAGACAGCACCGATAGCACAGAACTCTCTCTTTGTGAGAGGCCGGGTCCTCTGGTACCTGACCGCCACACCTCTGCACCTGCCTGAGGCCAGCATCCCTCAGGAGAGGGCCACCCGCTGACCTTCCAGTCGTGCTCAAGGTTAAAGCCTCAGAGGGGTCCCCTCAAGGTGTGGACAGAAGCTGGCCAGGTAGGAAACTGGGCCGCCCAGGAGACCCCTCCTGAACCCTGAGGACACCTTCCTGGCTGCCCTCCGTCCAGGGCCCGGCTCTCTTCCACGTGTCCCTGTGACAACAGCAGGTGATTCTGACTCTGATCTGGCTCTCCCTCCACCTCTCGGGTAAGCTCTCGATATCATTTAATTAAGTGACACCGGCAGAGATGGCAAAGTCCAGGCAGGCTGAAGGCACCTGCTTCCTGCTCTGGTGCTACTGGCCAGCCTAGCCCCGGCTCCGGATGCTGCTCGCTCTCCCCGCACAGCTGTGTGTCTGCCAGTGCCGGCTAAGACACGCTTTTCCTGTGCAGAGAGCCCATTTCACAGGGGTTGGAGGAGAGGGCAGCAGTGGGCGGAGCCAGATCAGATGGAGGGAGGGTCCTGTTTGATGGATTAGGCGTGGGAGGGGCACAAGTCCAGGTTTGGGTCAGGACAGTGGGGATCTGGCTGAGAGCGGAAGGGCCAGGGGGACCTTGGAAGGAGGAGGTGGAGGAGGGGATGGGCAGAGGTGAGGGGTGTGAGGAGGGGTCCAGCAAAGCATAGCCACTGGGAGGGAGAGGCCAGCAGCATCGGGAGCAGGACACAACCAGGCTCGGCTACCGCACACAGCTGGCGGCTGAGGAGAAGCAGGCACGGCTCAGTGACCCTGGCTGGGAGCCTGGCCCTGCCTCTGCAAGTTCGTATGTGCCCTGTGTGTATGTGGTGCATCACCTACACGTGTGTGTATCACCTACACGTGTGTGTATCACCTACACGTGTGTATGTATCACCTACATGTGTGTGTATCACCTACATGTGTGTATGTATCACCTACATGTGTGTATGTATCACCTACATGTGTGTGTATCACCTACATGTGTGTATGTATCACCTACATGTGTGTATGTGTCACCTACACGTGTGTGTATCACCTACATGTGCATGCAATCACCTACACGTGTGTGTATCACCTACATGTGTGTATGTATCACCTACACATGTGTGTGTATCACCTACACGTGTGTGTATCACCTACATGTGCATGCAATCACCTACACGTGTGTATCACCTACACGTGTGTGTATCACCTACATGTGCATGCAATCACCTACACGTGTGTGTATCACCTACATGTGTGTATGTATCACCTACACATGTGTGTATCACCTACATGTGTGTATGTATCACCTACATGTGCATGCAATCACCTACACGTGTGTATCACCTACACGTGTGTGTATCACCTACATGTGCATGCAATCACCTACACGTGTGTATGTATCACCTACATGTGTGTATGTATCACCTACACGTGTGTATCACCTACATGTGCATGCAATCACCTACACGTGTGTACGTATCACCTACATGTGTGTATGTATCACCTACATGTGCATGCAATCACCTACACGTGTGTGCCTCACCTACACGTGTGCTACATGCAGCAGAACTCTGCCCTGGAGCGGTCAGCTGGGGGAGTTCAGGCAGACATGCCCGTGGGTGTTGCCACGACCTCACCTCTTGCGTCCTGGGCAGCCAGTGCCCTCCCCCGCCCCAGCCCTATGCAACCCGTGATCTGCTTTCTGCTTTCACAGCTCTGTTCTCAGAAGTGTTAGGTTTGCAGGATTGTGCAGCCCACAAGGGTTTGCGCCTGGCTTCTCTCACCAGCGTCCACGTGGCCGCTCCTTGTCTTACTGACTGGAGCCCCTGGAACGGTTGGACCACAGTGCCTTCTGTCCACCTGCTGAGCCATGGGCGCTCAGAATATGCAGCAATGAACCTTTGCTTGCATGGTTTGTGTGGATTTGAGCTTTGACTTCTGTTGGCTAAAAGCCTGTGGGCAGAGTTGCTGGGTCACAGGAGACCATGATGCTACAGGGGTATGACAGACGGGTTTCCACCACGCTGGGACCCTGGGCGTGGCCCCAGCGATGTGCAAGAGTCCGAATTGCCCCGTATTCCGTCCGTCTTCCTAGTGTGGGCAGGGTCTCCCTCCAGTCCCCGTGGTGCGTCTTCCCAAAGGTGCTGGTGAGGTGTGGGCTGCAGCTCGGGGCAGTGACCCTGGAGCTGTTGGAAGGCAGCCCTGTGTGATTTAGTGACACGTGACTCTTCTCCTCACTTCTGTGCATTTTAAAATCATTTTTCCATATTTACTATGAATTTCCATATTCACTATGAATTTCCATATTCACTATGAATTTCTTGTCTAATAAAACTGTGGGATGAAGCAAACACACAAATAAGCCGCGCGCTTCCGACCTGCATGGCTGATTCATCTTCCATTTCAAAGTGGCAGCTTGCCGCTGCGCCTCAACATTTGTGAGGGAACAGACGTCCTTGACCAACACCAGAGCAGTGGGGCCAGCACGGACCAGGACGTGGGCCTTGAGGCTAAGATACAGCAAGTGTCGCCAGCAGGGTTTATCCCAGGTGCAGCACAGCAGCTGAGCCCCGGGTGCAGAAGAAACTGCTCCTCCCGGAACACTGTCAGCACCAAGGACAGCTCCAGGGCTGGGCTGGGCCAGCAACCAGGGCCAGTTCTGTGTGTGCAGGGGGAAGGCCACAACCCCCCGTCAGGGGCCTTGGCAGACTCCACTCCTCCGCGCTGGCCATCCTGGCCTTAAAGACGGACGCTGAAGATCCTCGTATTCCAGAAGACCTGGCTTTGTTCAGTCATGCCATTACAGACACGCAGGCGGTCAGTGCCTGCCCTGGGCCCCCCAGGACCCGTGCCCAGTGCAGGCGCACAGATCTCTGAGCTCAGCTCCTCCGTGGGCCCATCCCGAGCTCCACAGACACGGCTCTGCGGCTCCCCCCACTCCAACCAAGGGGAACAAGAATTCTGTTATAAATAAATTGGTCGGAACGATTTCAAAAGCTGTTTTGTATTCAAAGAGCTTTCTGCGGGTTTTAAAAATAGACTGTTTTCTGTAATGAGAGCAACGAGTATTTTACAAAAGGTTACCGACTCCTCCAGGCCCAGAAATCCAGAGGAGAGCCGAGCAGGCGCAGCACGGGTCCTCCTTCCAGCTCAAGCCCCGATTCTCACTCAGCTGCTAACCGGCCGTTAACGAGGCCCCGCAGCTCTCACTGGCCCCATGCCTGCCTGCTCCCCCTCTGGTCAGGAGGCCAGAGCGGCAGTGATCCACGGCCTGCCCGGGCCACGCTCCTGGCTGGGCCTGTGTCTGGCCGACAACACAGAAGCACGGGCAGTTTTGTCAGGGAGGACATTGTCGTCTGTGCCCTTACATTACTGGGGGCTCGCGGCAAGCAGTGCCGTGGGGATCGGTCATGCTTGGAGACCGGATCATGGGCATTGATCGCAGCTGATGCCTAATTAAATTAGGGAGGAGAAATGCAGCCGCTGTAATCGTTATTGAGCACTGTGTGATGTACAATACGGGAGCGTGCACACGCCAAGATGCGTGTGTCTCTGCGGACTCAGGGGCTCCAGGAGCCATTGGCCCTGCATTCCTGAGGTGACGTCACCATCCAGGGAGAGCTGTGCACAGTGTGCCGAGGGAGCCGGTGTGCCAGAACCGTGATGCCCAGGCCCGAGCGTGCGCCTCAGAAAAAGCCTGAGAAAGGCCCCAAAAAAGGGGCCGTGCAACCAACAGAAGATGGGGGGGGGCACTTCCCTGCCTCCACACGGAGCTCCGGCCATGTCTAGAGGAGGTTTGTGGTTTGTCTGTCTTGCAAAGGTTCCCCAGCAAGCGTGGTCCCTGGCGTGACAGACGGGACAAAGGGTGCAGGTGGTTGGGTCTCGACCGCCCTCCTGCAGGGGTGGGGGTTGGACTTGGGGTGGATTAGCTCCCGGGAGAGGGGCTGTTACAGAGCGGGGGCCTGAACCAGTCTGTGCCCAGCAGTCACAAGGCGTCAGCGTGATCTCCAGGCAGGAGCGCAGCCCCGTGCTTGGGGACCCTGGAAGTGCCAATGCGTTGCCTTTGTGACCTGTTTGCCCTCTGCCTGGGAACATCCCTGGTTCCCTAGTGCTGGCCCAGCACGGAAGGACACAGAGCCAAGTCAGCAGGAATTTCCCCCACGCTGGGGTGCTAAGAAGACGGGATCCCCGGCTTGTCCTGCCAGCACAGCCGGGGCCACCACTGGGGAGGGGTCACCGGGGAGGACCAGGCCCGGGACCCCAGCTCAGGAGCTCCTTCTTCCTGCTCCTCAGTCCCCTGTGCAGAGGACCCTTGGGGCAGCGGAGGGCTCCTGCCCTCCTGGGAGCAGTGCTGCCCCCTAAGCTCCCCCACCAGGGGAGCAGTGCTGCCCCCACCCCCCACCAGGGGAGCAGTGCTGCCCCCCACCCCCTACCAGGGGAGCAGTGCTGCCCCCACCCCCCACCAGGGGAGCAGTGCTGCCCCACCCCCCACCAGAGGGAGCAGTGCTGCCCCCACCCCCCACCAGAGGGAGCAGTGCTGCCCCCCACCCCCCCACCAGAGGGAGCAGTGCTGCCCCCACCCCCCACCAGAGGAGCAGTGCTGCCCCCCCCCAGAGGGAGCAGTGCTGCCCCCACCCCCCACCAGAGGGAGCAGTGCTGCCCCCACCCACCCTGCTCACCAGGCCGCTGGTCCTGCCCCAGGGGGCCCAGCAGGCTGCGCTCCCCACTCCCTCCTGGGAAAGCCAGCGTCAGGGCCTGTGCGTTCATCGGTTTCTGTGGCTACAGCGAAGCAGGCAAGGCTGGGTCGTGTGTGGAGAAGGAGTTTGGTTGGTGCATCTGGGGGCTGGAAGTCCCAGGCGAGGTGGCCCCGCTGGGTCAGGGCAGGTGGCATCCTGGGCAGAGCATCTGGGAGGGAAGACAGGAGGCCAGGCGGTGGGGGGCGGTCCCATGGGAACTACACCAATCCCTTCCAAGGACGATGTCCCTGATGGCCCAACGCCTCCCACTGAGCCCCAGCTCTGAAGGCCTCCCAGCTGCCCACATGGCCACTCCGGGGACCGAGCTTCCAACACAGGAATCCCTGGGGAACAAACTCCAACCAGAGCTGCCTGGAACCTCCTTGTCTGCGACTCTCCCTCGTGCTCTTGGTCCAGCTCTGCCTTTCCGAGACTCAAAGACGCCCCCCTGGGCCACCCTGGGCAGGGCATGCCCGAGAGGTGCTGACCATGCTTCTTCCGATCCATCTTTGCTATGGCCTGGGAAAGCAGTAGAAGGTGGTCCAAGTGCTTGGGCCTCTGCACCTGCATGGGAGACCCGGAAGAAGCTCCTGGCTCCTGGCTTCAGATTGGCTCAGCTCTGGCCATTGTGGCCATCTGGAGAGTGAACCAGTGGATTGAAGACCTCTCGCTCTCTTTTTTTTTTTTTTTTTTTTGACAAGCAGAGTGGACAGTGAGAGAGAGACAGACAGAGACAGAGACAGAGACAGAGAGAAAGGTCTTCCTTTTGCCATTGGTTCACCCCCCAACGGCCGCTGTGGCTGGCGTGCTGCAGCCGACGCACCGCACAGATCCGAAGCCAGGAGCCAGGTGCTTCTCCTGGTCTCCCATGCGGGTGCAGGGCCCAAGCACTTGGGCCATCCTCCACTGCACTCCCGGGCCACAGCAGAGAGCTGGCCTGGAAGAGGAGCAACGGGGATAGAATCCAGTGCCCTGACCGGGACTAGAACCTGGTGTGCTGGCACCACAGGCGGAGGATTAGCCCATTGAGCCATGGTGCCAGCCAAGGACTCTCTCTCTAACTCTGTCTTACAAATATAAAATAAATCTTTAAAAAGTTTTTGAAAAGATGTTTAAAACCTGTGGATTCAGATGGTGCTTGGGACATCCACAGCTCTGAGTGCTGGGTTAAGCCCGGTTGCTCCACTGCTGATTCGCCTGCCTACTAATGTGCACCTGGGAACCAGGGGGTGATGGTCCCAGCGCTGGTGGCTCTGCCAGCCACGTAAGAGACCTGGTTGGGGGTGGGGGCCCCTGGTTTCACCCCGCCCCGCTGATATTTGGTGAGTGAGCCAGTGGGTGGGAGATCTCTCTCACTCTCTGTTTCTCACTTTCCTGTCCCTCTCTCCCTCCCTCCCTCTCTCCCTCTTTCTCTCCTCTTCAAATAGGTAGGAATACACACGTTCACGCTGTCTGGAGTAGCCACCGGCCAGTTTTCATTTCCCCATGTGAGGAGGGAGCTGCCTCAGGTCCCGTGGCGGGGACACCCGCCTGCCCAGCTGGTGCAGCCGAGGGCTCAGGGTGTGGCTGCTTCTGGCTGTGGCTCCCCTGTCCTTTCTTTTCTTTTCTTTTCTTTTTTCTTTTTCTTTTTAAAGATTTATTTATTTATTGCAAAGTCAGAGTCACAGAGGAGAGGCAGAGGCGGGGGGGAGGGGGGGCCCTCCAGCTCCTCAGGGTCCGAGCGTCCTGGCTCTGCACCCTGACCTCTGTGCCAGGCGACAGCATGCATCTCCGGCCTGGTTCTCCCAGTCTGCCCAGCCTCAGCCCTGTGCACCATGGAGGTTGCAGATTCCATTTGTGAAGCTCCGTGAAAGCCCCGTGGAGGTTTGGATAGGACCGTGTTGAAGAATTAGATCTGTTTGGGCGGCATCAAATTGCATGATACTGGGTTTTGTTATGCACGGACTTGACATCGCTCTTCTCTAAGTTGCGTCCCTCTAATGCGTTCCACTAACGCGTAACCATTTCGTCAGAAATGGGGGCTCGGGCTCTGGTGAGCTCCCTGCTGGGCGGGAGCAGGCTGGCGAGGGCGGCGCCACCCTCACTCACCAAGTACAGGTGCAGCTGTCCGGGCAGGGCCAGGCCTCATGGGTGCCGCGGCCACAGAGGGCTGCCAGGGCTCGGGGCTGAGAGCGTGCAGCCAGGCCCGGCACTGCCCCCCCCCCCCCCAGCGTGGGCCTGAATCTCAGCGCAGGTGCTCAGGAGCCGCTAAGGGACAGGGTTCTTAAAGGAGCAGCAGCAGGGTCCCACAGAGCTGCCCGGGTCTGCGGGCATTTGTGCTTTCCGGACAGAGCTGGAGGGGCGCGGGAGCAGGAGGCGTGGGGACGTGTGGGAACAGGCGGCGTGGGGCCAGGTGGCATAGGCCAGGTGGCGTGGGGCCACGTGGGGCCTGGTGGTGTGGGATTGCATGGGGACGCATGGGGACGCGTGAGGGCAGGTGGCGTGGGGCCAGATGGGGACACATGGGGACAGGTGGTATGGGGACACGTGGGAAAAGGTGGGGACAGGCGGCATGGGGACGCTTGGGGATGCGTGGGGACAGGTGGGAACACATGGGAATGTGTAGGGGCAGGCAGCGTGGGGCCAGGTGGTGTGGGGAACTTGGGGACAGGTGGCGTGGGAACACATGGGAACACGTGTGGGCAGGTGGTGCTGGGGCAGAGTGCGCCCCACACTTTGCCTCTCTGTCCAGCAGTGCAGAGGGAAGCAGAGGCCAAGGCTCAGGGAGTCCTGACTCAGCTCCTGGCCACGCCAGCGTCCACCTTTGCTTTGTCAGCTGCTGCTGGCTCCAGGTGGCCCAGCCACTTGGCTGAAGGCCTGCAGGGCTGGGGCTGGACCTGCTATGGGCTTCCGGGGAGACACCTGTCACTGGCCCTGGACAGACACAGCCCAGAGAGCCCTCTGGTCCCCTCTACGAAGCCAGGGAGGACGCTGGGGGCAGGGCAGGGTGGGGCTGGTCCCTGGAGACCCTAGGTCCACCTGTCCAGGGACGCCTCGTAGGGACTTCAGATGTTCCTCCCCACCGGGCAGGTGGGCAGACTAGGACTGTGCCAGAGTCCTCTGACAGGAGAGGTCACACAAGGCGAGCACAGCCCACCAGAGCCCAGCTACTCCACAAACCTGAAACAGCTCCCACGTCCACGTGAGACACACGCCCACCTCCACGAGAAACACGCGTGCCCTCAGCAGCCCCCAGTAGGGGATCCATGCTACATGGGGGCAATGGGGGGTCTGTGCCACGTGGGGACAGTGAGGGATGTGTGACACTTGGGAAGCCTCTGGTGCCGCGCAGAGTGGGATGGACGAAGCTGACGCCGCTCTCCAAGCTCGCTAAGCGAAAGGTGCCAGGGCAGGAGCACACTGCACACTGTGGGAGAAGCACCCAGAGGAGGTGAGTGTACAGAGATGGAGAGCAGCTGGCTTCGCCCCGGCTGGGGCTGGGTGCCGAGGCTGAGGGGCAGCCGGACGGGATGGAGGCGGCCGTGACAAGTGCATCGGTCCGAACTGTGGGTGGCGCCCAGAACTGCAGACCCGCACCTTGGGGGCGGCGCTGTAGGCGTTCAGTAGCGCGTGCCATCATGGATACGGCTACTTCAATAATGCTGTTGAGCACACATGGACCCGTGCACGCACACGTGTGCACACGCACATACCTGGGTGCCATACAACCCATCAGTCCCACTCCTGCCTGTTTACCCTGTAGAACGAACGCGATGTTCACACAGACCGGTGGGTCAGGGCTGAGGCAGCTCCATCCGCAGGTGGGGGTGGAACAGGCCGCAGCAGGTGACCACACGGCCCCTCAAGGGAACTCTGGGCTGCAGTTGACATGGACGGACCAGCAGCAACGCTAGCACCCAGGAAGGGGATGCAGGCTCCTGGGGCAGGGAGCGGCGGGCACCATGGGAAGGCAGCCTTGGTCAGCCAGACCCTGTTGACCACAGGCCCTTGACCCGGCCTTTGTGCCCCGGAAGCTGTCTGCTCTCCTGGGGCTCAGCTCCCTCTGCCCTCGGTGAGCGGGTGGGACATGGCCTGTAGCACCTGGTGCACAGCACATGAGCAGTGCCGGGGCGTCCAGGGTCTGCTGCCCCCCCCCCCAAGGCTTTGGCAGAGCGTGGCACAGGCCGGGAGATGCAGGCTGGGACCCAGGGCCATGGGCATAGCCATGAGTGCTGCTGCTCAGGTGGACCTGGGTGAGCAGGACCCAAGCGCGGGAGCTTTCTCTCTAAAGCGCACCCTGCGGCCAGAGGGTCAGACGCCCCCTTTCTGTCCAGCTGACTGTGCATCCCATCATGTCCCCCTGACGGGGGTCTCAGGTACTGAGCTCTCAAAGCTCAGGCTCGGGCAGAGCCTGGACGCCTGCTTAGCCCACGGAGAGCCTCAGTGGACGGGGGACCCTAGGACGCACCACCAGGGCCTGTGTCTGCACCTGGGCATCCCCTTGAGGGCTGCGGCCCCACAGGGAATCTGTCAGGTGCATGGCCAAACCCAGAGCCTGGGTCAGCCTCCAACCCTGCCCCAGGAGGAGATCCATAGGCCAGCTGGTACCCTGCCATGCTGAGAGCGCGCCCCCTCCCAGGGCATGACCCTGCCTGGCCCAGCTTCAGAGCAGAGGCCCAGAGCCGGGTTTCCCGCGCCCTCAGCCGTCACAGCAGCAGAGCTGAGCCCGATGGGGCTCCTGACCTCAGGAAGGTGCATGGTGCCTTCATGGCAAGGCTTGGGGTGGCTGTGACGTGGGACTACATGCCACACGTCCCCCTCCCTGTCTCCCAGCACGCAGGTTGGAACTGTCTCCTCTCAAGCCCCTGTGTGGGCTGGCTTCCCCAGGACGGGGCTGGTGGACACCTGCCCCTCTCTCATGGCTTCAGTGCGGAGCTGCTGTCCGGGAGCAGTGGGGCTCAGGCTTCCACCCAGGTCCAGGCGCTCACTCTTCCTCCACGAGAGCAGCCAGGCTCACTCTCGATTCGCTACAGGCTCAGGCTTGGGTGAGGCTGGGACTTGGCCCTTGACTTCTGACTGTGCCTGGGGGCAGAAGGAGCATCCCCCTCCCCAGAGCTCCAGAGCCTCACCAGGGTGAGGCTGCAGCACCCCGGGAGGCTCCCTCTCACCAGGACCACGGCTGGGGAGGAGCCGCGTTAGGGAGGCGCCAGCCCTCACCCCACTCAGCCAAACCAGAGTCCTTCTTGACTGGTCACGTCTTGACAAGAAGTTTTCAGTCAATTGACTCTTATTTTCTATTTTAAAGATTTATTTTATTTGAAAGGCAGAGTTAGAGAGAGAGAGAGAGAGGTCTTCCATTTGCTGGTTCACTCCCCCCCAAATGGCTGCAATAGCCAGAGCTGGGCCGATCCGAAGCCAGGAACCAGGAGCTTCTTCCAGGTCTCCCACGGATGCAGGGCCCCGAGGACTTGGGCTATCCTCCACTGCTTCCTCAGGCGCATTAGCAAGGAGCTGGATCAGAAGTGGAGCAGCCGGGCCTGGAACTGGCACCCATAGGGGATGCCGGCACTGCAGGCAGTGGCTTTACCCGCTACGCCACAGCGCTGGCCCCCAACAGCTTCATAAACAAGCCCTAAGGGGGGGTGAGGGAGACAAGAGAGACGAGGCAGGGGTGGGCCTGGGGGTGCACACGTGCAGCTTAGACGCGTGAAGGATCAGGGTGGGAGGAAAACGTGACCTTTTCCAGAACTTTACCGAGGTGTTGCCTTGAAGCTGCTCAGAGACAGAAGCCACCGTGTCCACCCCCGATGCTGCCCCAAGTGCTGCTGGACACAGCTGGGGAAGTGCGTGTCCCCCGCCCCCTCCGGGCCCAGCCACCCTGGCGCTGGCACTGGCTGCGCCTATCTGGAAGCCCGAAGTCCTGTCTTGTTTTTCTGAAACAAGAAGTGAGGCACAGGGCTGGCGTTGTGCAGCCAGGATCGGTGCCACATGTGTTGGACAGGCAGGAACAGATGGACCGGATTAGCATGCACAAAATGGAACAAGCTCACTTCCAGAGGCGGAGCGGGGACCCTGCCCAGCCGGCGTCCTCAGGGCTGATCTGCAGCGGGGCTGCGATGCCGCCAGCCACCCTGAAGCTCTCCTGGGGCCCCGAGCGTCTGTGCCACGAGAGTCTTAGTGCAGTGTTGCTGCCGGCGTGGACAAGGCGGGTTGATGTGTTTACCTGTGGTGTGGCAGACAAGCAGAGCCGGTCTCAAGGCCATGGGCGCGGCGCCCACTGGGAAGTGAGCCAGGCTGCAGTGCGGGTGGAGGAGCCCGCGCTGGGTTCTCCAGCCTCAGAGGGTCCGTGCTGTTCAGCCGTCACCTCCATGACAGTCGCACGCGCAGTTCAGATGAGAGCCGTGTCGAAGATGGACACCCACTTAAGCTCCCAACACACACCGGCGAGGACGGGTAAAGCCCTGGACAGCCACATCCCTGCACCCTGGGGGCGTCCATTTCAGCTCAGCTACTTCACTGGCTGGCGCACAGGTTCTGGAATGTTCCCTGACGCCAGCACCTCCTCTTCCCTTCCTGTCTCCTTCCTTGCACCGACTCAGCCATGAACACTCACAGCTGACAGGGACGGGAGAGCTGGTGCCTGCAGCTCGGACGCCACGGCTCCCTCTGTGCTCTTGGGACAATTCCTGGACGTATCTGGAGGCTGTGGCTTCCTTTTCCATGAGGCTCACAGATAAGTTTCTGCTTCCTGGCGGAAGATCCCACACCGCGCCCAGCCACGGAGCTGCGGGAGAGAGGCGATGCCCCGTGGTTGTCTCAGCGGTACCATCAACACCGACGCGGGCGGGTTTGAGAGTCTGCCCATCTGAGGACAGTCCGCTTCTTGTTTCTGGTTTTTTATTTTCCTTCTGATTAACGGTTATGTTGAAAATTATTGCATGTTTTATGGCTTCGGATTTTCTCCATATGCTTTGCCTCCATTTTTCGTTGGGTTGTTTTACTTTTAAAATAGTTGTGAATTTCTAAATGTCACTTATTCTGGATTCTATGGCATTCATGTCTTGTGGCTATGCCTTGCGCCCCATTTCTTCCAGTGCAGAATTTTGAATATTTCTGTGGAATCATCTTTTTCAAAGGCTTTTGCTCTTCAGGCTTTATTTTTTCAGGAGCGTGATGGAGGGGCTGGCGCTGCTGTGAGTGGGGTAGGCTGCCCTGACAACGCCAGCCACCTCATGGAGCACAGGTTCAAGTCCCGGCCACTCAGCTCCTTGCTAATGCACCTGGGAAAGAAGCCGAGGTGCTCGGTCCCTGTCACCCACAAGGGAGACCCAGAGGGACCTGACCTCAGCCTGCACCAGCTCCAGCCATCGTGGCCGCCGGGGGAATAAACCAGCAAATGGAAAACCTCCCTCTCTTCCTCTCTCTGCCCAACTCCTCCTATCATGTTGCTCTGCCAAATAAATGAATAGTTTTTTTAAAAAAATTTTTAAATGGATTTCTAATTTTATATAAAGTTACAGATTTTTGGTTTTTGCATTTGATTTTTTTTTTTTTTTGACAGGCAGAGTGAACAATGAGAGAGGCAGAGAGAAAGGTCTTCCTTTGCCATTGGTTCACCCTCCAATGGCTGCCGTGGCCTGCACGTTGCGCTGATCCGAAGCCAGGAGCCAGGTGCTTCTCCTGGTCTCCCATGCGGGTGCAGGGCCCAAGCACCTGGGCCATCCTCCACTGCACTCCTGGACCACAGCAGAGAGCTGGCCTGGAAGAAGGGCAACCGGAACAGAATCCAGTGCCCCGACCAGGACTAGAACCTGGTGTGCTGGCGCCGCAAGGCGGAGGATTAGCCCATTGAGCCGCGGCACCCGCCTGCATTTGATCTTTACATGGAATTCATCTTACTAATTATCTCTACATTACTGTTTTTTAGATTTCTTTATTTAAAAGACAGAATGAGAGAAGAAAAGGGGCAGACAGAGGGGGAGAGAGAGAGAGAGATCTTCCATCTGAGAGAGAGAGATCTCTTCCACCTGCTGGTTCACTCCCCAAATGCCCACTGTAGCTGCAGCTAGGACGGGCCAGGCTGAAACCAGGAGCCTGGAATTCCACCCAGGTCTCCCGCGTGAATGACAGGGGCCCAAGGACTTGAGCCATGATCCCCTGCCTTCCTCCAGGCACTAGCATGGAGCTGGACCAGAAGCAAAGCACCCAGTACTTGAGCGACATGCCAGTGTGGGAGCCTAACCAGCTGCACCACGCGCCCCCCTCCCCCGCCCCGACCACACCTGAGCTGAGCGGTTCCCCCACCAGTCTTCAGAGCCTTCTGGTCCCACAGGAACACACGTATGGTCTGGGACCCATTTGTCTGCTGCCTGGGCCAGTGCCCCACGACTCTGATCGGTGGTGCTTTGCTGTGGGCTGGAGGGGTGTCCCACCCCTGCTCCTGGTTCCAGGGTGACTCCGCCATGCCAGCTAGAGCTGCGTTCTTGGCTCATTTTTTTTATCATTAGAAAGCTTAATTATTTTCACAATTTCGTGAGGTTTATTAGTTGTTTTGTGCATTGCTATGTGCAAGATGTTTCAACTCTGTCTCTAGTTGATGTCGCTGTGTCTCGGGAGCTTTGGTCTTGGCGATTTGTCTTGATTCCAGCTCCCTTGGCGAGCGCTAGTTGTTTACGGAACGTGTCTTTGGAAACTCCTGCACCTGCTGTGTTGACAGCTTCATCTCACCATCCTAGGATCTCATGATCTCGTGATCCTATGAATCCTCTATGGTTCGGAGCCGAGTTGATTTTCCACGTTTTAACCTGGGCGGGACTCTAACAGCACGTGGGGCAGCCGCGGTTGTCTAGCTCCCGATTCAAGTTCTCGATCAGGGAGTGACGCTGCCATGGTCTCTGCTGCATGGCGTCCTGCGTCTCTCACGGTGCCTCCGGCCCTTTGGGAGTCGTTTGGGGTGAAAGGTGTTTCCGGGGGACCACAGGTGTGAGGCCAGCTGGTGGGGCAGTGGGAGAAGTGAACGGCCGCTGGCCCGGGAGAGCCGGGCCGTGTGGCAGGGAAACCCCAGGGTGCGAATGGTCTGTGTTGGGCCAAACTCGCAGAGGCTTTAGCTCCGCTCTCTGTGCGATCACCAGAGGGGCACGGCTGGTCACGCAGCACAGCCACGTGGAATGGCACGGCTGCCACGTGGAATGGGGCACATGGCATGGCCACGAGGAATGGCACAGCTGGTCACGTGGCACAGACACGTGCAGTTCATGTCCTGGAGTCGCCTTTGTCTGGTGGACGCACAGCCACTGCTTGCTCTGATCCCCACTTGCATGGGGCGTCTCCTGGCTTCTTTTCGCTTCCAGTCTGTGGGTGTCTTTGGCATAGGGATTCTGCTGTCACTCCCTGTGTGGGTTCCTGTGCGTGTCAACAGGGAAGGAAGGGCCTGGACGGGAGGAGTGGGAAGGCAAAAGCAAACCGACTGACACAGACAAGGCAGAGGACTCGGCACCCAGAGCGGCTCCTAAGGAGGAGGCCTTCGCCCTTACAGGTCGCTAGCTAGAGCCTTTTGGTCTAGTTGAATGGAAAACTCCTTCTGATTGGCTAGCTAAGATGTCAGTCCTGAAAGTAAGGTGTCAGCCAGTCGTCAGGCCCCTTAGCTGTTGTCAGCCAGCCCGTCTAGGCCAGGGCTCTGGCAGCGAACCAGGTGCTGTCCGCGCTTCTGCAGGCGGCGTCCTCTAACGTTCGGAAAACAAAGCCTTGGCAGGCACGGGGAGCTTTTTACAAAACCAGGCTTGCACGTGGGGGTGGGCGTGCACGCCTGACGGCAGCTCTGTCTCCGTGTGTTGTTGGGTGTTGCTTGTTAATCCGTTCAGTCTGCATCTTTCCCTTGGCTAAGTTAGTCCTTTCCATTCAAGGTTACTGTTGACAAGAAGCCACGTGAAGTCACCTTGTGCTTGCTGAGCCCTTCTCAGAGAGAACCTTCCGGGCTTCTCTCCAGCTCTGCCCCTCCATCTCTTGCCCTCCTGGGGTAACCGCCGTGCCCACCCTCCCCACCAGACCACCGCAAAGGCAGCGTCTTCACTCCGTTTGTCCTGAGCTTCCTGCTGGTAGGACAGCCCTGGGCAGAGCCACTGTCACAGCCTCTGCTCGGACGCCGCGTTCTCTGGAAGCAGAGGTCAGCGCCCACCCCACCTTCTTGGGGTTCCAGCCCCAAACCCAGGAGCCTGGCATGAAAGGGAGTGACCTGGGTGCTCAGTGTGGGCGCCCGGGACAGAAGCTGAGCTCCCGAGGCTGACATCAGGGTGGGAGCTGGAGGGGACGCTCCCCCAGCCCTCCCTGGAGACAGTGCACCAAGGGGAGGGGCACCCACTGGGGACGTCCAGCCCAGGATCAGGGGAAGGCAAGCGTCCCGCTGGGCAGGAACTCGGCGTCCGGTCCATGCCCGCTGCTCCTGCAGCTCCGGGCTGCACACCCTTGCGGGGCTGGCGTGGGTCCCTGTGGCGACTCCCAGAGAGCCGGAGTGCGTGAGTCCGAGGAAGCCCGTGGCACCCTCGTGTGTTCCACCAGAGTCCTCTGCACCGCCCGCCCTGTGGAACACCTGTCTGGGGAGACGGACGTCCTCCACCCGTGTCCACTGTGCCGTCTGGTGTCCACTCCTGGTGCCCTTCTGTCCCTGGAATTCTGAGTTGTGTTATCCTCCTCTGCCCACCCACACCACACAGAGGTGTCTGGGTCCAGAGTGAAGTCGATCGACTAACTCGTCCCCCACAGTGGGACTGGTGAGCTGGCTGATGGCTCTCCCAGTGGACTCACCGGATGGCACGGGGTCGTCCCCAGCTGGGCCCCGCAGGGACCAGGAGGAGGAGCCGGGAGACGGGACTCGGATGCACTTCCAACCTCTGCCCCGGTGACGGATGGGCCGCGTTAGCTGTGCACCGAGGAAGGCGGGCGATCGTATTTGTCATTTATAGGATGCTTGGGGAAAATATGATTCACAGTGGTATGGAATCAGGCAGGATAAAAAACCAATTTATTATTTCAGTTGCTCCTGAACATCATTCTTCGCTGTCCTCGGGCCTGTGATACTCTGAGAGGCAGAAGATTGCTCAATAAAAAAATCTCATGGTCTCATTGTTGCTGAGTGAAGCTTCACCTCGTCTCCCCCACCAATGACGGGGCAGAGCGGCGCCAGCCAGGCTGTGGCTGGCGGTGTCGGGAGCCGCCCCCAGCCTGGCCGGGTTCCTGTGCTGAGAGCAGGTGCACTGGCCTCCGGGATGCCTAATCCGGTGACATGGACGGGCGGTGCCCACCCCCTCAGGTGCTGCTGTGAGAACCAAGGTGCAGGAGACCCCTCCCCGCTGGCCAAGGCTGTCGGCCTTCACTAGGTCCTGGCCCAGGCTTGACAGCCACGCCCAGCATCTGCCTTGCTCTGCTGGCTCCTGGAACAGGCGGGGTCCCCTCCAGCCGCCGTCAGGGTAAAACCCACTACTGCCAGGACAGCAGGGACCTCCCTCCCTGAGCCCAGGACAGGGAGACCGCCCTGTACCGTCCAGCGCCCAGAGGGATGGCTCAGGTAGTCAGGTCTGCCAGCCACAAGAGACCAGGAGTGAGTTCTTGGCTCCTGGCTCTGCCTAGCCTAGTCTAAATATTGCTACCATTTGGGAATGAAGCGGTAGATGGGAGCGTTCTCTCTCTCTCTCTCTGTGTGTGTGTGTGTGTGTCTGCCTTTCAAATAAACAAAAAGTTGGGGACCAACATCGCGGCACAGTGTAAAGCCGCCTGCAGTACTGGCATGCCACAGGGTACTGAGTCATGCCGGGACAGCTGCACTTCTGATCCAGCTCCCTGCTAAGGGCCTGGGAAAACAGCGGAAGATGGGCCAAGTGTCTGGACTCCGACCACCCAGTGGGAGACCCGGGAGAAGCTCCTGGCTCCCAGCTTCAGCCTGGCCCAGCGCCGGCTATTGCAGCCATCTGCGGAGTGAACCAGCAGATGGAGGATCTGATCTCTCTCTCTGTAACTCTGACTTTCAATAAATAAATAAATTTAAAAAAAAAAAAAAAAAAGAACACACACTGGGATATCTGTACCCTCCCCGCACCTCCCAATCTCGAGTCTCTACCCTCACAGGCCGGGACCTGGAGCAGACTAGCCCAGAGCCGGGGGAGCTGGCTCACGTGGGCCTCAGGGCCCGTGCTTCCAGGCTGTGGGTCTGGATGCAAACCGAGCTGCGGCCTTGCCACTGTGTGCTGACTCCTCTGCAGGACTGCCCGGAGGGGTGGCAGCATGGGGCACTGGCAGCCTTGTGGGGCTCAGCACTGACCCCTCTGCCTCCACTGAGACCCCGCTCTGCTCCCCACCCCACGGCCTCCGTGCTGCCCCCCCATGGCCTTCGCCCTCCTCCCTCCTGACAGCACAGCCCCCCCACCCACGGCGCTCGTCCCACCAGACATTTGGGGGCATCGTTCACCCGGGCAGGCCGTCATGCAAAGCCCACTTTCCAAGCCTCTCTCGGCTCTAATTAAAGACATTTGCAAGCCAGTTGACTGTGGTCAGGAGCCCCATCTAGGCCACAACAAGAGCTAAGCATGAACCGCTCAACACGTGACCGGGAAGAAGCCCGGTCGGGACTCTCCAGACGGGGCAGGACGCGCCGCTGAGCGAAGGATCGCGGCCGCAGGACCCCGGGCGCGGCAGCTCGTGGGGGGCCCCTTGCAACGCTGCGTCTCAGCATCCAGCCCCACCTGCTGCCAACTCTACGTAAGCCAATTAATTCTGGACACATTGAAGACACAAATGCCAGGTGCCCACCTGTTTCCTGGTGACAGCTTTGCGCCATGTTGCCGGCTGACGACCAGGCCAGCAGAGAGCCTCCATCTTCGCACAGCTGGCCTGGAGGCTCAGCCAACGCGCCCTCCTGTCGGCCCAGCGATCCTGGAGACGCCCAGCCTCAGCTGCCCTTAAACATTCACTGATTTGGGAGAAAATTCTAGAATCACAGCCTCCTGGGGAGCACAGGAAAAAACATCAGAATCCAAAGATCCTCGGGGTGGAGAAGCCCTGCAGCTCAGCGAGGCTGACATTCAGGCTTGCGAAGTGACAGAGCGGCCATCCCTCGTCCTCCGGGTCTGGACGGAGCCCAGCAGGGACTGTGGGGTGTGAGCTGATCTGGAGTCTTCACGCCAGAGGCTTCGAGCCCCAGAGCAAGCGTTTGGCACTCAGGACTCTGCTGCGCGTGCCCGGCTGTGGGCTGAGAGGTCTCTGTGACCCCTGCGTCCCGAGCCCAAAGCCACCACCGCCTGTGCCCGCGGCTCACCGAGTCCACAGCTGGCCTCTTCCCCTTTCGGCTCCGCCGGCTTCCTCTGTGTGCTCTGCGCTGGCGGTCACACAGGTTCCTCTCGTAGGGCTTCCTGACTTAGCGCTCTTTCAGTTTTTAAAAGCATTTGTTCTGGGCCGGCGCCGCGGCTCACTAGGCTAATCCTCCGCCTGCGGCGCCGGCACACCGGGTTCTAGTCCCGGTCGGGGCACCGATCCTGTCCTGGTTGCCCCTCTTCCAGGCCAGCTCTCTGCTGTGGCCAGGGAGTGCAGTGGAGGATGACCCAGGTGCTTGGGCCCTGCACCCTCATGGGAGACCAGGATAAGCACCTGGCTCCTGCCTTCGGATCAGCGTGGTGTGCCGGCCGCAGCGCGCCTACCGCGGCGGCCATTGGAGGGTGAACCAATGGCAAAGGAAGACCTTTCTCCCTGTCTCTCTCTCTCACTGTCCACTCTGCCTGTCAAAAAAAAAAAAAAAAGCATTTGTTCTGTTTACTTGAACATCAGAGTTGCAGAGAGGGAGAGAGAGATTTTCCGCCTGCTGGTTCACTCCCCAAATGGCTGCAGTGGCCAGGACTGAGCCAGGCAGAAGCCAGGAGCCAGGAGCTGCATCCGGGTCTCCCACGTGGGTGCAGGGGCCCAAGCACTGGAGCATCTTCTGCGGCTTTCCCAGGCCGTAGCAGGGAGCTGCATCAGACACAGAGCAGCTGGGACTCCAGTCGGCGTCACTGGGATGCTGGAGTCACGGGCTGAGGCTTAGCCCGCTGAGCCCTGACGCCAGCGCTGATGTTTGCTTTTGCTACAGAGTTGCTCCTTCACTTTTAGTTCATCTTCTTAAGATCGTTTTTCTTTGATATTAATGCATAGTATCTCCTGCTTTCTTAAGGATGGTGTTTGGGGTGTGTGTGGGAGAGAGAGAGAAAGAGGGAGAGAGAGAGAGAGAGAAGAACCAGATAGCTACTTTTCTCTGTGGTCTTCTCCCACATGCTAAATGCATGCCCACTAAGAGTTCACACGCATGTGTTGATTTTCGTTTCTTTAAAGAACTGTGTTTACACACAGAATCACCGCACTGGGTGCTGCTGCCGCCGCCTCGCGCTCTCTCCCGCCTGCCTGCATGATTCCGGGGTTTCCTTCGCCCTATGGGGTCACGTCAGTCATTTCTGAGCAGCAGCGTCACCGGGTATGGCTCTGTGTTCACGCGTTCTCCCGCTCAGCGCGTTCGCATGGCGCCGTGTCTCCCGCCCTCCCCCGCCCCGGTCTTCCTGATGGGGGTGGGGTCCCCTCACTGGGCTTCCCCTGTGTGGGCCGTGCGTCCTTGGCACGCGTTCTCAGGTGTTCTCCTGGCCCTTGCCGTGCAGAGATCCGATCGCCATGTGGCCGCGGGGGTCCCTGCGGGTCTGCGAATCAGTCCTCACGGCTCAGGGAAGCACGTGGCCACTGTTTGCTGAGACCCTACCCGGCCCCTCTATTCCCGTTCTGCTCGCGCAGAGGCGGGCCTGCTGGGGCTTCGGTCGGTGACCTAGGACTTGTCCTGTGCTGTGTCACATCACGACCCAGGACCTGTCCTGTGCTGTGTCACATCACGGCCCAGGACCTGTTCTGTGCTGTGTCACATCATGACCCAGGACTTGTCCTGTGCTGCGTGTGTCCGTGTCCCCAGGACTTGTCCTGTGCTGCGTGCATCCGTGTCCCCAGAACTTGTCCTGGGCTGCATCACATCCGTGTCCCCAGGACTCGTCCTGGGCTGCGTCTCCGTAGCTTTCGCTCTTCAGGCTGTGTGGTCTCTGTGCCGGAGCCTCCGCCTGCCTCCTGCCTGTTTCTATCTCCAGTCCTCAAAGCCTGGCTCTGGAGCTCCCCAGTGAGTGTGCCATGCTTTCCAGCTCTCCCATCTCAGTGTGGCTTTTTTCTTACACTGTCTACCTCTGGGAGGTCCCTAGCTGCGTCTACACGGTGTGTGTGTTCCTTTAAGGCCTTGAGCGTGTTTACAGGAGCCACGAGTCGTGGTTTGCTCACCGCGACACCTGTGTCAAGTCAGTGTCAATTTCTGTGCCCTGTTCTCCTTTCTTGTATTTCCTGCTTACAGTGTGAAGATGATGATGGTGGTGGTGATGGTGGTGGTGGTGGTGGCTCTGATGGTGGTGGTGATGATGGTGGTGATGGTGATGATGGTGGTGATGGTGATGATGATGGTGATGGTGGTGGTGGTGGTGATGGTGGTAATGGTGAGATGGTGGTGGTGGTGGTGGTGGTGGTGGTGGTGGTGGTGATGGCTGTGATGATGATGATGGTGATGATGTTGGTGATGCTAGTGATGGTGATGGGGGTGGTGATGATAGAATACTGGGCTTTGTGGATCACAGGGCGCTCAGCTCCTAATCATCTCTGTGTTACTCTAAAGCTCAACCTTGTGTTTTAGGAGCTGACGAACTTGCCTGGAATCAAACACACCGTGTTTCCTCTGAGCCCAGCACCGCTGTTGGATTTCAGCCCTGGTTTTCTGCCGGTCCTGGCTCCGCCTAGTGGGCAAGGCTTTGTCTGCTCCCACACAAGGGTGGGGTTCACAGTGGGGTGACTATACCCACGACCCCAACTCTTGGCAATACCTGTGGGGTGGTTCCACCCGACCACGCTGTCCTGCGGCTTCAGCGTCTCTCCTGGCCCCAGCGGCCACACATGGGAGAGCTGCAGCTTGAGAACCTGCAGTTCACGTACCTCAGCCCCCGCAGCCTCTGTGTGACCCCCACAGCCACCACACGACCCTCACAGAGACCATGCAACCCCCGCAGCCTCCGCACGAACCCCACACATGACCCCTGCCCCCCTCAGCTTCCGCACAACCCCTGCTGCCGAGCGCCTTCCCACAGCACCTGCAGGGCTCTCCACTTTAAATCTATTTCGGGTCCGGTTTGTAGCTAGTACCATGAACGCTGGTCTGGCTAAGTTACTCTGTCATTACTCGCTGATGGCTCTCTGCTGCAGGTCTGCTTAAGTGCCACTGATGCTGGGTTCCCGAGAAGCGGTGCTGTGAAGAGCTCACTTCTGGCATGGGCAGAAGCTAAAATCCCAACACTATGGAGACAAGAGCCTTGGCCATCGGCCTCTCACCTTAGAAGAATCGTTCTGTGGCTCAGTTAGGAGCACTGCAACCAGGATGTAACTGTCGTGGGCAGAGGATTCCCGGCAGGTCTCTGTGTGGTCCCCCGGGTTTCAATCAAAGCGTGTCAGGGAGCGTTGGGTTCCTGGGGTGCCTGCCCTCTGTCACGCGTGTGCCGTGACAGTGCCTGCTCCCCAGAGACCGCCAGCAGCGGAAGCTCCTGCCCCGGGGAACAGACGCCAGGCAGCAAGCCCACTGCACCCACGGGACGCCAGCTGAGCCCACACAGCCCACAAACACACGGGGCCGATCCCGGCTCCAGAGGCAGGGGCTGAGGGCCCCATGTCAGGGAGCAGGGGGCGGGTCTTGGGTGTCCCTGGCCTCCCGGCTTCTCCCGCTGACCTGTCAGAGGCTGGAAACGAGAAGGGGATTCAAGGACGACGAAGGAGAGGGAGGGGCTGCAGGGCCAGGTCCTGGGCGGGCGGGGCTGCGTCCAGGGGAGATGAGCGGCCACCGGGTGAGCACACACCCCTCTGAGCAGGATGGGGAGCGCCCGGGAGGCCTGGATGCGGCCTGTGGGTTCCCAGTTCCTCAGAGAAGCATGTCCGTGCTTCTTCCACCACGAGCAGTGCCTGTCTTGGGAACCGGCTACAGGGGAGGCGGGGGAGACGCCCCCTGCTCCCTCGCTGCTGGGGCAGCAGAGACCCTGGCCCTGTGCTGTTTTTACAGCCCAGGCAGCTGCGAGGCTCTGGGGGCTTCCAGCTCTGCGAAGTTCAAGGCGCCTCGCCCTCCGTCACTTTGTTCCGGGGATGAGGACAGGGACTGAGGGCCGGCCCCTGAGCAAGGGTCTGGGAGCCAGCGGGACGAGGGCCTCCCCGCCCCTAGGGTGGCCGTGACACCTCCCTCGGGACACAGGAAGGGAAGCCGGCACTGGAACCTGCCTCTCGACAACGGGGCAGGCTGTGTGTCTGCACCTGCCCGTCACACGCGGCAGGGCCCGCCCCAGCACCCCCGCCAGGCTGGCCCAGGGTTTCCAAGACATCCATCTGCCTGGAATTCTTGTCCAGTGCTGTGGCCAGACACGGAGGACGCCCACCGTGCCCACCGTGGAGTGGAAGAAGCTGTTTGTGCCGGCAGCTCTGGGGTCCATGTCCGGGTAGGAACCAGGGCTGACGGGAAAGGCTGGGTTTCAACAGCTGCGGAAGACAGAGAACAGAGGCCCGGGAGCCCCACCTCCCTGCTGCCGGTCTGAGGGTACACCACGGAAAAGGGACGGAAAGAAATTTATCTTGGTGCAAACAATTTTGGAATCCATGTGTAGTTTACCCATGAACTTCTTGAAGACCCCTCTATGCATGGCTGCAAAAGTTTTGCACCGAAATGAGCATCTTTTACTTCCACTTTCTGAGGCACCTCTTCCTCAGCTCCGGGTCCACCTTGAAAACGACCAAAGAAGGTGAATGGCAGAGGACAGATGCGCGCGAGTCACCTAAGGTGAGTGATGAGAGCTCAGGCAACCATCAGGCTCCGAAAACTGTGACCAGCGGGAGCCAGCCGGAGCCAGCTGGAACCAGCCAGAGCCAGTCGGAGCCAGCCGGAACCAGCCGGAGCCAGCTGGAACCAGCCGGAGCCAGCCGGAGCCAGGGGAAGATGCTCGAGGTCCTTGGGAGGTGCAGGAGGAGGAGGCGCACAGAGACTGCGGGAGGAAGGGCTGCCCGGAGGTGAGGGGACGAGGAGGGCGAGGTGGGCCCTGTGCCTGCACCTGCAGCACCTGTGTCGGCCGCAGGTAAACAGTAGCAGCTCGCGGGGACGTGCGCTGAGAGACGCGAGGCCCAACGCGCGCCCAGAGTGTCCCGAGCAGTGGCCAGGGCGTCCGGCTGTCGCCGGTCGGAGGCAGCGTGGCTGAGCAGGTCTGGGTGAGCCAAGAGGAGTTTCCTGAGACGTGGGGGAGGGGCAGACATAACAGGCGACCCTTGCGCCCCAGCAGACCCTGTGCTCCTGGCTGACCACCCTGGCTGCCGTCCACTCCCACTGTTAGGAAACTGGCGCGGTTTTAGCCAGGTGGCCACATGGCCCAGCTACCTGAGCCAGGCTCCACCCCCATCCTAATGGGATTCGCTGCTCCTGCTTCCCTGCCCACCCTCAGACAAAGTTTTAAAAGGGCCTATTCCTGCACACGTGCGCTCTTGGCTCTGCCCCCTGCTCTCGTGGCCTCTCTTGGCTCCTCTCCTCCTCTGTCTCTCTTCTCCCTCCTCTCTGTCTCTCTCTCTTACAGTCTCCTTCTCTTTTTCCTCGCCGCCCCTCACTCCGGTCTGGAGGGTGTTCCCCAATAAACCCTTTCCCTTACTCCGGTGTCCGGTGTGCTTTGCGACGGCTAACACTAAGATATAACACCCACCCCTGTCCCCCGTGGGCTGCGGCCCCTCCACTGCTGGGTGCCTCCTCAGGTCCTCCGACACAGGGGCTGCTGTCCCGGCCGTGTCAGGTCTGTGACTGACAGCTGTCAGTGAGCCATCAGCCTCGCAAGCGAGGGAGCCGCTCTGAGCGCAGAAGGACCCAGGTCTGCAAGGGAAACTCACAAAACCGACTTCGACAGGAATATTCCGGCAGCAGCCTCTGGTGAGGGCGGGAACTAGAGAAAGGAAAAGATCCACAAACCCTGGGCGGGGAATGAAAACACAGATCTCCCGGCCTCGCCCAGAACAGACTCCCTGGAGGTGGAGCCTCCCAGAGCCCGAGGGCGGTGGCTGGGCCGTGGGTCCCGGGTGCTGGTGTTGGGTGGGGGGCCTTTAAGAGGCGGGGCCCCAGGGAGGTGGTGATGTCACTATTGAGCTAATATTCAGCAGTGGGTTGGGTCTCGCAGCAGACGGAGTTCTGGGAGTGGGCACAGCGAGGCCACCACGCTGCTGCTCCGCTGGGTTCTCACGCAGCTGAGGCCCCCACCAGGATGCCACAGGACCCCTCAGCCACGGGAACCCCAAACCCGACAAATCTAAGACTCAGCCTCGGGCAATTTAAAGCAACACAAAATGGACCCAGATCCTGGAGAAGTCAACACCCAAAATTCACAGTCACGCCCGAGAGAGACGTTCTCCTCGACCTCCTCTCAGTCCCTGGGCCCCTGTCCCAAGGCCTAGTCCTTGTCTTGACAGGGACTCACGAGCCGGGAGCGTCCCGAGCGGCACCCAGCCCACTGCCCACAGGGGCACTCTGCTCCAGACCCGGGCCTCTGAGCTCGGCTGCAGCCGCCAACACCCGGGGCCTCGCACAGCTCTCATGCCCAGGACCCAGCCCTCGGCTGCTAGTGCAACAGCCTTGGAGCCTGGGCACTGGGGGCTCCCCCCAATGCTTCCGAGCACAGCGGGGAGCTGCTCTGACGCTCTGCCCCTGCTCCCAACCCAGGCGCAGGGGTTCAAAGGCACACGGCTGACCGCTGGTCCCAGCCCCGGGCATAGGCGCAGGCACAGGGACCCGGCCCATGCCTGCCCCTGGCCGCCTGCAGGAGACTCGGCCTCCTGGCCCCTGGGTCCACTCTCATCTAAGGAATCTCACCTGGGCCCCGGCTGCTCCCCAGGCATGCGTCCCATCCGTCCATCCCACCTGTGTCTCTGACCGCCGCTGCCCCAGCTGTCCCTCTCCCCGGGTCCTCAGTCATTCCTGAGGCTACAGACACAAGAGAGGCAGGAGGGGTGAGCAGGGAGGGGGCAGCCTTCCCTCCCACAAGGAGCGAGGCGCTCTGCCCAGAATGGCAGGAAGCGTCCCACGGAGGGAAGCGCCTGTGGCAGCCAGGGCCTGGCCCGTGGGGAGACAGGGCTGGACGGCGAGGGATCCCCGCGCCTGGGCTGAAGCCGCTGCTGCACGTTCAGAATACAGAGCCACATCCTGTCTGGTTCTGCGAGGAAGAAGAGAACAGCAATACAAACCTGCTCGTTCTCACGGTGTAGGCAGCACGGACCCTGGTGGGGCAAATTCTGGAGAGTGTATGCTGGGCACAGGTGCACCTGCAGAACCCCCGAGCCCAGGGCACCGGCAGCGATCCACTTTCCGCCCAGCGTCTCAGGCAGCTCTGCACCTCCCTGGCCCCCACAGCAGCCGCTGAGCCTGGCCGCGTGCACAAAAGCAATCTGGCCTCACAGTCAAGCTCTAGGTCTGATTTTAAATGGAAATTAATTTCAATTAAAAATTAATTAGTTAATTCCATATCTTAGCTATTGTGCATTGAGCTGCAATAAACATGGGGGTGCAGATAATGCTTTCATATGCCGACTGCATTTCCCTGGGGTAAATTCTGAGGAGTGGGATGGCTGGGGCGTGTGGTAGGGCTATGTTCAGGTTTCTGAGGAATCTCCAAACTGTCTTCCATAGTGGCTTTACCAGTTTGCATTCCCACTGACAGTGGGTTAGTGTCCCTTTTTCCCCACATGCTCGCCAGCATCTGTTGTTGGTAGATTTCTGAATGTAAGCCATTCTAACCGGGGTGAGGTGAAACCTCACTGTGGTTTTGATTTGCATTTCCCTGATGGCTAGTGATCCTGAACATTTTTCATGTGTCTATTGGCCATTTGGATTTCCTCTTTTGAAAAATGTCTATTGAGGTCCTTGGGCCATCTCTTAACTGGGTTGTTTGTTTTGTTACTGTGGAGTTTCTTGATCTCTTTGTAGATTCTGGTTATTAACCCTTTATCTGTTGCATAGTTTGCGAATAATTTCTCCCATTCTGTCGGTCGCCTCTTCACTTTCCTGAGTGTTTCTTTTGCAGGGCAGAAACTTCTCAATTTGATGCAATCCCATTTGTCAATCTTGGCTTTGGCTGCCTGTGCCTCGGGGGTCTTTTCAAGAACTCTGCCTGTGCCAATATCTGTGGGTTTCCCCAATGTTCTATAATAATTTGATGGCGTCAGGTCATAGATTTAGGCCTTTAATCCATGTTGAGTGGACTTTGTGTGGGGTGTGAGGTAGGGGTCCTGTGTCACACTCTGCCTGTGGAATCCAGTTTCCCCAGCACCATTGTTGAAGGCACTGTCCTTGCTCCGGGGATTGGTTTCAGCTCCTTTGTCAGAGATAAGTTGGTTGTAGATGCACGGATTGGTTTCTGGCATTTCTATTCTGTTCCATTGGTCTGTCCATCTGATATGTTATCAACCCAACTGACTATCAGCTGAAGACTAGATAAAGAAATTATGAAATATATACAGCATGGAATACTACACAGTGGTTAAAAAAAAAAGAAATCTGATCATTTGCAACAAAATGGATGAATCTGGAGAACGTCACACTTAGTGACATAAGCCAGTCCCACAGAGACAAGTGCCATAGGTTCTTCCTGGCCTGTAGAAGTGAAATCGACACTTTGAGAAGCAATGACTTTGAACACCCCTGGTCTCTACTGTTGACGAACAGTTTTTTTTTTTTTTTTTCATGTTATTTGTTGAACTCTTTATTTAACAGAGATTTAATCATATGCATATAAAGTTAACTGAAAAATGGATTTTAATAAAAAACAAGAGTGGGACTGGGAGAGGGAGGAGGAAGAGGCGTGGGAAGTGGGCCGGAGGGCGAGCAGCGGGAGGAATCGCTGACTCCCAGAGTTGTGATTATGAAGTGTATGGAGTTTTATTCCGTAAGTAAAATGTTTCTGGGGAAAATTAATTATCTAAAGCAATCTAAAGTTTAAAAATTTCAATTTTCTTTCATTTGAAGGAGAGACAGAGATAGAGAAAGGATGATTTTCCAAACACCGGCTCACTCCTGGAACCCAACACCGCTCTCCCATGTGGGTGGCAGGGACCCGGAACTTGCGCTGCCCCAGGATTCAGATGTCAGGAGCCTAGAGTGGGGAGCAGAGCAAGGACTCAAACCCAGGCATCCGAACCACTGCACCTCCCAGTCGTGTCTGAAGGGAGTGAACTCCCGGGCAGTGGTTCGAGTCCCGGCTGCTCCACTTCCCATCCAGCCCTCTGCTATGGCCTGTAGCAGAAGAAGAAAGCAGTAGAAGATGCCCAAGTCCTTGGGCCCCTGCACCTGCATGGGAGACCCGGAAGAAGCTCCTGGTTCCTGGCTTTGGATCAGTGCAGCCCAGCTGTCGTGGCCATTTGAGGAGTGAATCAGTGGGTAGAAGACCTCTCCCTGTCTGTCCTTCTCTCTCTCTGTAACTCTGCCTTTCAAATAAACAAGAAAGAAAGGAAGGAAGGAAAAAGCCTCCTTTGCTGAGGCTTTCCGTGTCCCGTGGCTCCCGCAGGTCTCCCTGGCGATCCTGGGCGTATCGCTCTTCCACACGCCACGGAGCGAGAGCTTGTGCGGGGGAAGGTTGTGTTCTTTGCATTGATCAATATGTCATTTCGTGCTGATGCTAAATCGCAAGCACACTGACCTCGAGGTGCTGAATCACGGAGCGGCTCTAGGAGCTGGAAGCGAAACAGAGACTCGCAAGTTCCGCAGCTAAGTCCAAGTTCTGTGATTAATGAGTGGAGCAAAATTAATTTGATATTTACGACTATTAGGAACCTGGTTGGTGCTGCCAGCCGTGAGCAGGGAGATCAGGTTCATGCTCCAGAGAAGAGAGCTGGGCCCGGTGCAGAACTGGGGGTGCTGTGCTCTGCTCCCCCAACGTCAGGAGCTCAGACGGGTGCAGCAGGATGAACGCGGCTCCCTGGGATCCCCACTCCAGAGGGAGCCCCGCCCCCGCAGTGCCCGGGCACGAGCCGGAGGGGCTCAGATGTTCTCTGTGCAAGGAGGCAGCAGCTCTGCCCACTCCATCTTCGCTCCACTGCTGTGAGCGTGTGTGTATAAAGCGCTTTACAGTCCTTTGATTGACTACGTCCCAGAAGCCATTCTGCTCCGGCTGACACCCGAGAAATGACCGTTGTGGGAGCTGGATGATAGAGCGCCTGTCCTCCGAGATGCCCCTGGTTCTCTCGCAGCTCTCGCACCCCTGGGGTGGGGCAGGCACCCAGGCGAGGGCTGTCCAGGGAGCTGCTCGAGGTCTGGAGCCTGCACCAACGCCTCCACCGTGGGAAACGTCATTCAGCCCCTGCATGCCGTCGGCGCCCACACAGCGATCGTCCCAGCCAGGCTGGGACTGCCCACGCGGCAGGAGCTGCACTGTTCAACCCAAGGCTTGGCCAGAAGATTCTGTGCAGGCATCTGTGTCACGTGCTGCTCACACCCGTGGCCAACACCTTCCCATCCGCACAGCCCCTGGTGCGTTCTGAAGACACCCAGAGGGCACCCCTCCTCCAGGCTGCTCCGGTCACCCGGTCTCCGGATCTCCTGACACCGCCTCCTGTGTGTCCCAGGCTGGGAGATCCGTCCAGGGATAGCAGAGACATCGTGAGAACTCGGTAACTCTTGGTTTCTTGTGATCACAGATCATGTGGGAACACACGTGCTGACTTCTGTCTTCATGTGCACACGTGTAGGTTTCTGTCTTTCCTAGGTGTTTGTGTTGGGGGAGCGTGGTGGCTTCGTGGGCTAAGCAACCACCTGCAGCTTCGGCATCACATGGGGCACTGGTTCGAGTCCCAGCTACTCCACTTCTGATTCAGCTCCCTGCTAATGCACCTGGGAAAGCAGCAGAGGATGGGCCACGTACTTGGGTCCCTGCACCCATGTGGGAGACCTGGAAGAAGCTCCTGGCTCCTGGCTTCGGCCTGACCCAGCACTGGCGATTGCAGTCATCTGGGGAAAGAACCAGCAGATGGAAGATTTCTCTCTCTGTGTCTCTCCTCTCTCTCTGTAATTGCATTAATCAATCAATCAATCTTTAAAATAATAAAAATAAGGGGCCGGCACCATGGCTCACTTGGTTAATCCTCCACCTGTGGCGCCGGCATCCCATATGGGCACCGGGTTCTAGTTCTGGTTGCTCCTCTTCCAGTCCAGCTCTTTGCTGTGACCCAGGAAGGCAGTGGAGGATGGCCCAAGTGCTTGGGCCCTGCACCTGCATGGGAGACCTGGAGCAAGCACCTGGCTCCTGGCTTTGGATCAGCATAACTCCAGCCATGGCAGCCATTTGGGGGGGTGAACCAACCGAAGGAAGACCTTTCTCTCTGTCTCTCTCTCTCTCTCACTGTCTAACTCTACTTGTCAAATAAACAAATAAATAAATAATAATAAAAGAACTGCAATCCGGGGGCACCTGGGCGTCACAGGTCTTCTCCCGGTGTGGCTGCCCCAGTGGATGCTGGCTCCCCTGCCCCACGCTCCGGGCAGCACCTGCTCCCCATCCGTGTCTCCCGGCTTGCTCACATGATGCTTTGCCACACCTGCCCACCCTCACTTCTCAATCCATGGTGTCTCAATGACCCCGGCCGGTGAGGCCTGGTCTGTCCCCTGCCCACCCCCACCTCCAAGAGCTGCTGCCTCACTAGCCATCCACGGCCACCACTTACTTTGCCCATGGCCCTCTCCCCACTGGTGAGGAACCCGCAAAAGCCACGTGGCCGCCTACTGTCTGCCTGCCCCGGTGCCGTCTCCAGGGAGACGTGGCTCAGGGACACTGCAGGTTCTGACCCTCCCAAGTCCTCTGTGCCCAGGCAGACTCGGCTGCCAGAACCGGCTTTCCCTCTCGCGAGACGGCCCATCTGCGGCTAAGAGGTCAGAGACCTCAGGGACAAGGCGCAGTGGAGGGCGGACCAAGAGGAAGGGGAGAGGGAGAGGTGTCATTCATTCATTCATATCCATCGCTGGCATCATTCATTCATGCCCATGGTCAGCATCATTCATTCATTCCACATATTCATACACACACGTGTGAACACGGTGCTGGGGCTGCACGGTCTCCCACTCTCCACCAGGTCCAGGAGCCCGACCTGCACAGGTCGAGCGTCGCTTGTCTGGAGTCTCGAGACAGACGTGCCTCCGCGTTTTTCAGATTCTGCACATGGACTTCAGCCGCCGAGCATCTGCTCAGAGACGGGATGGGGAGGGGCTCTGGGTCTCGGGGGATTCCAGATGGGGGCTGCTCAGCCTCAGTGTCTGTGTGGTTTCATCTGAAACGGCCTCAGACGTCCAGGGGGCTCCCAGGCCCCTTCCCCAAGCCCACAGAGAGCAGCTTGAGAACCCCGCTCACCACCAGGACAGAGACGGCCCAGCCCCACACTTCGCACTCGTCACTGCCCTGGCTCGGAGCCCATCCGTGTCTGCAGGAACTCTGTGATTCTGAGCTTTGCTCGCAATTCTAGGAACATTGGTGACACCTAAGACCCGAGGACTCACCCGGGCGCCCAGACCCCTGGGCCACGTCCGCCCTCGTCCTGGCCCCGGCTGCCACCATCCATTCGCCGTCACGGTAACGTTGCTCCAGAGCCTGGCAGACACAGATTCATGGGATCCCCCGAGGCTGCTCCTGTCACCCCGCGTGACACCCCGAGAAGCCTCCACGCGGCTGGAGCCTCGCTGGACGTGCCTGCCTGTTCCTTCACAGGCCGCCTCCCGAGGAGCCTGGGGCTGCCTTCACCCCAGGGTGACCCCTGTGGACAGCTGAGCCCAGGCCTCGTCTGAACGTGTGTGTGGATTTGCGGAGGGGGGACAGCAGGCGTGTGGCTGCCGTGGTGGGGACAGAGGAGCCGTCGGGTGGCTTTGCTGCCTCCCAGCCCAGCAGCCAGGCCCCGGAGCACGGGGTTTCATGGCCATGGGCGCCTGTCTCAGCCGGCTGGCGGGAGTGCCCGTCTACTTTCCTGGCACGCGTCTGCGCTGCTCCTGTTTCCTGGGGGCCCAGAGCCCCTTGGTGGTCCCTGCCTGTGCTCTGCCCAGAGCCTGGCACAGCCGAGTCCCGGGGGAAGCGTCTGCTCAAGCCTTTGCCAACCTTCCCATGGGACGTTGGCGTCTTGTCCTCTTCCGAGGGCTCTGGGAACGGCAGGTGCGCGGCTCCCAGACACCCCCTTGAGTCTCAGCTGATTGTTTCATTCTCTTGGGATCTTCCCCGGGACAGATGCTTCAGGCTCTGATGAAGCCAGATTGCTGACGCGGTTTTTATAGGCTGTGTCCCGTGCCCGTCCCCAGCTCTGCCACGGTCGGCTCTTAGCCGTCTCCTGAAAGCTGGAGACCCGGCCGTCCCATTTTATGATTCTACATTTTACTTTATGGCTTCACATTTTGCAATTCCATCCAAATCTGTCCTGAGCCGATTTTTGTATAAGCTACGAGGTATTGGCGGCTTTTCAGAAAGCCCTACCTTGCTGAAACACGAGAGAACTATCATGGCTGGCAGCGTGGTACAGTGGGTGAGCAGCCACCTGTGACACCGGCAGCCCAGATGGGCACCATTGTGAATCCCGGCTGCTCCACTTCCAACCCAGCTGCCTTCTAATGGCCCGGGCCAAGCAGTGGAAGATGGCTCAACTGTGTGGGCCCTGCATCCACGTGAGAGACCCAGACGAGGCTCCTGGCTCCTGGCTCCGGCCTGGCCCAGTCCTGGAAGCTGTGGTCATTTAGGGAATACACCAGCAGATGGAAGATCTCTCTCTCTGTCTCTCTCTGACTCTCCCTCTCTTTCCATAACTCTGACTTTCAAATAAATAAATCTTTTCTTCAAAGATTTATTTATTTATTTGAAAGGCAGAGTGACAGAGAGAGGTAGAAACAGAGAGAGACGGTCAGATCTTCCATCCGCTGGTTCACTCTCCAGATGGCCACAACGGCCAGAGCTGTGCCGATCCAAAGCCAGGGGCCAGGAGCTTTTTCCGGGTCTCCCATGCAGGTGCAGGGGCCTAAGGACTTGGGCCATCTTTTACTGCACTCCCAGGCCATAGCAGAGAGCTGGATTGGAAGAAGAACAGCCGGGACTAGAACCGGTGACTGTATGGGATGCCAGTGCTTCAAGCCAGGGCTTTAACCTGCTGCGCCACACGCCAGCCCCTACATAAATATTTTTGAAAAAGAGACTGAACTACTACAAGATGTCCCTACACCAACTTTGCTTTCTCTTCTTGTTTTGGATATTTTTGTCATGATTTGATCCCAGGAGCTGTGGCAGCTGTCTTGAGACCATGAAGTAAAATATTTCAGGATGAGAAACAGCATGGCAGGTTGCTGTGCCATAAGAGGGTCCCCAGGCCGGCGCCACGGCTCAATAGGCTAAACCTCTGCCTGCGGCGCTGGCACACCAGGTTCTAGTCCCGGTCAGGGTGCCGGATTCTGTCCCGGTTGCCCCTCTTCCAGTCCAGCTCTCTGCTGTGGCCCAGGAGTGCAGTGGAGGATGGCCCAGGTCCTTGGGTCCTGCACCCCATGGGAGACCAGGAGAAGCACCTGGCTCCTGGCTTCGGATCAGCACAGTGTGCCGGCTGCAGCATGCCAGCCGCGGCGGCCATTGGAGGGTGAACCAACGGCAAAGGAAGACCTTTCTCTCTGTCTCTCTCTCTCACTGTCCACTCTGCCTGCCAAAAAAAAAAAAAAAATGAGGGTCCCCAAAGCAAGCTTGCACTCTCGACCTCCAGACCCACTCACCACCGTGAACGTCTTTATTCCCGAAGGCATCACCATCGTCCTCTCTTATTGCACACTAACAGATGCCCCATCCTGCTCCCCAGAGAGCCTGGCACACATGGGCCACAAGCCCAGTGGGGAGTAGAAGAAGCGCCCCCCAAGTCTCCTAGCAGAAGCCAGGGCAAGGGGCCGTCAGTCTGTCCCCTGCTGATCCATGGCCTCCTGACTCGACAGCTACCCTGGCCCACTGACACATGGCTGAGGTGACGCTCAGGGCCGGGTTGGTCCCAGCCTAGCTGTCAGAAACCACAGCGGCTGCATCTCCACGCTGTACCCCCAGGGCGCGCACCGGAGGGGGCCGCTCCCTGCAGCTCTGAGGCATGACAGTGATTAATTGTGTGCACCTGCCAGTATTTATGCAAATAGCAGGGGCGGGGCCTGTGCCCTGGGGCCTCCAGTCCAGCGTGGAGACTGCAGGCCCTGCTGCAGGGCCACGTAGATTCCTGTGCAGATCGGACGGAAACCAATTCTGAACACTAACGCCGGTGGTGCCGGAGCTCCGTCTTCACACCCCACGCGCCTGATTTTGGACCCGGCGGCGTGTCCGTGGAAACCGTGCCCGCTGAGGTCTTGCCTGAGCTGCACGGCTTCCTGGGCTTTGCAGGGCTTGGTGGGGGCATGGAGTTGCGAGGCCTCAGACAGGGGAGATGCGAGCTGGCCCGCCCCCTGCACATCCCGTGTTTGCCCATCTGAGTGCCTACTGGGCTGGGTCTGCTCCCTGGCACCCAGAACTGGCGACAGGGGCTCAGGGCCTGTGGACAAATCGTGGGGACCACACCCGACACGGGGGTGATGCAGGAGGCGAGGGCGTGCCTGGGGGCTCTTTTATTCCAGTGCATTCTCAAAGAAGCCGGAGGACTGCCTGGGGATGCCCCACGCGCCAGCCCGAAGGGGCGCTGTGCTGTGTCCCAAGCACCAGAGCCCACGCCTCCCACGGCTCCTGTCTCCTCACCCCTCACGGTGAATGCATGCTGTCCACATGTGGCTTCCCAGCCACACGCCTGCAGCTGACCCAACCCAGGGCCTCTCCTCCTCCCCCACCCTGACTGCCCATTCTCGGGCAACGGCCTGGGCTGGTGCGGTCACCGACTCTCAGCGCTGAGGAGTGAGAGCCATGGCTCACCAGGCCCCGACCAGGCTGGGGCCTGCACCCCCCCGGAGGCCGACATCTGCGTAGGGTCACAGGTGCTCAGGGCTCGCTGGGCGCCTGCCCTGTCTGCCCCCGGCCCATGCCCTGGGGCTGCACGGGGTGAGCAGAGCCCTCCTCGTCCTCCTCGTCCCTGGCTGGAAACTCCTGCTGCTGAGTGGGTTTCCCACGGGGACCGCTCGGGGAGACCTACAGAGCTGGAGAATGACAGTGAGTGAGGAAGACGGCGAGAGGTCGGGACTCCTTTCTTCTGATGACAGAAAGAAGAGAGGCTCTGAGGCCTGAACTGCTTAACCCTCCCGGGGCACTGCCGGTCCCCATCGCTTGACACCTGCACCGATTCTGTCCCCGCGAGCGCCCGGGGAGCCTCCTGCAAGGCAGCAAAGACATCGGAAAAAACCTTCTTCTTCCATCTTTTACCCATCCTCCACCCTCCATCCATCCACATATACACCCATCTGACAATCCACACATCCATCCATCCTCCACCCTCCATCCATCCACCCATCATCCGTCTCCCCACCATCCATCCAAGATTCACCCATCCGTCCATCCATTCACCATGCACACAGCCATCCACCCGCCCTCCACCCTCCATCCATCCACATATACACCCGTCTGACAATCCACCCATCCGTCCACCATGCACACACCCATCCACCCATCATCCGTCTCCCCACCATCCATCTAAGATTCACCCATCCGTCCATCCATTCACCCATGCACACAGCCATCCACCCGCCCTCCACCCTCCATCCATCCACATATACACCCGTCTGACAATCCACACATCCATTCACCATGCATCTCCCCATCACCCGTCTCCCCACCATCCACCCATCCATCCATTCACCATGCACACAGCCATCCATCCACCCACCCACCCACCCATCATCCATGGAGCAGGGAGAAGATTAAGAAGGAAGGTGGGAGGGAACACCATCGCCCCGGGCCCAGCCACAGCACTGCCCCCCCCCCCCCCGAGATGTGGTCCATCAGAGTGCTTGGAGCCAAACACAGACACTGCAATGCGAGGCTCTGGGCACGGCCCGGGCCTGGGGCCGGCAGGCGTGGCTCTGACACCTGCGTGGTGACTCCACGCCCTTCTGCTTCAGGGAGGCATCAACCACGGTGCATGTCCTCAGGAAGCCCCACCGTGGTCTCTAAACCCTTCCCAAAACAATGGCCATCACTCAGAGTGGAAGATGGGGGGTTCCCTCGTCACCCTCGTCCCTGGAGGAGACTGAAGAGTTTGGCCGGAGGAGCAGCCCAGACGTGCTTCGTTTCTGATCCGTGGCCCTGATCATTGTTGAGAAAGGCCAGACCTCAGCCTGGCGGTGGCTGCCGTGGCTGCAGAAGCGCCCACCCTTGCGGGGGCGGGGGGCTGGTCCAGGACGTTCCTTGGTGCTGCCTGCGTGCCCAGGTGAGCCCTCCTGAGACCCTGACGCTGAGCAAGACTCCCGGGGAGGGGAGGGGTCTCCCCACGCCGCCGGCTTTCTCTGTTCTTGGCGCACCGCTGCCCCCTCTCCCTGTGGGACAGAAATAGCTCCGGGTGTCTCAGGGGTGCCCTGCCCCACCCCCACTTCCTAATGTCCGGGGGAGGGGGAACTCCATCATGCAGCCCCTGCTTTGAATCTCGCAAGCGGCTCGGTCAAGCAAGGTCGCGGGACGTGAGCAGGGGCTGTGTCGTCTCAGGGCTGCTGGCTTTCCGTAGCGGGGTTAGGGCCCTCTCCCACTCCCAGGACAAACGGTGCTGCTCCGGGGCTCAGGGGAGTACGGGGAGGCCCAGGGCCTGGGGGACCTACAAGGCTCCTGGATGTCATCCCTTGTCATCCTGGTCCTCAAAGCAGGTGCACCCGTGGGGCCCACATCCCCTGGGGGCAGTGTCATGAAGTAGGTGCACCCGTGGGGCCCCCTTCCCTGGGCCAGTGTCACACTGGGTTTGCCAGAGCTCAGGGGAACCTGTGGAGTCCTGCCGGAGCGACCCTCCTGCTGCACGGCCCGCGGAAGATGCCGGCGAGGACCCCTCGGTGCCCACTTCTGGGACAAGGAAGGGACAAGAGGGTCTCAGGCAGCGGCCTCAGGCTCCCCCAGGGCTGCAGGGTGTTGATAGCACAGTGAGGGGGGTGGGGGCCTCAGCACCCCCAGGAGCCACGGCCCAGGTCCAGGTTCCGCTGGATGGGGGCCCCACAAAGGGACAGCAGCGTTCCTTCTCTCTCCCACTGCCTCTCAGTCTCCCTGTCTCCATGGCAACCACAGCAGCTGAGCCCTGTGGGGGCGCAGCTGAACTTGCAACCACTCGTCCTTAGTGGAGTCTTCATTCTAACCACGGGGCACTTACGGGCTCAGGAGGAGGGAGGCCAGCACTTGCCCAGAGCCCCTGCATCCGGTCAGCGGGTGCTGGGTCACCTGCAGCCTCCAGTGCCCATGGGGGAAGGGGGAGGGGGCCCACCCTCGTCCCTGTCCCTGCCCCTATTGGTATCCCGGGGCAGCCAGTGCAAGTCCTGCCCTCACCTGCCTCCCAGCTGGGCCCACCCAGGTGGTGCTCACTCAGGCCCAGAGGGTGCTGTTAGCCTGTGCAAAGTGACCCTCGAGTACCTAATGCGTAGGGCACTACCACCTCCCGTCCTGAGCATCTCATTAGAAGGAGGCTGAGATTGAGATCGGCAGAAAGGAAAGAAAGGAGGGAGGGGGAGAGAACCCCTCTCTGGCCTCCCCACCAGGCCGCGTCTCCCTCAGTGCTCAGCAGGTGCACCTCGCAGATGGAATCTTCCTCCCTTAGGGCAACTTGATGAGAGCAACTCGATTACGGGAGACAAAGAGACGTCACAGCTTAACGTGTGCTTGGGAAATGGGGCCAGGTGTGGATCATGCGTGCCGTGGCCAGCACTGGGGACACACAGCGCCTTGCTCCGCCCCTCCTCCACCGTCATGGCCTCCGGATTCAGGCGCACGAGAGACTGAGCCTGAACATACTTTAATTAGTAACCTCATCACATTATGCAAATAGGCAGAGTCTCTGCAGCCTCATTGCTGGTGTGTATTCTGCCCCTTAAACACCAGTGTCGGTCACGGTTGCGCCCCGAGGCGTCCCGGAGCACTCAGAAGCCTGTGCCTTTGCCGTCTGCCGTGAGCCCGTCTCAGCCAGGCTGCGCATCCCAGAGGAGAGAGCCTCACGGTGACGGCCAGCGTTCTCGGGGGTCAGAGGAGAAATCGCGGCCGGAGACGTTGAGCAGGCTCCCACCCCCGTGGTTCTTCCCAACCCCCTCCCCCGTTCTCCCCCCTCTGCCCTTCTCCCTCCCGAGCTGGTTCCCCCCCCCGCGGCCCCAGATAGCTCCCCAAAGCCCCTTTCACCCCCACCAAGAACTACGCCTCTGACAGCCGCTGCCGCCTCCTTATCACACTGAGTGCGCCCGTTCCTGGCTGGCCCAGGCCTGAGCACGGCTCCAGCAGCCCTGCCGACCCACGAGAGGCAGGGGTGCAGGCTGCTGCCCTCCTACCCCCTCCACCCCCTGCCCCCCAGGCTGGGCCCCTCAGACACCCACTCCTGGAGCTGCAGGTCTGAGGGACTGGCTACAAATCCGAGGCTTCGCCCAGCCTCTAAGTCCTGGCTCTGGGCACAGCCGCCTGCCCCACCTGGGGGCCGACCAGGAAGCTCACCTGAGCCTCCAGGCCCAGTGTTCCTTGGGGTTCCATTACCCAGGCATGACTAACTGACTCCTCGAATCATTAATCAATCATCAGACACGACTAATTGAACTCAATCTCCAGGCTCTCTCCTACGAGTCCGGCTGACTTGCTTGGCCCAGAGCCCCAGCTCTGGGAGGTTCTCCCGGCATCCTGGCCTCAAACTGGATGAGGTATGGGCTCTCCAGGAGTCTCCTGGTGGCAGTCCCCAGGGTTTAGCTTGGACAACAAAGGGGTCTCCTCCAGTGCAGAGGAGGAAAGAGTTTAGAAGCCTCTCCAGGAACCGGCGATGAAGACCAGAGGCTCCCCGGGTCGCACAACGGGAGAGAATCGGGTGCTCGCTGACCCGAGGTCCTCAGTGCCCACTGAAGTGAGGAAGCCATGCTGGATCCTGGGCACCCACGTCTGGTCATTGCTGCTGATCAGCCCAGGGTTGCTGGGAGAGTGTGGGGACATCCCCAGGGTTGCTGAGTGTGGGGACATTCCCAGGGTTGCTGGGAGAGTGTGGGGACCAGGGAGGGGCTGCAAGTCCCACAGACCCAGGCGTGCAGCCGGGAGCCAGCGGGAGCCTTGCGCCCATGGATGCGCTCCGAGACGTCCGCGGAGTGAGTCAGTGCGGCGTCTGCGGGGCACCAGGACCGCGGCCCCAGGAGCTGCGGACGGACCGCAGGCCCAGGGCTCCCTTTCTCTGGAACCCGTGGCAACTGGAAACTCAGGGCCGGAGGAAACTCACAGGGGAAGCGGGCGGCTCCACGCAGCTGCAGCTGAGCGCCCCCTCCTGGGAGCAGGGGACCCAGGGGGCTTCCTGGCGAGGTGGAGACCCTGGTCGCTCCTCCCCTATGGAGGCTGCGCCTCCCGAAGGCCTCCCGCATCCGCTCTGTCCCCTCCATCTTCCTCCTCGGGCTTTTGTGAGTCGGTTCCAGGGCACAGTGTGAGGCTGCGCAGCCTCAGGGACACGGCCCGCCGCACCCCATCCACAGCCGTCGCTCTTTTTCTTTTCTTTTCTTTTCTTTTTTCTTCTTTTCTTTTCTCTTCTTTTCTTTTAAGATCTTTTTATTTATTTGAAAGTTACAGAGAGGCAGAGGCAGAGAACAAGAGAGAGAGGTCTTCCATCCGCTGGTCCACTCCCCAGATGGCCACACTGGTCAGAGCTGAGCTGATCCGAAGCCAGGAGCCAGGAGATTCTTCTGGGTCTCCCACATGGGTGCGGGGGCTCAAGGATCGGGCCATCTTCCACTGCTTTCCCAGGCCATAGCAGAGAGCTGATGGGAAGTGGAGCAGCCGGGACTAGAACTGGCACCCACAAGGGATGCCGGCACTGCAGGTGGAGTCTTAGCCCACTACATCACAACACAGACCCCCAGCCGCCACTCTTGAGAGGAAATAAAACTCATTCAGCTCTGGCTCGATGGTGTGCGCTCCAGTTCAGCGGTGCATGGACCGAGTTCCAAACACGCCGAGAGCGAGCCGCGCCCCCCAGGCCTCTGGGTGCCCCAGCCTGGAAGTGCAGGAAAGCACCAAGAGCGTCCTCCTGCGCGGGGCCCAGTGGTCAGGGCGCTGGGTGCTGCCAGGCCGGGGCTCCTGCCGGCTCCGTCCCCAAGCCAGGGAGCAGACACGGCCACTTGGCCGTTATTGTGTGTCTGACTCCCCCAGGAGCGCCACTGAGGTGAGCGGAGGGAGTCACAGCAGATGGAAGCCGATGGAGCCCCTCGCGGAGGGGGACAGGGTCTGCAGGGTGCAGCAGGCTCCGGGGGGTTCCGGGCCCCTCACACGCTCTGCGGCCGCTCACTGCTGTGCACGAACACGGATCCTCTGGGAGGAGTCGCTCCCACGTAGGAGAGGCTACAACTGAAACCCCAGACGGGCAGGGAGGCCGCACGCTGGCCAGAAGCACCCTGCGCCCAGGGCTGCCATCTGCAGCGGAGGGAGGCAGCCTCGAGACCCGGGACCCGGTTCCCAGCCCGGGGCCCACGGGCAGCTCCGGGCAGGAGGCTGGGGCGGAGAGAAGACGGGGAATCTGCACCGTGCAGCGCGGAGCAGCCTGTCACCTGCGAGAAGCCCCCAGCAGCTCCCCGCAGGCAAGCCGCCGAGTGTCCCCGCCCCACACCTGCCTCTCCATGTCCCCGCCCTACGGCCGCACCTGCCGCTCCGTGTCCCCGCCCCACACCTGCTGCTCCGTGTCGCTCTGCTGTCTGAACCAGGACTTCCCGCCCCTCCCTCCTTCTCCGAGGCTCTGCAGACTTGGGAGCAGGCGCGGCTCCTGTGTCCTAGAGAGGATGGCAAGCGTCTCTTCCAGGACAACTTCGACTTAATAAACAAACAAAACCCTTGGTGCTCACCACACAGAGCGAGACGGCCCACGCCTGGCAGCCCATCTGGCTTTGCCATTTTGGTGTAAACAGGAGCTGTGGAGCCCCCGCCTCACTCAGGCACTGACAATCGGCAGCCTCGTCCCCGCGGCGACCACCGCGCGCATCAGCCGAGACTCCCTGCCCCCAAGAGACTGCGCCCGGGAAGTGGCAGGGTGCGGAAAACCCGCCCTCCTGAGTCAGTGCCTCCTCGAGCCTCGAGCAGAAACCTCCCTTAGCGGGAAGAAAGGAACGTGGCAGGGTGGGGGGCCCTGGGGTGGCTCCCAGAGAGGGTTGGGTCCTTGAGTGGCTCACATGGTGGGGCGGGGTGGGGGGAGTCCTGGGGTGGCCTCTGGGAGGGGGGTCCAGGGGTGGCCCCTGGGAGGGGGCCCTGGGGTGGCCCCCTGAGTGATCTTGCTAGCTCCTGGGCGGGGTCAGCAGGCTGTGGTGTTGTGGTGCAGGTGTGCCTGCCGAGGCCTCTGGGAAGGGGCTGACCTGCCTGGGGAGCCGGGCAGCCTGGGCCGCACATCTGCAGGCGGAGCCCAGGCGAGCTCCTCGCTGGCATCCGGGCTCCCACTTCTGGGAAATGCTCAGACTTGCTCTCCCTGACGCTCCACAGCGACACACTTGGGAACACTCAGCAAGTGGACGGGGCTCTGAGGACCGACCTGCCAGTGCCTTGCCCACGTCCCTCTGCCCGGTGAATCCCCGACTTGGAACTGAAGACCCTGGGAATCCAGAAAAGCCGACAGCAGCAGGAAGCACCCACAGGCTCAGCCAGGAGACGCCCAGCAAGATGCAAACATGCGCCGCAATCCCACCCAGGCCCAGGGCGGGCGGGAGTCCCTGGCTGCAGTGGGGGTGGAGCCGAAGGAGGCTGAGCAGGGAGCCAGGACTCCGCCCCGGGCAGGTTGTCCGCCTGGTCCACGGCTGCTCCACCCGCAGCAGCAGGGAGCCCGTGTCCCTCCTGGCCTCCCCGGCCTCCCTGGCCTCCTCGGCCTCCCCAGCCTCCCTGGCCTCCCCGGCCTCCCCGGCCTCCCCGGCAGGGCTTCAGAGGAAGCCTGGTGCCGAGCCAGGATGGTCCCCCGGCCCCTGCATGGCCAGCGGAGATCCCGGAGGGAGCATCGCTGAGCGATCCCTGCCCCTCCCGGCCTGGGCGCCCTCCGTGCTGGCCCAGCTGTGTTAGGGCCCCCGCCCAGCAGTAACGAGCGCCCCCTTCTGCTGGTGTGGTTTCGGCACAGGCCAGCCAGACCATTTCCACGGCCACATCACACCCCAGGGCGCTGGGGCCCCACGGGAAATCCCCTGCACCAAGAACCACAGCTCCTCCCCATGGAACTGAAACAGAGCGAGTGGACAGCGAGGTGGAGACGCCCCGGGAGCCGGCATCAGCTGTCAGGTGTTTTAAATCGGCCCCCGTGTCGCCCTCTGTGCTGTTAGGAGGACACTTGAGAAACACAAGGAAACAGCGTCTCCGAGCCAGAGCCAGCAAGAGGGCGTCTCAGCGCTGCAAAACCCAGAGCGGGCCCCACGCGGAACAGCGGGGGGGGGGGGGGGCGGGGGGTAGGGGACAGCAGGGTGGGGGATGGGGGAGACAGGGGACAGCAGGGTGGGGGACGGGGGGAGACAGGGGACAGCAGGGAGGGGGATGGGGGAGACAGGGGACATCAGGGTGGGGGGATGGGGGACAGGGGGACAGCAGAGTGGGGGGACAGCATGGTGGGGGGAAGGGGAGAGATGGGGGACAGCAGGGTGGGGGGATGGGGGCACAGCAGGGTGGGGGATGGGGGGACAGCAGGGTGGGGGATGGGGGAGACGGGACAGCAGGGAGGGGGGACAGCAGGGTGGGGGGACGAGGGGACGGGGGTACAGCAGGGTGGGGGATGGGGGGACAGCAGGGTGGGGGACAGCATGGTAGGGGGAAGGGGAGAGATGGGGTACAGCAGGGTGGGGGATGGGGGGACAGCAGGGTGGGGGGCGGTGAGGACCTGGCCCTGTAAATCCTGAGCCTCTCGGGACAGAGCAGTAGAGCTGGTGACGACAGAAGGAAAACGGAGCAGAAAAGGAAAGATGCGGGACACGGCCTCGGGGACCAGAGGACAGCAGAGAGGAGCCAGCAGGGAGCCGGGCCCTGGAAGGGGCTGGGAGGAGGAGCCAAGGCTCCGAAGGACACCAGCTGAAACCCCCGCCCCTGGTCTGGCAAAGCCAGACTGTGGCTCAGGCTAAGCTGAAAGCGTCCACACGGGGACACCTTGGGGCCGAACACAAGGGACCCGAAGGCCGAAGTCAAGCTCAGAGCCAGCGGGGGAACAGACGCCCACCCACGGGGGAGGCCACGAGGACATCCGTGGGGTCCTTTTAGGAGAGGCCCCGGCCCAGACCCTGCAGCCAGCAGACACACCCTGCGGGAGCGTCGAACCCGACACGAAGAAGGACCATCCGCAGCCAGGAGGCGACGCTGAGAAGACAGAGCGAGGTCAGTACGCTGCTCCCTCGGCCCTGGCCTGGCGCCATCCCCGCTGGTCTCCACGCGTGTCCCCAACACCGCAGCCCTCGCAAGGCGACACAGCCCCCGGTGCCTCTGCACCTTCGAGCTCTCTGGGAGCGGAATGAGCCTCCTTCGGCAGAGCTGGCCTGTGACAGGCGCCTCCTGGGCGTGCGCTCGCCCACTCAGCGTAGGATGAACCCGTGACATTTGCAGCGACCTGGCTGAGTCTCCAGAGGGTCACGTTCAATACGCTGATCCCGAAAGGTGGTACCTGGCGAGGCTCCGTCCCTACGACACACTGAGATGACAAAATGACAGACCAGAGGCCGTCAGGGGGAGGAGGCGGGTGTGGGCTCCCAGGTGTGGGCTCCCCGGTGTGGGCTCCCGGCTGCTGCCAGGGTCGCCAGGCTGTGGCTGGGTTTGAGTCCAGCTCTGCTTCTACCCCAGCCCCTGCGAGTGCGCTCCCTGGGTCCCTGCCGCCCACATGGGAGACCTGATTGAGCTCCCAGGCGCTGGCTGTGGCTGCCGGTCACTGTCACCCCGCTCTTCGCTGTCAGATAAAACAAGGACATGAGTGAGATGGTGGGCGTGGCTGCCGTGGGCGACCTGAGCGATGTGCCGGGAGCGGGGTGGGGGAACATTCTGGATCTTTAGTCGGCCTGCGTCCCAGCTGCCGTGCCCGCTTGCAGCTCCGTCACCTCGCGAGGACGGGGCAGCGGCAGCCCGCGGAGGGGCCCTGTCTGAGGTGAAAAGGGAACCGAAACGTAAGAAAGGGAGGATGCGCAGATAGCTGGGGGCTCTGCAGAGCCCACGCCGTGGCCCATGGGCCATGGACACAGCACGGCCGTGAGAGCAGCGTGGCAGCGAGGGGACCCTCAGCGGCGTCGGCCTCTCCGCCAGGTGCACCCACCACCCCCTGACCCTCGCCGAGCCAGGGAGCCTCTTGCGCACTGCCCCGGGAGTCTCCTGCAGACAGGGTGCTTGCAAATCAGCATGGTCAGCACTTTCTGCCCCCAGAATGGAAGTCGACATCCCTCGGACGACAAAGGTGACGGTGGCCATCGGTGGCCACGCCCACACGCCCTCCTGGAATTCCAACAAAGATCTGCTTATGTATTTGAAAGTCAGAGTGACAGAGGAGAGCGAGCGAGAGCGAGCGAGAGCGCGCTTAACCACAATGCCAGCCCCTGCCGTTCACGCTGAGCCGCGCAGCCTGCTCGTGGACTTCTTCTTGTGTAAATTATTAAAATTCCCTTTTTGGTCTCGTTGTCCCAATTAAGATTTATGTCACTTGTTTACGTGAAGTGGGAGTCGGCGGCTGCATGGGAAAATGGAAGCTGAAAGCCGCTCCTGGGCATGGGGCCACTTATCTTTATTAAAGGCGGCGTCCCCCCCGCTGCCGCGGGAGTTATGCAAATTGCCCGAGTGTGACCACTCTGCTCCGAGCTGCCGGACAGAAAACACCGGGAGGAGGCACCGCACTTCCAGACTCTTCTGGACTGTTCCAGGCTGCGTCACTTGTTCCCCAAACGGAATTATTCTCAGCACACATTTCAGAGCAGCCGACACATCGAACATCGCATCCTTAACAGGCAGGTGAGGAACTGGCCGCTGCCCGCAGGGAGCAGGGGCCTGAGGTCCTGGCTGTGCAGCAGAACCCGGAGGAGACGCAGGAAGTGTCACTCAGCCCGCCCCGCCCCGCCCCGCCCCCATGCAGAGCCCTGGACAAGCAGGAGGCGTCCACTTCAAAGTGACCCTGCAGTGAACATGGAAGGCAGAAGACATCTCCCTGGAGCGTGAGGGATGAGGGCCTCGGCTTCCTCCAAGGTGACAGCAGGGCCAGGGGCGCAGGGGTCACGGGGACAGCAGGACGGGGGGTGCAGGGCCATGGTGACAGCAGGGTTGGGGTGCAGGGCCACAGTGACAGCAGGGCTGGGGGTGCAGGGCTATGGTGACAGCAGGGTTAGGGGTGCAGGGCCACAGTGACAGCAGGGTTGGGGGTGCAGGGCCATGGTGACAGCAGGGCCAGGGGCGCAGGGGTCACAGGTACAGCAGGACGGGGGGTGCACAGCTCACTGTGACAGCAGGGTTGGGGTGCAGGGCCACAGTGACAGCAGGGTTGGGGGTGCAGGGCCATGGTGACAGCAGGGCCAGGGGTGCAGGGGTCACAGGTACAGCAGGACGGGGGGTGCACAGCTCACTGTGACAGCAGGGTTGGGGTGCAGGGCCACGGTGACAGCAGGGTTAGGGGTGCAGGGCCATGGTGACAGCAGGGTTAGGGGTGCAGGGCCACGGTGACAGCAGGGTTGGGGGTGCAGGACCATGATGACAGCAGGGTTAGGGGTGCAGGGCTCACTGTGACAGCAGGGTTAGGGGTGCAGGGCCACGGTGACAGCAGGGTTAGGGGTGCAGGGCTCACTGTGACAGCAGGGTTGGGGGTGCAGGGCTCACTGTGACAGCAGGGTTGGGGGTGCAGGGCCACGGTGACAGCAGGGTTAGGGGTGCAGGGCCACGGTGACAGCAGGGTTAGGGGTGCAGGGCTCACTGTGACAGCAGGGTTAGGGGTGCAGGGCCATGGTGACAGCAGGGTTAGGGGTGCAGGTGCCACGGTGCTAGCAGGGTTAGGGGGTACAAGCTGGTGCTCCCCACATGCCTGGCTCTGAAGACGCTGCTAGTGATCCTCTCTCTTGGTCACAGCTCAAAGCTCGGCCCTGACCACCACAGAGGTGACGCCATCTCTCGGGGCTGAGGGCACCGTCTGAGCACTGGACCTCCAGGCCTGAGCAGGTGGGAAGATGGGAGCCCTTTCCCACCCCTGGGGGTAGCAGGTCAGACTCCCACTGCCTGCTGGGAGGGCTCCATCAGGGCTGCCCCTCCCCCGCCCCCATGCAGGTGCCCCTCCCAGCGTGGGCAGGGAGGACGAGAGTGGCCCTGTCCCTGTTTGTGATGGCACACACCGTCCCCACCACCATCCCAGACCCATGGGCGTCTCGCTCTGAGCCCCACGCTCCCACGTGCACCTGTGCACTCCCCGAGTGTGGCTCAGGTTCAGGACACCACTCAGGCACCGCCCACCCTCCTCCCCACTTCCAGGGTGGGGGGCACATCCCCGGGCGAGGTGCATCGAGCCCCCTGCCCGCAGCTCTGCCCCCAAAGGGCTCCAGGTGAGGGTCTCCTGGAGCTGTGGTGCAGCCCCACACAGGAGGCGGGAGGGTTCTCTGTGGGGAGGGACACAGAGCCAGGCCCCAGGGGTAGGCGCAGCTCTGCTGTGCCCGTGACCCTGAGTTGCCCCAGGCACGGCTGCGGCTGTGGCTTCCTCCCTCCCAGATCTCCGCCACGGCCAGCCCTGGAAGGCCCCGGCCCTCGCGGTCCAGCTGAATCAGCAGGAGGCAGGGCGGGGGCTCAGACGCAGGGGCAGGCCCCGCGGTCAGTCTCCTACTTCCTCCAGGCAGCCCCTTGGGGCCTCCACTGCCCTTCTGCGTACTGGCACCCGGGATGCTCCTCCTGGTGGGGGCTTTCCTAGCTTCCCTGGAGGGGCCTGGGTGGGGCAGGGCGGGCTCTGGGGCTGGGGGCCATTCCTCAGGGAGGCGGGAGCTGTGCTGGATTCCACAGCCACCACTGTTGGGCGCCGCCTGCCTTGACCTCCGCTGGAATCACTAGGCCACTGTCTGGGCTCCCAGGGGCTGCGCTCGGGGGCTGCAAACCCCCCGCCGGCTGCCTAAATGATTCTTTGGGCAACTCTGCCCTCATCACAAGGTAGAAGGCACATTCCCAAGTGCCTGGGCCCCCCCAGCCCGGGCCTCCCCCGCCCCTCCCAGGCCGTGCCCACCGTCCAGCCAGGTGGGTCTTCTCACCCTTCCTCCCAAGGTGCCCAGAGGCACAGCCAAGTCCAGCACGGGGACAGCACCTGCTGCCCCTCCAAATCTGCCCCTCGAGAGACTCAGGAGCTGCACCTGCCCCAGAGTCGGGGGGGGGGGGGTGTTAGTTTCTAAGGAGAAAAATAAAGAAACTGAAACCATGGCTCCATGATAAGCCCAAAATAAACGGAACAGCTGTAACCTGGGCAGGGGAAGTGCCAGACGGACAGTGCTGGGATCTATTAATGCACGACGAGGCGTAATGGGACGCTCCCGTGATCAACAGGTGGCCGAGCGGGAGGATTTGGCTTTGCAATGTGGATGAAGGCGTGAGTTCCACCGTCCCGGCGGCCGTGAGACTCCCGTCCGGCAGCGAAGCTCCGATGCAGGTCCTCACGGCGAGGAGTGACGCCGGCGTTCTCTGTCGTTCCTGTTGCCTCCGGAGAGCGACACACGCCCACGGGGAGGGGCGCAGGGGCAGCTCTGCAAGGCCTCCCCGCCTCTCTGCATCTCCCCGTCTTCTGCCCGTGTGTCTACATCACGGAGGCTGGACCGCGTGTGCAGTGCTATGTCCTGAGCTTTTTCACGGAATGCTGTGTGGTAAAATTTCCCACGCATCGCCGGCAATTTCAGAGGCACATTTTAATGGCTGCGCCATGGCCAGCCCTGGGTATGGTGCCACGTAATGGTTCCCGGATTGTCAGACGGAGGGTTTTGCAGGCTTCTGCCATGGCGGCTGGTGTTGCCCTGGGCACCTTCACGAAGTCCCCGCGGGTCAACGCGACTGTTTCCTCGCCAGGAGAAGGCGCCGGCGGCTCACCTCATGTGAGCACAGCGACTCCGAGTCCATCAGCAGCCGCCGGCTCGGCTGGCCTCGCCCTGCCCAGGCCGCCCCTGGCTTTCTCTGAGAGTAGGTAGCCAGCGTCACTGTTGGGTAAATGGCCTCTCCGGCCCCCTGCAAAGCTGGTTAATGTTGTTCATTGTTCATTTCCTGTAGCTACGGTCCCGATAAGGAAACAGATTACTATGAATTTCCTGCGTTTGTCTCTTAGGACACGAGTCCTCTTCCCCAGCCCCAGGGCCAGGCTGTGCTCTTGAACTAACGTCACAGATGTCCACTTAGATCCGGGGACACCCAGTCACCCTCTGCGATCCACGTCACTGTTCATAGGTATCAAACAAGCAAGATCAAGGCTTCGCCCTCGGGTCCCAAATGCCAGGTGGTGAGCCCTGCACTCCCCTCTCTCCAGGCCTCCGGTCGGCCGCACAAGGATTCCACTTCATAGCAGTGAGACGTGGGGACCCCCAGCCAATCCTCTTCTCCCCAGAGAGCAAAGCTTCCAGATAGAGGAGCTTGGCCTTGGCCCAGGTCCATTCCTGCTGCACGTGGGGTAGCCTGGCTGGTCGGCCTGCAGCTCGGTTGAGTTCTGGACCCCTCCGTGGCCTGGTCAGGAGTCCTGCTGCTGGGCACTGCAGCGTTTGGAGGCTGCGCTCCTGCCCCAGCTCGGACCCGTGTGCTGCTCAAATGCATTTCTGCAGGTGCGGAGCCCATGCAAGCGTCCCTGCACGTCTGAGGAACGAGTGGGCATCGCCTCCCCACCAGCGACTGCAGCCCCGCGGGAGTGGAGACAAGGTGGGCGTTCCAGGCCGTCCACCTCCTGCCCACGGAGTGACCTCCCTTCCCGCAGCTGCCCTCACAGGGAGCACAGCTCCTGGCTCCTCCAGGCCTTCCCCCACCCACACACGTGCCTTCCAGGGCCACAGGGGGATCCCTCCTCCTCCATGGGCATGTCCCAGGTTCCCTGGGTCAGGTTTGAAAACCACAGCCGATGGCACAGGAGCCATGCACCCTGGAAAACTCTTTTGCTCCTTGGACCACTTGGGAAATGGATCCAAGAGACCACAATCACCATCGGCAGTGTCTGCATCAGGGCGCCACTGAGTGAGCCCGGAGGAGCTGGGGAAAGTCCTTTCTGACGACAGCGGTGACCGAGACCGCAGACGGACGAGGAGCGGAAGGCGGACAGACCCCGCGAGTTACTTCTCCGTGACACAGGGTGCTGCCTCAGAAGAGCCCGGCAGGGCCCACGCCGCCTGGGCTGTCCCCTGGCCCCAGTGCTGACAGGGGCCACAGGCCGCCCAGGCGCTGTCCCCCGGCCCCAGTGCTGACGGGGTCCACAGGCCGCCCAGGCGCTGTCCCCCGGCCCCAGTGCTGACGGGGTCCACAGGCCGCCCAGGCGCTGTCCCCTGGCCCCAGTGCTGACGGGGTCCACAGGCCGCCCTGGCGCTGTCCCCCGGCTCCGGTGCTGACGGGGTCCACAGACGTCTTCACTTAGCAACACAACAGGAAGAGAGACCCTGTGCTCTGGGTGCATCCTCAGCTTACCCCTCCCAAGGAGAAGTCAGGGTTGACCGTGCTAATTCCATGCAGCACATTTTGCTGAGAATTTTAAATGTAAGAGCCGTGCTCCACCGAGTGTAGACACAAAACAGGCAGGGGGTGCCTGTCCAGATCCCAGTCCCCAGGGCCAGTCCCCAGCGGATGAGCACCATGTGGGCTTCCCCCACCCCCTCAGGGTTTGTCACCACGACACTCACACCGCTTGTCCTGCTGGCCCAAGGTGGGCTCCTTATTCTGCACAGGCACCGAGGAGGAAGGCAGCGGTCACCTAAGTGGCCTCCCAGGACCTGCAGCTGACCAGGCTCACACCGGGCAGCGAGTCTGGCTTCCTGGCATCAACAGCACAGGAGGCCCTGGTTGGAGGGGAGCAGACTCCCTGGAAGTTCTGCCCTAACGACCACGGGTGCATGTGCGCGTGGTTGTCCGTCAACCTCTGGGATCAGCAAGGATGTGGGGGTCCTTGTGTCTGCAGCTCCGGCCGAAATCCCCACAGAGCCACGGGGCCAGGCTTCAGGCTCACCCCGGCAAACGGCCACACAGCCTCCCGCCCTTGTCCCGGGAGTCACAGGCGCAGCGGCCGTGTTAGCCCTGCCCCGAGGGAGCTTTTCTGTATCAGGGCCCGGTGGTCGGCAGAGCAGGCAGCAGGCAGCAGGCCAGGGTGGGCGTGGGTGCTGAGCGGTGCCTCCTCACCTCCTGGCCCATTCACACCTCCCCCTCAGTCCTGCTTCAAGAACCCCGGAGAGCAGCTTTTCACACTCTCAGTGATAACGTTTTCACTTCGAGCCCTGGCCCTGGCACTCAGCACAGGGGCTGTCACCCCCACCCCTGCTTTCTCGGCGCTGTAGGGAGGCGCAGGGCAGAGAGCTCCATGCACACGGGGCGTCCCCCTCTCTGGATCAGTGCCCGTGGTGGCCCCTCCTGCCCCAGACTGTCCAGCTGCCCTGGTGGGAGCCGTGGAAGCTGCCGGCTCAATCTCCACAACTGTTGGATCCTTTCCACCAGGGCCTGAGCCCCGTGGGCCCGCGCAGGGGTCCTGAACCCACGTTGTGGGGGCTCACACTTGTAAGGGACTCAGGCTGCTCCATGTCCGTGTCACCCTGTGCCTCCGAGGACACACAGCTGTCAGTCTGCACAGCTCTGAGTCAGGCGCTGTTTGCAGCTCCGGCTGGACGTGGAAGCGGCCGGGGGACCACGATGCCCGTTCCACACCTTGTGGCATGAACAAGTCACTAAGGGGACTCGTGGGCTCATGCACTGGGCCATACCCGGGGACGCCCCTTGTCCCACACTGGGAATGTTGAAGCTGCCTGGGGAAGCCAGGTGCAGGTGGGTTAGCCGTCAGGGTGGGTAGGGGTCTTTCTGCCAAGGGCCACGTAAATATTTATGACGTCATTTGCAGGCCACACACAGTTATCAAGTGGAAAATTGGCCCACTTTCGGGCTGAAGAGGGCCGGCTGCTGGGGCTGTGACCAGCCTGAGCTAGAGCGACGATGCTGGCACGCAGGAGCCACGCTCGCACCCAGCTGGGGGAGGTCGGCGATGCCGGCGGCATGCAGCCTGGCTCCGTTGTGAAGACGTCAGGAGCCAGGCCCAGGAATCTGCTTAGTGGCCGCTGGCCACGGCTCTGGTTTGTCCTGACCTTGGCCTTCCCTGTCGCTGGAAGGGAGGTGCACAGGTTGGACCTGGCGATCACTCTCTCCCCAAGATGCCAGATTCTGAAGTCAACCCGTTCCTCCCAGCAGCTCTCGTCCGGTGAGGTGGCCGTCGGCGGCGAACGGCAGGGCCTGATCCCTGGTCCAGTCACAGTACGGCCCGTGGGCCGACGGCCCCTGCCCCGGGAACACACAAGCCCCCTCCCACTGCTGCCCGGAAGCCTGGGGTCCATGTCTCACAGCTTCTGAGAGACACCATGAAAATCAGTTACAGAGAGAAGGGGAGACTGAGAGAGAGGTCTTTCACCTGCTGGTTCACTCCCCAGGTGGCTGCAACAGCCAGGACTGGGCTAGGCTGAAGCCCAGGGCCAGGAGCTTCCTCCATGTCTCCCACACGGGTGCAGGGGCCCAAGCACTTGAGCCATTTCCCCCTGCTTTCCCAGGACATAGCAGAGCTGGATGGGGAGTGGAGCGGCCAGAACTCAAACAGGCACCCATGTGGGACGTCGGCACTGCAGGCGGCAGATGGAGAAATTCAGGAAAAGTGTGGGTAAATTTCCTTTTAACCTGCACATGGGAAACCTTGGACTTAGAATCTAAAAGCGATGACATGGAGACCACGGAGTGGAAATCACGCAGGTGGAACCCACGGACGGCGCTGGTGAGAGATGCTCACAGGTGCACCAGGGTCAGCGGGCAGGGACAGGAGGCTGCGTCACCTCGCCTCTTGGGTTTACAGGAACTCTGAGCTGGACATGTCCTCCGCACACAGGGGCGCACACACGTGCATGTACACACACGTGTCTACACATATGCACACACACACGAACACATGCACACGCACACGCGACGTCCAGCCTGAGCACCTGAGGATGCCACAGCTCCGACCTGGCACAGGCACCCATGGGCACCTTCCCTGGGAAGCACCCACCCTCGGGTGAGTCCCCTCTGTGACCGGGGACTCTGATGGACGAGACCCCTGGGAAGGGAACCTGAGGTCTCCGAGGACAGAGCCAGGGCAGAGCCGAGCACAGGAGGCCAAGAGGAGGATCCGGAATGGGCCCCCTCCACGGGCTCAGGTCAGGGTGGCCCAGGGCGTGAGGGCTACTGCCACAGCCAAGGGGGCCGGTGTGCTCATGCCCCACCCCCCATCTTCAGGCCATATCCTGGGGCGAGTCCTGGTCTGCTCCTCCCTGCCCACCTGCACCCCTCGGCACTGTCCTGCCACAGCCTGGCCACAGGTGCAGCTCCCAGCTCGTGCAGCACAGCCCTGATGACTTGGGAAGGCCAGAACCGGACGCCCACCCCCGGAGGCCTCCCCTCCAACTCCTCCAGCTACAAGCCCAGCTCGGCCTCAGAGTGGGTGCTTGGGTCCCCGGGTGGAGGACAGACACACGGGGGCGGCAGACATGGGACGGGAGCAGCATGGAGGGCCGGCTGCCCGCCCAGCGTTGGCCCCGCCTTCTCCCACCCACACCACCGCGCCCCCAGAGTTCAGAGTGGAAGGTGGCTTAGAGACAATGGCCAAAGGCACCCCCTGAGCCTGCTGCCCTGACGCCTGCCTAGTGGGCAGCCCTCCCAGGAGCCCCGGGCGCAGCCTGTGGATTCCGCAGGTGGACGGAGGGGACGCCCAGGTCCTCCACATTGTCTGGACAATTCTCCCTTAAACCCCAGCTGAGAGCGCAGAGGCTGCCAGGAGCCGCTCGGAGGCTGAGGCCTTCCTGAAGATGTTTTCATTATTTGATAAGGATTTAAATGCAGCTTAACTGCCTCCCTCGACAGTTCTTTTTAAATGTTTTAATTTCAAGCCCTTCCTGGCATAATACATTATAGGTGCATAATCAGGTTCTATATTCTCTGTCGTATCTCAGCCTGGAAAATAGGAAGGCGGGCTTGGAGGCGCAGCTCTGCAGAGGCGAAGGAACCCAGCCGCTGGGCGTGAAGCTGGGGCTGCCCAGGCTGCCTCCCCTCCCCTCCCCTCCCCTGCACCTGCAGCCCCGGAGCCACCCGCCCACCAGCTACGGCCAGAGGCGATGGAGCCACCCGTGCTCGCCCTGCCGGGAACACCACGGACCATTCCAGGCAAGCCGTGGGCACACAGGAGCCTCTCCCTGTTGTACATACGTAGCCCAGGTACCAAGAGCCAGGACCACCTGCCGGGGGGGCCTCTAACTGCCCACGCCCCCCGACAGCCTCCAGTTTAACAACTCTGCCAGGCTTGGAGTCCCTGCGCTGGCAGATTCCAGCGGCTCAAGTGCTTGGGTCCCTGCCGCCCAGGTGGGAGACCCGGATGTGGTTCTGGGCTCCGGGCTTTGGGCTCTCCCAGCACCGGATGTTGCATGTGTTTGAGGAGTGAACCAGTGAATGGGGGATTCTCTCTCTCTCTCTCTCTCCACTCAAGCCACTCCTCCTCCTTCTCTTGCCCTGGCCCCAGCCCCCAGGGCAACCCCGGTGCCAGCACGTGGTGGGGGCCCCTGGCATGGTCCATCGGGTGGTATGAATGTCCCCGGCACAGGCCTGGGAGAGGCCGCAGTGCAGACAAGCGAGCTGTCACTCACGTCAGCCTGAGCTCCGTGCTGAGTGACAGCTGCCTGCGTCAGCTCCATCCGCGTCCCCAGAACACAACAGCCGCGGGCACGTGGCCAGCGCCCAGCAATTGCTGGTGTGACTCAGCCGGATCGGGTGTGACAGCCGGGTGGCCAGGCCCGGCCAGGCCGTGCCGGCGTCTCCTCTGCAGGGGTGCCGAGGGAGGAGGCGGCCGGCAGACCCCTCCCAGCCAGGCCGTGGGTGCCCGAGGCTGCGTCGGGCTGCAGGCAGCGTGCACGCGTTTGCCGGGGAACAGCTTTGCCGAGGGACGGCTGGGGCCTTTATGGGCCGTTCCATTCCTAGACACCGTGAGCGGCTGTGCAGGCGGGGAGATATTTATTATGTGTAGCCTGCAATAAATGCTTCTTTTATTTCCTAAATAAAACCTAAAAATTCGGAGTGTTTTGTGGGCCTCTTTTATGGCTTCCCATAATGGGCCTGGTCCCAGGATCCAGCCACGACTTAGTGGCAGTGAACGTGAGCTACGGCGGAGCCCAAGGCCGCGGGCACAGGGCCACTGCTGCGTCCGGGCTGAACCTGCTGCGAGCTGGAGCTAGACAGTGCGGGCCCGGCTGCGGCCGTGACTCCTGCCCCGGCGCATTCCTGGAAGAGCACCCAGGCGCCCGCACTGCGCCACCCCCAGGGAATTGGCACATGGAGCTGCAGCGATCCGCGGAGACGAATCCGGGAGAATCGCCCATAGCAGCCGGCCAGGCCTCTGCCCTCCCCGGGGGTCGTCTGTTCCATTTCCCAACTCCGCCACCCTTCGGATGACGCGCCCCTCCCCCACCAGGGCCAAGTCCGGATCACAGGGGTCAGCAGGGGAGGGTGTGAGGAGACACATCCGGGGCACTCCCAGATTCCCAGCCGTGGACGCCCCAGGTCCACCGTGCCCGACAGCTCCCAGAATCAGAGTGGGCGGCAGGAGATAGGCAGGGACGGTTCCCACCCCACACACAGCCTGTCACACGTGTACATACATGTGATTGCAGGCACACGTTGCAGATACATGCTCATATTCACATGTGTAGTCACACGCATACACACACACTGGCACATGTCCCAGGTCAAAGGTCAGGCCTGGGGGGGCACAGCCAGGGTCTGCGCCCACTGTGCTGGTGCCCAGCTGGCCGGCTGCTCACTCAGGAGCTCACCTGTGAGACCTCCCCTGGGGCTGGGGTGGGAGCCTTTGCGTGGGGCGGGGGCTTCCTCCCACACGGCGGCCCTGGGGCGGGACCTGGCCTGACCATCACACAGCAGTGCGTACACACGTGTGGATGCAACACACACGCGTGAGCTGTAAAACAGCAGAGGCCCCGAGCGGACAAACCAGTCCTGCTTGCTCCAAAGGGTGCTCTCCTCCTCCCGGGACCCCGGCCAGCTGCGTCCTTGTCCCCAAGCCCGTGCGGCCCGCTGCCCCGCCCCCGGCTTTATCGTGCGCCCCCCCAAGCTTTGGTTTCTGCCCCTTGGGGAGAGCGTCACGCCAGCACCCCAGCACTCCCGGAGTGAGCAGGGTCTCTGACCCGGGCACCTGTCACACTGAACGGAAAAAAGCTAAGCAAAGCAAGGTTTAAATATTCGCACAAACAAACAAAGGACTTTGGTCCTAAGCAGATCCTTCAATAAAGCAACAGGGCACAGGCAGGGAGGACTCGGAGGGAGGAAGTCCACACCCAGCACCAAGGCTGAGAGATCGGCTCTCACCGCCCATAGGGTGACAGCTGCAGCCGCCCCCCCCCCCCCGCCCCCGCCTGGCCGTGACCATGGATGTCCCTGCCATGGGGTCTCTCTGGCTCAAGCCCAGGAAGATCCAGGGCCTCCTCCAACGGTGCCCCCAGGGCCTCCTGTGGGGGCACTGAGTGACAGCCCCCCCCCCCCCAGGGGCTGAGGGCCCCCAGGGCGGGAAGTTCCAGCCCCTGAGGAGGGCCGTGCTGGCACAAGGAGCTGAGAGCGGTCAGACAGGAGGAGCGGCACTGGGGTCAGCAGAGACCTGAGTGTGGGCGCTGGGGAGAGCAGCGGAGTCTGGGGCGCGGGGTGGGCTTCGGGGCAGGGGCGGGGGGCGTCCCAGGCACCACTGCTCGGGAGGCGCCCCGGCCTGCAGGAACTCAGGCTCCAATGGGCAGCTAAGGCCAGGGGGCGCTGTTGCTAACCCACGCCTGGCCGGTGGCATCTCAAGTGACAGAGAGACATTCAGAACTGAAACATGTCACAACTTGGAAATCACAAATATTCTATTTTCTGTACCATCCTAAATGCACACAGAACACCAAGAAAACGCTGCTTCCAGCTGCAGCCCAGACCCTGCCAGTCAGTTGTCCCAGAGCCCAGGTGCACAGGTGGTGGGGAGGGCAGCAGTGGCACTGGGCGGGGAGGGGTCTCGGGAACAGACAGCAGTGCAGCGAGCCCAGCCCCCAGCCCTGCGGAGGCCAGGCTCCCACCGGGGAATGCAGAATGTGTGGCCCCAGCACAGGAGAAAACGGCGGACAGGAGTCCCAGCCGTGACGCGAGTGCAGCCCAGCCAGGGGTAGCGGCTGTGCGGGGAGCATCTTCCAAGGGCACCAGGTACGGGCCAAGGGCAGGGACAAGGACGCTGCGACCCGGGAGCCCGAGCAGGGGTCTCACCCGCGCTCTTCCACTCCGGCTCTTGAAGCCGAGGCGACCTCAATGCATTCTCAGAAAAGCAAAATTCAAAGAGAAGTACACTTTGGTAAATTTTTCTTTTTCAATCTATATACGAGGGTCTTCACACAGTCCGTGGGAGATGTGCGCTGGGGCAAACTACGTGTAGATTTCAAGCCGTGTGGCACCAAAGGCAGCTCACCTCTAACCCCTCCTCGCCCGGGTGCCATGGCGCTGCCAGGGCTCCTGGCTCCAGGGCTCCACGTGCACAGCCACAGCGCCTTCCTCAACCTCCGAAGCTGCCCGTCTGATTCTGCCTCTTAAGATTTTGATGGGAGTCTTTGTCACAAAATGCTGGTTTAAAATATTTATTAATTAAAAAAAATCTAAAATCTTTTATACAAAGATGATGAGAAAAATCTCATGCAAACTCTGGGCATACAATAAAAATAACTCAAATATTAATATGATGATTTGTACAAAATAGCTCCTTTGCCACAGGGACCTCTGGCGGCCACTGTGGCTTCCTCCTGGACACCCTCAGTGGGGGAACAGAGACCCCTGGGCACTGCCGGTGATCCACGGCCCCTATGTCCACACCCACAGCCATCAGGATGGTGAGTGACACCTGTCAGTGATCCACGGCCCCTGTGTCCACAACCACAGCCATCAGGATGGTGAGTGACACCTGTTGCTGATCCATGGTCCCTGTGCCTATGTCCACAGCTGTCACAATGTGAATGACACCTGTCAGGGATCCTCGGCTCCTGTGTCCACAACCACAGCCGTCAGGATGGTGAGTGACACCTGTCATGATCCACGGCCCTGTGTCCATGCCCACAGCCGCCAGGATGGTGAGTGATGAGTGCCCTATTGCTACTGCTCAATGAGACGGAGCCCCAGGGGCTCTCGGGAAGTGCTGGGTGAGCCGTAGGTGCTAGAACTGCCTTGAGGTCGTGCACACGGCACTCGTCCGGCTCTGCCGCAGGTCTGCAGTGGATCTGTCGCTCCTGTAGACTACAGGTGATTTGCATAATTAAAGCAATCAGATCGACGTATCATGGCGACTGAAACTGCATCCAACTGCGAACATCGTACAACAGAGAGAGCTTCAATATGAAACAGTAGTCCCGCCAGGCCGTGCCGGCCAGCCCTGACCCGGCAGCGCAGCGCCGGCGCGCACTCATCTCATCTTGCGCAGCCGCAGTCTGTTCTCCTTGTCCCGTTTCTTGAGGACCAGGATGAACTGGTTGAAGAAGTGCTCCTGGTCCTTCTTCTTGGGAACCAGGCGGAACCGCTGATCGCGGCCGTGCTTCTCAGCGAACTCCTTGAACGTGGTCCTGGAAGACAAGGAGCTGCCTGAGACGCCGTCCCGGAGCAGCCGTTCCCACTGCTCCGGCCTGCGTCCCCTCCCCGCCGCAGGGCCCTGCGGGGTCCCCTCCCGTGGACACTAATGGGCCCTGCCGTGCCCAGTCCCTGGCTGCGCTGGGCTCCCACGGACCACCCGCCCCGACCCTGCCACTGCTCCCAGGCACAGCCTCTGCTCCTTTCCTTACTCCCACTAGAAGCCGGGGCCAGGGCTGGGCATCTCCCCTGTGTCGGCGCTGATGGTCAGGAGGCGCCGATCCCACGGCCAGTGTCCTGGCTCTGCTCCTGGATCCAGCTCCCTGGGAGGCAGCGGTGATGGCGCACATGGCTGGGTCCATGTGGGAGTCCCAGGTTGAGGTCCCAGCTCCCACTCTGGCCCCGGCCCAGCCCCAGCCACTGGAGGAACTGGAGTAGTGAACTAGTGCATGGGCGCTCTCCCCGCCTATCTGTCCATGTCTGTCCCTGCCCCTCTGCCACTCAAAAAAAAAAGCTTGTAAGAGAGAAGAGAAGAGGTGGGGACGGGTGCCGCCTCCTCGGGGTCTCCTCCGCTCCGGAGGCTTAGGGGGGCACTCAGCCCGCTCACAGCCCCCGTGGCAGGTGGGACGCAGTTAACCCACACCACGGTTCTGCTGAGTCCTCCCCCAGCAGGCACAGTCGCCCCGAGCAGCCAGCTGTGGCTGTGAGCAGGAAGCACCCAGGTTTGCAGTGGGTGACCCAGACGTGGCTGAGCTACTGAGTCCCAGGAAGAAGGTCATCCCAGAGCCACAAGCCACGCCCACGGCCTGGTCAGCTCCCACGGCAAAAGGCTCTGGGGCCTCTGCAGGGACAAGTGGACCTGTGTAGGCTGTGGCCCCACATCTTCCAGGGCCCTGGGCTTGCACTTGAAGCCAGGGACAGCGATGAGGACACAGCCGCCCAGGCCTGGGGGAGCTGGCATGGGCAGCCAGCCCGGTGGCTTGGCCACAGGGACGTTTCTGGCCGGCCTGAGAGCCAGGGTCCTTGCCACCGAGCAGGCACCCAGGGTGCAGGGGACGGCGTCAGCTCTTTACGGAAAGTTTTTCGTTTTCCTGCAGACATTGAATCATTGCCTTAAATTATTATAACTTAATAGCTTTCTTATCCATGAATAACAAGATTACTCTGACACAGCTGTTGGAGGCGAGACGAATAATTAGCAGGAGCTGCCAACGGTTGCCAGTAAACAGGGAGCCCACAGCTCCCTGGCCCAGCTGCTGCCCTGCTGGCACAGTTCACGCATGAGACGCCCTCCCCCTGGGTCCCCTCCCTCCCTCCTGTGGCGTCAGCCGTGGTGTCACGTGGCTAGGAGCCTTTGCTTGTGCTTCTGCCACTGACCTGCCTGTGAAAAATGAAGGGGGTCAGAGCCACCTGGGCCCCGGGCCTCCCTGCACCTGCCCGCAAGGAGCCGAGCCCTGTCAGCCGGCAGTGGTGTCTCCTCGGACCTGCACGGGGCGGCTCTGCCTCTGGGCCACACCATGGGATGGTGCCACATCCTGCTGGCTCTGGCGGGCTCTCGTGTGGGCCTGGGTGGTCATCTGGGTCTCCGGCAGGCATCTCTGCTCTCCCTCTGGTAATGGGGACACCACCCAGGCTGCAGATGGAGGTCAGCCCTACAGCTGCACCTGCAGCCCCAGGAGGGGCCCTGGCGGAGGCCCCCGCAGGTGGACGGGGCTATGGGCTATCCTAGAGCCCCCTGGACAGCCCCTGTGCCTGGGAGAGCAGGAGCCACTCGGACGGTGAGCTGCAGCCCCCAGGGGACCCTCAAGGAGCCCGGCCACACTCTGCGGGCCCTCTAGGTGCCAGGACATGAACCAGACAGTGACCAGGAAACCGTGATGGGGCAGATCCCAGGAATGCTTTGGACAATGGCACGGACTTAAGTGAGAGATACAGAGATACTGAGAGATGGTTCAAAGATGCTCATCCACAGCACTACCGCAGCCCACAGCAGCTGTGTGCAGCCCACCCCAGCGTGTGCACCCCACCCCAGCGTGTGCACCCCACGTCAACCCTGTGCACCCCACCCCAGCCCTGTGCACCCCACCCCAGCCCTGTGCACCCTATACCAGCTGTGCGCACACCACCCTAGCCGTGTGCAGCCCACAGCAGCCCTGTGCACCCCACAGCAGCCGTGTGCAGCCCACCCCAGCGTGTGCAGCCCACCCCAGCGTGTGCACCCCACGTCAACCCTGTGCACCCCACCCCAGCCCTGTGCACCCCACCCCAGCCCTGTGCACCCTATACCAGCTGTGCGCACACCACCCTAGCCGTGTGCAGCCCACCCCAGCGTGTGCACCCCACCCCAGCCATGTGCACCCCACCCCAGCCCTGTGCACCCCACGTCAACCCTGTGCACCCCACCCCAGCCCTGTGCACCCTATACCAGCTGTGCGCACACCACCCCAGCGTGTGCAGCCCACCCCAGCGTGTGCACCCCACGTCAACCCTGTGCACCCCACCCCAGCCCTGTGCACCCCACCCCAGCCTTGTGCACCCTATACCAGCTGTGCGCACACCACCCTAGCCGTGTGCAGCCCACCCCAGCATGTGCACCCCACCCCAGCCATGTGCACCCCACACCAGCCCTGTGCACCCCACCCCTGCCGTGTGCACACCACCCCAGCCTTGTCACCCCACCCCAGCCCTGTGCACCCCACCCCAGCCCTGTGCACCCCACACCAGCCCTGTGCACCCCACACCAGCCCTGTGCACCCCACACCAGCATGTGCACCCTATACCAGCTGTGCGCACACCACCCTAGCCGTGTGCAGCCCACCCCAGCCATGTGCACCCACCCCAGCCCTGTGCACCCCACCGCAGACGTGTGCACCCCACACCAGCCTTGTGCACCCCATACCAGCCGTGTGCACACCACCCCAGCCCTGTGCACCCCACCGCAGACGTGTGCACCCCACCCCAGCCCTGTGCACCCCACCCCAGCCCTGTGCACCCCACCCCAGCCCTGTGCACCCCACTCCAGCCTTGTGCACCCCATACCAGCCTTGTGCACCCCATACCAGCTGTGTGCACACCACCCCAGCCCTGTGCACCCCACCCCAGCCATGTGCAGCCGCCACCAGCCGTGTGCAGCCCACACAGTGCTACGCACCTCACATTCACGATACCACACGTCGCATCCTAAGGGTCCTACCCCCTCCCAGGCTCTGCCAGTGTCTGACTCCTCGTGCCCCAGCTGCTCACGGCGCTCTGAGGTCTCCTCCGTCTTCCCAGGTGTGCAAGGGAAGACCACGTGGGCCACTGCTAACGTCCCCGTGGGAGCAGAGCACGGTGGCTGCCATCTTACATACGCAGCAGCAATGGCGAGGACTGCACACCCCGGCCGCCCGGCACCGCGAGGCCGTGCTCCCAGTCCCTGCCTGAGGCCGTGTGGTCACCCCTGCCCCACGGTGATGCTGGAGTCCCTGCAGGCTCAGCACCTTTCCCCCGGCCGGCCCAGGCCATGAGGCGCAGGGGCAGGGACTCCGGGAGCAGGATCCTCACTCCCACGGCCAGCGCCTCTCCGCCAGCGCACACAGCAAAGGCAGGGCCGGAGCTCCGGCTGCCCCGGGACGGCTGGAGCCACAGGACACCACCGTCTGCCCGTGCCTGGACCTACTGCGGCTTTCTCGGATAGTGTTGGGGATGGGACAGCTCACGCCGCCGGCCTCAGGAGGACTGTGGGAGCAGCGCTGCGTCAGTCACGGCCAGCTACCGAGAGGTGTCCCACGGACCCGACAGGAAAACCCACGTCTGCAGAGAAAGCACCCGCTCCACCCATGTGGAAGAGAACGCTGCGTTTATAAAACAAAGTCGCACGAAAATCATTGTCTACTTTTCCACAAACATCAGTCCCCAAAGTACCACACGTCATTTTCTTAAGCAGTCAGTGGAATTCTTTACAAGGTCAAGAGCGGAGCTCATGTGCTTCCCCGTCTCTGACCTTCACTCCGCAGCCGTGGACCCCACGTCCTGCAGTAGCGCCTGAGCTGCTATTGTGGGGAAGCTTCGGCACCAGCCCAGCCTCACCGGCACTGCGCCGAGGGGCTGGGCCCGGGTGCTTGTTCTGGGTTTCCCTCCCTCGACCAGAACCAGCCTCCTCCTGCAGGCTCTCGTGTTCACTACCCAGGTCCCAGGGTCAGGGCTGCTGGCACCGCGGACAGGACGCGGGGAGGGCCGGGGTCCTGGCGCTCTTGCTTGGCACCCAGCTGGGATGAAGAGGGATGGTGGGGGTCTCCGCTCTGAATGCAGAGAAGCCAGGCCTCTGACCCCCCAGGTCTCCAACGCCTCTACCATGCACCTGGCTGTGCGGCTGACCCAGGCCCCCCGAGTGTGCGCCCACAGCACCGGGGGCAGCCACCCTGCCTGTGTCCCCCACCTTTGTCCCCCGTACCTCGGTGACACTTTCGATTCCTCCAGGAGCTTCCTGAACTCCTCTCTGGCCAGCAGCAGTTTGCTTTTCTTCTCCTTGTATTCTTCTTTTATTCTTGTCTTGACGAACTGTTCGAAAATCTTAACACACACACAAGGAGAGCGTTACCCAACACACACATACAAGGAGAGCGTTACCCAGCACACAGACACACAAACAAGAGAGTGTTACCCAGCCCACAACACACACACACACACACACCAGGAGAGCGTCACCCAGCACACACACACACACACACCAGGAGAGCGTCACCCAGTGCACACACACACACACCAGGAGAGTGTCACCCAGCGTACACACACACACACACACACCAGGAGAGTGTCACCCAGCGTACACACACACACACATACCAGGAGAGCGTCACCCAGCACACACACACACACACACACACCAGGAGAGCGTCACCCAGCGCACACACACACACACCAGGAGAGTGTCACCCAGAGTACACACACACACACACACCAGGAGAGCGTCACCCAGCGCACACACACACACACACCAGGAGAGCGTCACCCAGCACATACACACACACACACACACCAGGAGAGCGTCACCCAGAGTACACACACGCACACACACCAGGAGAGCATCACCCAGAGTACACACACACACACACACACACCAGGAGCGCGTCACCCAGCGGCACATCGGAAGGGAGCAGCGACAGCTGCGAGGATGCGGGGCGAGCCCTTCTCACGGCTGCTGGGGCTCCGAGGCCCCGCCAGCCGTCCGCCGTGGGCTCCGCACGCAGCCCCGCGTGTGGGTCAGGCCCTGCATCGGGTCCTTCAAGAAGCCCTGGGAGATGGCAGCCCCTGCCTGTGGACAGCAGTCTGGACACATGGCCCCCGTGCCCGTGGTCCCTGCGGGCGCTGGTAGCACACAGGCATGGACCACCCCGGTCAGCTCCTGTGGTGGTGGTACAGGCTCACGTCGGAGCCTGCAGGCGTGGCCACGGCGAGAAGACCGGCACCCAGCACTGCTGACGCCGCACTCGGAATGCGGGAGCTGGGGCAGTGGGGAGGCACAGGCGGCCCCTCCCGAGGTCGGGGGCTCCAGGCTGTGTGGGTCCTCCATGTAGAGTGCCCTCCCAGGAGGCCTGGCCCTCGGGCACTGCGCAGGCCCTCATGGCCACCACAAGTGCGCTCTGAGCCCCGCCCCCACAGGAAATCCCACTTCGGGCGCCATGGCGGGGCGGGGGTGGGGCAGGGGTCCACGAGGGACCCCGGGTGAGAGGCTCGCACCAGGGCGGACTCTCCCATCACCGTCGTCACTCACCGCCCCCACATCAGGGCAGCTGTCACTGGTGCACTGGGAGGTCACAGGCGGGGGCAGAGCCCGTCATTCCCAGCGCCATCCAAGCCTCAAGGACAGGAGAACGTGTACGTGCTCACGCCAGCGTAAATGAAATCACCAATCAGCACCACACACTATCCTCCAGGCCAGTGACAGCCACTCTGCGCCTCTCCGGCCACAGCCTCGCGGGTCCCCTGCTCTGCCGGGTGGGCGTAGCCGGGAAGTTGGCGCCAGCTGAGGCCCTGGGCGGCTCCCCAGTGGGCATCCTCCGACTGCGTCTTGCTCCGGATTCCACTCCATAAGGGCCATTCACGGGAGGATAACCGTGCCACGCGGCCCGGCTCTCCGCGGCGGCTGTGGCTCAGAGCAGGTGCGCATCCCTCTCTGCACGGTGGCGCGGGCTCGGCCCCTTCGAGCACGGTTATGTAAATACATAGTCGTCCCACACTCACAGGACAGAACTGTGCAGGCGGGGTCGTGCGGCTGTGCCGGGAACAGTCGGCTCTGCGGAGCCTGAGCCTGGACGGCCAGGTGTGCCGCGTGCAAACCTCCTCGGGGTCTCAGCGGGTTCTCCTCTCTCCCCCGCTGCCGATGCTGCTACGATCTAACACGGCAGGGCTGTTTTCCCCTTCTTGAACAAATTATTCCAGTTTTAACCAAAGAGGGGCACGACTTTTTACAGGGAGAGCATTGCTCATTATCTTGTTAGAGTTTAATAAAACGAAACACGGCTGTTGCCATGGAAACAGGCCTGGTCTGCTCTCCCTGGGCCCGGCCTCTGTCCAGGCAGCTCCCGTGGCCTCTGCAGCCCAGGGACGTGGTGAGGTCTCCAGCTCTCACCCGGCTCTGCCCACGGAATGCTGAGAGGTGGTGGCCCCCACGTGGACTCCGGGTCTGACGCCTGCTGACCCCACGAATCTGTAAGCAGGGTTGTGCTTCTGGTGGCCAGCCTTTGTTTATTTTCTCAACTTGGAGAAGCCACAAGGTCCCCGTTAGAGAGGCTGCAGGCCTGGGCGGGCGCTCAGCACACGGACTGCGGGCAGCCTGCTTCCCCTCCTCCTGCCCGGGCCCTCTGGGCTCTCCCCAGCGTGGCAACATGGCCCCGCCACCCCAGGGCTCCCCACAGCGGCCTCCTGGTGCAAGCTGACCCCGCGGTGGGGACACCCGGGTGGGGAGGAGGGTGGGTGGGCACGGCCCATCAGGTCACACCTGTGCTCTCAACCAGGCCGCAGTGGCTCCTGAACCTGCAACGAACCCTCTCACTCCGACAGGCACACTGGGGCCCTGGGGGCAGCCGGCCCAAGAGACGTGACTGACGCCAGCGCTGGGCTTTTGCTGAGGGCTGGGCGGTCTCTCCTGCTTCTCTGGCTTCCTAAGGATGCCCTCAGAGCAGCGGGCAAGGGCCACAGGACGCCGTGTGCAGCATCGCGAGCTGCCGGCAGGCTCCCGGCATCAGGCGGCTCCTCACCGCGGGCCGGGCGTCTGTCACGTTGGCAATGGCCGCTGTGTGTGTCCAGAGTTGAGCTTTGTATTTTTATTCTCGCAAGGAAGAGTGAAATATCAATGATGAAAGCCCACAGCTTCCCTCGGCTCTGGGGTAGGCTACAGATCCCGCACTCAGCTCAGTCAGCGTTATTTTGAACCACGGTGGGCACATCTCTTGGATTTTAAAACATTTCTTTCTGGAAAATGAAACTCACCTAAAAGCCGACAAAAGGTAATTACTTCAAGGGCCAAGTTCCAGATTCTAACACAGTTGACCCTGGAGCAGCCGGGCGGAGCTTCTAACTCCTGGGCACTGGGGTGGGCAGGGCAGCGCCCCGGGGTCCCACAGTGGGGTGGGCAGGGCAGTGCCCTCAAGGTCCCATGGTGGGGTGGGCGGGGCAGCACCCCGGGGTCCCACAGCAGGGTGGGCAGGGCAGCGCCCCCAGGGTCCCACAGCAGGGTGGGCGGGGCAGCACCCCAGGGTCCCACAGCGCGGATGGCCTGGCTTCACTGAGCGCATCACAGGCATTTGTCAGAGGAACCTCACGCGCCAGGCATGGACTGACAGCAAGACCGCGACTCCCAAGCCGAGGGGAGGCCCGGTGGGCACCGGCCACCTGGCAGTGAGCACCTCCGTGTTGCTGACGCTGCAGTCGCCACGTGAGCCATTTCCGAACCCCAAGCGCCAGAAGCAGCCTTGCGCACGGTCCGACTGGGACAAGAAGTGGACGTACAGGGACTGGAGCCTTCCAGAATTTACCTGAATCCTTCTGGGGTCGTCACAGCCCCCACAGACCCCAGGCTGAGCACAGAGGCTGCGTGAGCCAAGGCCACTGTGGCATGGGCCCCACCCCCATGATAACAAGCCCGGCTGCAGCTGAGCCAATATGGCGTGTCCCTCTGTCCGTCCGTCCAGTCTGGGAACCCTGCTGGCCCCGTGAGCTGATTTCTCGGGGAGCCAGGACAGCCCCTGGACTAACCCCTCTTCATGCCAGCTCCAGGCAGCCAGGCCAGCCTAGCGCCACCTTCCTGGGCCCACTGTCCCTGCAGGCCAGTGCTCCCTGGGCCTGTCCCAGGCCACTGCCAGGATCTGAGAACAGAGGCACGTGGTGTTTCTACTGTCTGACCGGCAGTCCCCTGGAATGCACGCACAGCCCCCACATTTCCATCTTTGAGGGTGCGCATTTGTGTAACAGGGCCACGGCCAAGGCATCAGGTGAACACCCCCACTAGCTCCTGTCACTCACAACTGGAGCACTCGCTCCTCACCCCCACCCTGCAGCAAAACCGAGGGCGGCAGGTGCACCCTCGCCCACGCCGTGTCCCCCCGCCTGGCCTCTTGCCCACCCGTGACAGTACCTGTTTTCGTTCCTCTGAGTTCAGCAGGAGATAGCGTGGGTCAAACACAATTTTATGCAATTCCTTCTCCCAGGTGGAAAACGCTGACACCTGGAGAAAGATAGTCAATACAGTCGCTTTAGCATCCAACGCGGAGCCTGGGATGATCAATGTGGAGGAGGCAGCGTCCAGGCGCAACGGACCCGGCGGGCAGTGCTCTGCCAAGCGTCAGACGCGCCGAACTTCCCAAGAAAACCAACACTAGGAGACCAGAAAATGCCATCTCCGGGTCATGACACGGCTTCCCGGGCCTTCCAGAGCGGGCCCCTGACCTGCAGCCCAACCAGATCTGTGGACAGAGGCAGCCTGGATCTCACAGCTCAAAGCGGATCCCGAGATGAGAGCTATGAGAGGTTGCAGACCCCACAGGCTGCTGACGAGGGGGATGCCCGGCGCCCAGGCGGTGAGCACCCAGCTCACCGCTCCTCAGTGTCCCTGTGTCCACCCTGGGCTCGAAATATAAGGTCGCTTCCTATTTACAGAAAAGATCGCAAGACTCCTAGAGAGAGTTGCTACATAGCCACGCGTTTCCCACGGGTTAACATCTTACACCGGCCGGCCGGAAGCACGGATGCTGCCGGCACCGGCACCCAGGCAGGCAGTGGCAGCTCAAGTCTGCACCTCGCTCAGACCGCTTCTTCCAACCCCTTTGCCCTGTGTGTCAGGAGCCCGCCCTGCTCCCTTCGCCTCACTGCTCGGGCCCCTCCACACCGGGACAGTGCCCAGCTCTCCCCGGAGTTGTGACCTTGACCTGGCCTGCTCAATCTCAGAGCCGTCTTCTGTTAGGGTTGGTCTCAGGTTTTTCTCATCATGGGCTGAGGTTAGGGGTTAGAGGGAGGCCCACAGAGGAAAGTGCCAGTCCCACATGTCACATCCCACGTCACGTCAAAGCTGCACACTGTCACCAAGACGCGTCACTGATGATGGTGCCCTGGCTGCCTGGCGGGGCTGGGTGGGCATCTGCTGTGAAGAGACCCTGTCCCCTCCACACGGGCTCTCTGGACCTGCATGTGTGGCCCGCAGTCCCTGGGTGGGTGTCGTCCACTCCCCAACAGGTCCTTGGTTCACCAGTTGCCTATTGGCAGGGAATGGACTTGTGGATAGCCCTTCAGTCTGTGGCACGTGGCACGGTCTGCTTTGCTTTGCTGCTCCAGCCCCGACCACGAGGTGTTTCTGGTTGGCCCTGGGTCCCCCAGCACAGACGTGTGGTCTTGCTCCATAGGCACCCCAGTTCTGAAGGAAACCCTGGCTCCTCCCCCCAGACAGTGGTGCTGGGAACAGAGCCCCGCCCTGGGCATGCTTGCTGCCACTCGATGCCACTGCTCCCGGGTTCCATCCGACAGCAGGGCGGTGCCTCAGCCATCTGTCCAGGGAAAGGCAGGTGAGGGAGAGGCAGGTAGGGCACCCAGGCAGCTGGGGTGCGGCCCGCTTGGACCAGGCCTGCCCCTCACAGCTCATGCGGCACCCGGGAGGACGGCCTAGGTCGCTGTCTATAGGTGCAGAGGCTGGGACGCCGCAACCGCCAACGACTGAACTCACCTGGGCTGCAGGAGCCTGAACCAGGGCAGGGCGGAGGTGGACACAGACAGAGGCACCTGCAGGACAGTCCGAGGTGTATGTAGAGCATGGACGTCCTCTTGAGACTACTGGGAGCAGAAAGCTCAGTGTGACGTCCACCCTGGGACAGCCACCCTGGGGTCAGTGTGACGTCCACCCTGAGACAGCCACCCTGGGGGCAGTGTGACATCCAACCTAGGACGGCCACCCTGGGGTCAGTGTGACGTCCACCCTGAGACAGCCACCCTGGGGGCAGTGTGACATCCAACCTAGGACGGCCACCCTGGGGTCAGTGTGATGTCCACCCTGAGACAGCCACCCTGGGGGCAGTGTGACATCCAACCTAGGACGGCCACCCTGGGGTCAGTGTGACGTCCACCCTGGGACAGCCACTGTGGGGTCAGTGTGACATCCACCCTGGGACAGTCACCCTTGGGTCAGCGTGACGTCCACCCTGGGACAGTCACCCTGGGGTCAGTGTGATGTCCACCCTAGGATGGCCACCACGGGGTACAGTCTGACAGATGGATTTTCTTAACTGACAACTTCTACCTTCAGGAATCTGTCAAATCCACGACTCTTTATTGGGGGAGGTGACCAGGCTCCAGCCAGGGACTTGCTCCAACCTACTGAGACCATGGTCAAGTGCAGCCATGTCGCGGGGCACGTGGGGCCCTCTGGAACAATGCCCAGGTCCCTGTGCCCACGTGGCTGGCTGGGAGCTGTCACTCCTCCACACCTGAGCTCCTGTGCATCTGCAGAAGCATGAGCCTGTCTGTCTGTCTGTCCAGCCGTCCACCTCAGGCCCATCCTCACCACTCCACATCTTAGCCCCTATGCACTTTGGGGGTCCTGGGGACAGCCACGGGGGTCTCACTTGTATACCCAGAGCTGTCTCAACAGGGTCTCCCGTATGTGGCTGATTCTGTCCCAAACACAAGTTACTGCGGAGCTAATGTGCTGACCAACATTGAATATCGAGCAGCCTGCCTTTCCTCTCTCACTTCCGATTTCTAAATAGTGACAGGAACCCCGGATGCCTGAGCTGTGGTGATGTCTCCTGTCTCCACAGGTGCAAGCGCCCTGCAGACCGGCATGGCGGTCACCAATACCTGCACCTATTGATGACTACGCGTGGGCCCGGGCTCCCCTCACAACTCGCTCCTGTCCTCGGCCACAGGGGCAGCAGGGGCAGCTCGCCTCGAGTGCCTCCATGGAACTCGTGCCTGTGCGACTCTCGCCGCGCTGCGTGATTCAGGTCGTGTCAGAGACACAGACTCTCCAGGGGCTGCCCACTGGCCCCTGCACAGCGTCCCCTCCCGGCCCCCTGCCCTTCCTGCTGTATCTGTCTCCATCAGAGCGAGACAGGTGCCTCCCTGGTGTACAAGGGCCCAGCTCCCTCACCTGCCCCACACCCCCGACGGCCCTGCCCCCACTGGGTTCTCACAGCCCTCTGCCTGTGAGGAGCCTCTGGCGTCCCCCTGAGCTGCCCGCTCACCGCCTGCACTCTGCCTGCACAGAAGGGAGCGAAGTGTCCGTCGGCTTCTCCCCATTCCCCGGAGCGAGTCTGTGCCGTCTCCTTCTGGCTCAGGTGCCTGTGCCCTGGCCTAGGTGACCGGGCTTGGCAGGGGAGGCGAGAACAGTCTGTGTCCCCAGTCTCCTGGGAGCAGGCCCTGGGTGGGGGCCCAGGTGTGGCAGTGCACCAAGGAGGCGTCTCCAGACAGCACTGGACACGGTGACGCAGGACAGGAGCCAGCGACGTGTGACTGAGCAGGTGACCAGGGTGCTGCTGGGCTGAGTCAGCAGAACACGCTGTCCCGCCAGGAACGGAGGGGCTGAGCTGTTCCTCCTCCAGAGGGCTCCCCGGGGACATGAGGTCCCTCTGCGTGGGGGAGGGAGTGGTCTGGACACAGAAAGTTCCAGGAGGCCAGGCGAGCCCAGGTGAATGGGGAAGTGAGCCAAGGGCTGCCAGCAGCCCTGCTGCCCCTGGGCATGTGGACGCCTACGCTCGTCCCTAGGTGCTCCCCATGGCAGCCAGGTGGACCGTGCACCGTCCTGCACAACAGCCTTGGCCACTTCTGTTCACTTGTCAGGACATTTGCCCCTTCGGAGCCCTGAGAACCCAGGTCAGAAATCAGTGGGCGGCTCCACAAGCACAGCCTGACCCATGCGTGTTGCAGGGTGGCCACAGAGAAGGCCACAGAGCCAGCGGGATGGCAGAGGCCCAGGGCAGTTGGCTCAGGACAGCAGAACCCCAGGCAAAGGGGAAGAAAACGCCGTCCTGACCAGCAGAGCTGGGGAAGAGTTGGCTCCTCTCTCTCAGCTGGAGGGCGGAGCCTGGTACCCTCCTGCCTGGCCTCTCCAGAACCAGGTCAGCGACAGGTGTCACCCGTGCCCAGCCCGTGGGAGACACGCCCTGCCCTTGCCCACACACACATGCACACACCCACATGCACACAATCGGTAGAATCAACACAGTATGGTCAGAGCAGCGTATAAAACGGCGAAATTGGGAAAGACACTGAATGAATTAAAAGGTGAGACTGAACTGACGGTGGGCAGACCGCTTCCGTGTCGTCAAACGCATAGCCCTGAAACTTAAAGGCCAGGAGCCGTGTGAGCTTTCTACGTCAGCCTGTGCCTCAGGAAACTGACAGACGACTGGAGCTCAGTGCTGGTTATTCTATAAAATGAAAGCTTTACTCTTGGTTTTTAATATCTTTATTTTAGACAAAAAGACTGAAAGGACCTGAACCTTACTAATGGTGATAATTGCCTGAACCTTACTAATGGTGATAATTGTCTCTTAGGGTAGGGCCTTGGATCCTTTTTTTCCTAAAACTTTAAAAATTACTTTTTGGGAGCTGGCACTGTGGTGCAGCAGATAAAGCCTCCACCTGTGCTGTCGGCATCCCATGTGGGCACTGGTTCGAGTCCCGGCTGCTCCTCTTCTGATCCAGCTCCCTGCTAATGGCCTGGGAAAGCAGTAGAAGATGGCCCAAGTGCTTGGGCCCTGCACCCACGTGGGAGACCTGGAGGAAGCTCCTGGCTCCTGGCTTCAGCCTGGCCCAGCTCTGGCCACTGCAGCCATCTGGGGAGTGAACCAGCAGATGGATGATCTTTCTCTCTGTCTCTCCCTCTCTCTCTGTCTGTCACTTACCTCTCAAATAAATCTTTTTAAAAAGTAAATAAAATTACTTCTGTTTATCTTGACAGATCACAGCGTGTGCACCTGTGAGGTGCTGTGGGCTGTGTGCACCTGTGGGGCTGTGAGGCTGTGTGTACCTGTGAGGTGCCGCGTGGGGCTGTGTGCACCTGTGGGGCTGTGAGGCTGTGTGTACCTGTGAGGTGCCGCGTGGGGCTGTGTGCACCTGTGGGGCTGTGGGGCTGTGTGCACCTGTGAGGTGCTGCGTGGGGCTGTGTGCACCTGTGAGGTGCTGCGTGGGGCTGTGGCGACAGCCATGCCTTGCAAATCCTCAGTGATCAACAAGAGTTCTTTCCGCCACTGCTCCCACCGGGGGCCTCGTGAGATCTGGAAGTCACCAAGGGACATGAGGCCGCTATGCTCCCCTGGAAGGCAGATTCTGAGCAGGAGCAGACGGCACAGGCGCCCAGAGCCCAGGCGGTGCGGCCTCTCAGCACCAGCCTGGCGGCACCTGCCAAGGTTCCAGAGTGAGGCTGTGTCAGGGGCGGGGCTCTGAGCATGCAGGTGGGGTGGGGGCAGGGTTGTCTGGGAGCAAGGCTGCCTTTCCTGAGGTCTCTGAGAAGTTCCCCTCCCCTAGCCAAGGACCTAGAATGGAGCCTGCACGCCAGCTCCTGGTGAGCAATGCCGACCGGCCTGGTGCAGGGAGAGACCACGGGGGCCAGGCTGGGGGGGATCCTTCTTCCAACGCAGAGATCCAAACCCCAGGGCTCTCCGTGGGGGCTGCCCACAGTGTCCACCACGTCCCCATGGCTGACGACCCTGGGCTGACCAAAGGCAGCTGCAGAGGGGCCCCTCGGAGAACTCCAGGGGTAGCCCCTGCGTCCCTGAATCAGAACCTCGCGCTCTGGTTCAGACTTTTCTCAGCTCCCAAGGGATCCCCGGCGGAAGGGAGACAGTCTCAGTAAAACGGCTCCAGTGCGTTCATTTAAATAGGCAGAGTTAAATTAATAATCTATTACTCAATTAAACTTGCCCCCTTACAGCCTGAAGCTTTAGAAGAAAGCTCCGCTACTGTGTGTTAGTACAGAACAGTTAAATACACCACGCACAACAGCCAACAACACCCAACACCACCATGAACCCCACCGACTCCAACAGCAATCCCACAAACACCAATACCGGCACCACCACAACACCCCCAACACCAATTCCAACACCAATCCCACAAACACCACCACCAGCACCACCACCAACCACCACCCCACCAGCACCGGAAACTCCAGAGCCAGCCCCTCTGTGCAGCCGTCACCCACAGGCTGGGCAGTGCAGAGCCAGGGTCCCCTGCCGCCCCCTGATCCCCGCAGAATCGCCCACCCCCTGCCCTTTATAAACTGGGAAAGCCCCGGACCGGCTTTCTCATTCCACAAGCACATGCATTTCTCAACTGAAATGCTGAACAAATGCAATAAAAAACCTTATTAATCACCCAGTCCGTGAGAAGTGACCTTTCTGGGCCTCATTTTTTAAGCAACTTGCAGTCTTCTGGGGTTAGCGATCAAACTCACGAGCACCAGCAACTTATGAAATCTGCTGGCATATTTTATAAAGTCGAAGAGCCATAAACGGTGGCATTGCTTTATGATGTGAGCAATAAATCTGGATTGATCTTTTCTGCTCGCGAGCCGCGTGTGGGCTTTTCTTGAAAATCCTCGTAAGCCGGGGGCTCAGGCCTCTCCCAGAGTAAACCCACCGTGCGGGGGAGGGGCCTCACAGGCTCCTGCCGCTGTTGCTGAACTGAGTCCCTCACCCGACGGGTCCAAGTGCACTGAACATCCCGTGAGCCAAAGGCCCCACTGGGGCTATCTGGTAAACCCAGGTGACTGCACAGCCCCACCTGGGTCCGTGCAAACCGTGTGGGGACCTGGGGCTGGCTGGTCAGCAGACAGAGAAAGAACACACGCCCATTAGTAAGAAATGGTCCCAGACAGGTGACCCTGACGTCCTGCCTGCACGAGTGGACCAGCAGGCCTGTCCTGTAGCTGCTTTGCGTGGACAGGAGTGCAGGGGAAGGACCAGGGAGCCAGAGCTAATGGCAGAAGATGCCCACTCCCCATGTGCCTCCAGCATCCCTCTGAGACCTGCCTTGGGCCGGTCTCACCCAGGGCAGCAGCCGCATGCACACCAGACTCCCCAGGGAACTGCCCAGTGCCCACTGGGCTCCGTGCCAGGCCTGGGAGGGTCTCCAGGGTGTAGAAGTCCTCAGTCCCCAGGAGTGGTCCCCAGGAGCAGGGCATGTGGCCGGCAGGTGGCTTCTGTGGCAGCCTGGGAGGGCTCAGGGCGGTGACGGGGAGGCGGCCAGGGAAGGCTGGCACAGGCCGTGTGATAGAGCTGCTGCCCCCACAGGGGCCTCGCAGAAGCCTCGTGAGCCCAGCTGCTCCCCTACCCTTGGCTGAGCCGAAACCCCGTCCCGCGGCTGTAGTGACCTGGACGCCTGCCCCTCACCCCACTGACCCCAAGCTGACACAGCCCCAGATGCTGACCACACAGTCACATGACCACGCCTCCCTTGGTGTGCACTACCACTCAGGTGGCCAGGCAATGCCCCACGAGGAACCCGGGGCCAGGCCCACAGCCCCAGCAGAGGCACAGGCTGAGGTCCGGTGGCCCCGCCCACGGACGAGCTGCCCACGCCTCCAGACCTCCCGCAGGGGCCCCGTCCATCTGGGCTGGGAGTGACGATGCTCCCATTACTTTGCACGCTCTGCTGAGTGTCTGCTCCACAGCTCACTGACCCACACGCCAAAATCTAGTGTCCCTCCTGGTCACAGCTGTCCTGTTAGAAGGAACAGACAGAGGGCAGAGGAGAGCTGCCAGGGTGTCCACCAGCATCAACACACTTCCCCAGGGAGAGGCACCGGGTCATGGGCCAGACACTCGGACAGACCACGTGTGGTGCCACGGCCACCTGCACGCAGCCCCTCCTGAGCCCAGGTGGGAGGAAAGCAGCAGAGAACCTGACCCAGAGCGGAAGGCGGGCAGCACCCAGAGGCCGGCCGGCGGAGGGGGCAGCAGCGTGGCCACCGGCAGGGGTGACCAGTGCCAACACTGGTCCTAGCTCTGGCCCTGTGAGAGCAGTGAAGAAATAACAAAACTGGGAGCCCATGAATGAGGCCCTTGTGCGCATGCCTGAGGCTCCCTGCACAGATGTACCCACAGGCACCTGCACCGCAGGACAGCGGCCGGGGGCCAGGAACATGCGCCTGACACCCTGGCCCCCGCTGAGGGACCAGCACGAGCCTCAGGAGCCAGCGCACACCTGCTTGTCTCTGCCTCCACCCCCAGGATGCGCCCCAGGGCCCCGTGGTGTGCACACCCCGCATGGCCGTGCCCTTGCTCACTCTGGAGACGCAGAACACGCACACTCCTGGGGAATCTCTGCTGGGACCCTGATTCTTCCGTGGCTGCTTTGGGGCTGGGACACAGAAAGGAGCCAGCGCTCCCCGTGGGGCCCATGGACCAGGAGGGACGCCCAGCACCGAGCACAGCCCCCGCCCGTCTCGGAGTCTTCCTCTCTGTTGCTCAGCAGGTGGGTTGTCGTGGTTTATGGACTCATCTTTGGTGTTCACGTGGGAAAGGCCGGGCAGGTGCAGAGCAGACTGAGGACAGAGGTGGCCGCCGCGCCCAGCCCACCTGCTGCCCTTCGCCCTGCAGAGCGGCCTCCCGCCAGCCGGGCACACAGGTTGCCGGGGTAAGACAGCGGCCCTCTGCCCCAGCATTTGCTGCAATCAAATCCTCTCTGTGGCTTGGAAGAAAGTTCCCTGGTCTATTTTAAATACAATTTTAGGCTAAAACAAGTTTTTGAAAAAAGAAAAAAGCAAACAAACACAGCCCCCACCCCATCAAGGTGTCTGTGTGCCCCAAGCGTCCACCCCAGCAGGACGTGCCCCCCGCCCTGAGCGTCCACCCCAGCCATGTGTGCTCCCTCCCTAGTATCCACCCCAGCCATGCATACCCCCTCCTGCGTGTCCACCCCAGCAGTGCATGTCCCTCACCCCGAGCGTCCACCCCAGCCGTGCATGTCCCCCGCCTAGGTGTCCACCCCAGCAGCGCGTGCCCTGCTCCCGAGCGTCTGCCCAGCCCCAGCCGTGCATGCCCCCCGCCTAGGTGTCCACCCCAGCAGTGCGTGCCCTGCCCCCGAGCGTCTGCCCAGCCCCAGCCGTATTCCACAGGGTGCTCGTCTGCTCAGGCTCCACATGCGGCACCAGGGTTCACAAGGGAACCAGAAGGAGCCACTGAGTGACCGGCTAAGGAACTGGGGAGACGCAGGCGGCAGATGCATGGTCTCCCCCACTCCCTCGGGCGAAAAGAGACGATGGAGAAAATCCCGACCCCAGGCCTGACTCAGGCAGCGCAGCCCCAGCTGCCCGGCCCGTGGGACCCCTGCCCTTGCTGCCTCCTCCACGGCCAGGGAGCAGCTGCCTCGGCCCCCAGTGCACCTGCTGCTGGGCAGCCCCCGCTGGGAGTCGGCCTGGGGCCAGGTGCTGACTGCACAGGGATTGGCGTTTGAGTCCTGGAGGCCGTTCACGATTGTCATCACGCACGCAACCCACCCCCACCTTCTGTGCACGGCCTCCTTTGGAGAGAAACCCAACTGGGCTGCAATCCTGTGTCTGGCTCAGTGTATGCCCAAAGCCACAGCGAGAAATAAATTTGTGGAAGAGATTCAAATATACCCCTCCCTTATTCAAAGTGAGATTCAGAAATCAGCTACAGTTAAGAGAGCCTATTTTTTTAACACTTGGCATCAATCACAGATGTGGGAGTCCCTACTTGGGTAAAATAAGCCAGCGAGACGTCACCCTCTGAGGTCCGGGTGCTGGGCGTGGCCTGGCTCCAGCAGGATCCCACCCACCGGCAGGGGCTTCCTGTGCCGTCCTGCCCCCAGGGGCTCTAGGACCTCACAGGCTGCTCTCCTGGGAGAGAAGGGCCCCTTCCCACGGCTCAGGTCACTTGGCACCCAAAGTCGCCCACTTGGCACCCGTCACCCAGCCAGGCACAATGTCCTCCGGCCCCAAATGGACGCGTCTGCAGCTGCTCCTTACCCCTCTCTCCAGGAGCATGTCTCGGAAGTGGGTCACACGCTCCTCCAGGGGGATCTGGGGGGGCGGCGTCCTCGGGCCTCTGTCCTCTGGCTCCGCCTCCTCCAGCCCCAGGCTCCCGCGGCCTTCAGTCCTGAGGGGCAGAGGGTGCAGAGAGTTAAGCCCAGAGGGAGACCCACAGCTTCAGTGCACCCTGGGAAAACCTCCCGAGGTCGCACAGCCTGACGCAGGCCGGCGGGGAAGGTGGCCGGGGCTGGGGCCCAGGGGTGCAAGTGGCTCTGCTGCACCTCGGACAGGAGCACGGAACTGCCCAGCGGAGCGCCTGGGGGCAACGTGCCAGGGCCTTGTGCTGCCCACAGCCCTGGGATGGAGGCCACGCCCCACACGGCGCTGCAGGTGCAACCTCTTCTCCCCGTGCAGGCTCAGCCTCACTGGCCCGGCCTCTGCTGCCTCCACCCATGCACGTCCAGGCCCAGGGCGGAGCTGCTCAGACCCCGGGCGAGGCTCCTGGGCCCCCACCAGAGTGCCCTCGTCTCCCACCGCAGTCGGCCGAGCAGGCCTGGAAGTCGCTCACTCAGAAGCAAGGGGACGCGTGCCTCCCCCGCGCTGGAAGCATCCAGGGTGCTCGGAGGAACAGAAGCAGCAGGAAACTAACGTCCTGGGCCTTGCACAGCAGCCTCACCCGAGGCACCGGGTCGTCCCGTGCCCCACGCCCTGTGAGCCTGGGCTCTGACTTGGTTTAGGGACGGATTCTGCCCTGTGCCCACGGCTCAGGCTCCCAGGAGCTTTCGTTAGGCCTAGGAGTTGGGTCTCTCTCCAGTGCCACCTCTGCATCGTCCGATCTGAGCAAGAGCCCTGCTACATCGGCTGGGCCACAGTCCCCGGCCCCATACACAACGGCCCTGGACCCCTGGCCGGGGCCCCCTGCCCCAGCCCAGGCAGTGTCTGACCAGGGACCCCCGGCCACCCAGAGCCACCTGTGCTGCTGGCAGGGAGCGGGGGCCACAGATCCAGATGGACAGCACAGAGCACAGCACAGCCGGGACACAGATGAGCTGACCCAAGGGCCTCCCCCGGGGGAAGCCTGCACCACCTCCTCCCTGGGGCCGTGGGGGAAGAAATGGGGAGGAGAAAGGACTCGAGGCCCCTCTGTGGCCAGGACCAGGCAGCCCGGCTCCGCCCCTGCCAGGCGTGTGGTTTTCCCACCACTGTGGGCTGACGGCCACTGTCTTCAGGACCTGCTGGGAACACAGGACGCTCTGCGTCTCAGGTGGGGTTCACCCCCAGGCTGCACTTCGGACTCACCCAGAAAGCCACAGAAGAGGCGAGGAAAAACGCTTGCTCAGCCCCCGAGGGAACGGCACTCACGGGCCAGGTATTTTAGGGGAACTTGGATTCTCTGTGTCTTGGGCGATTTGGTGGAATTTTGAAACAAGAAAATTAGCAGTGGATTTGCAGCTGTATCAGATTCCAGAGGCTGTACTTCGGATTTCTTCCTACTAACTTCTCATCAGTTAAAAGCCGCAGTGTGGAAACGAGGCTCGCCCTGCTGACCTGAGCTCCGTGGGGACAGGGTAGCTCGGCGGCCAGCGCCTGTGAGAGCTCATTCCAGCCACGCTTGTTCCAAGCCACTGCGGTCGGCAGCGGTCACACAAGCACACCATCATGGCCGAGCTTCCGGGTTGTCGTGGGGGAGTGCCTTCTGCTGTAGGCACGGAGAATTCCAGCACTTCCGGTAGAGCTAGCGCAGGCCAAGGCATCCCTCGGGAAAAGGCAGTGTCCTGACCGGCAGCCTCCCTGGGTCCCCAGCAGCAGTGCCACCGGCCGCCTGCAGGGGCGTGGCTTCCTGTGTTCCAGAAACCCCACCAAGGGACGCAGAGCATGACGGACTTTCCAGGTCCAGCCATGGGCTGAAAGGGTCTCTGGCTTATCCAACCTGTCACTGGGCATGGGCCCCCCAGATCACCAGGGCCCAGTACACCCCCTTCAACGGCCTCCCTCTGTGGGGAGGCCCAGGGTCACTCTCACCTTCCACCTGGCTTCCGGCTGGGGACCAGCCTGAGGTGGGGACAGGTGCCCCAGCAGAGAGAGTGAAGTGCAGCGCCCAGCTGCCTGCCCCGGCCCACGGGAGGAGACCGCTCGGTGCACTCTGGGCTCCTGGCTCGTCCCAGGGCCCTCGACACGCGGGAGCACTGGTGCCTGTCACCAGAGGGTGTGAGCCCGGGCCGAGCAGCAGAGGGTCAAGGGTCCCAGGTCAGTCTGGGTGGATCCACTTCTGTCTATGCCCCGTGGTGCCCTCATGGGGGTGGCAGGGCCCACTCACAGGGCCTCTGTGAGGGTCCAGGGAGGCGCCCTGGTGACACCTCGCTCAGCCTCCTCCCTGCCCCACTTCCTCCCCAGTGTCTGCACCCGGGCCCCCACCATAGCAGCACAGAGAACTTATGGCCCAAACAAGGAGGCCCTGTCCACCCATGGGGCTCCCAGTCCAGCGCGCAGGAATCAAGCGAACTAAGCCCTGGACGCAGGTCTCCCGCTTCACGGACTCGAGTGCGTTCTCCATCTGTCCTCCTCAAGTCAAACAGTGACAACACCAGACGCCCGGGCTTGGTCTGTAAAAGTACATGGGGGGGGGGGGGGTTGGCGCTGTGGCGCAGCAGGTTAAAGCCCTGGCCTGAAGTGCCGGCATCCCATATGGGTGCTGGTTCGAGTCCTGATTGCTCCTCTTCCCATCCAGCTCTCTGCTGTGGCTGGGGAAGCAGCAGAAGATGGCCCAAGTGCTTGGGCCCCTGCACCTGCATGGGAGACCTAGAAGAAGCTCCTGGCCCCCGGCTTCGGATCGATGCAGCTCCAGACATTGTGGCCATCTGGGGAGTGAACCAGCGGATGGAAGACCTCTCTCTCTGTAACTCTTTCAAATAAATAAAATAAATTAAAAAAAAAAAACTACATGGAATAACTCTCCTGGGATCTGTCAGTCTCTGTGCGTCAGCTCACCTCACCTGCAGTATCCGGTCTATTCATACCACAGCTCCGCTTAGCAGGTGGGAAAACTGAGGTTATGTATTTAGATTACTGAGTGCAACGGCTGGTCTGTGTGTGCTACCAAAGACAGGGAAGCGACGGTGGTAATGACAGTGACAGAGACGAGGGTGACGATGATGGTAGTGATGATGGTGATGAGGGTGATGGTGGTGGTGATGGAGGTGATGGTGATGGTGATAGTGGTGGTGATGACGGTGATAGAGATGATGGTGATGGAGGTGATAGTGATGATGATGGTGATAGTGGTGGTGATGGTGGTGGAGGTGATGGTGATGGTGGTGGTGATGGTGATGGTGGTGGTGATGGTGTTGGTGGAGATGATGATGGAGGTGGTGGAGGTGATGGTGATGGTGGTGGTGATGGTGATTGTGATGATGGTGGTGGTGGTGGTGGTAGTGGTAATGATGATGATATGATGTGACAGTGATGGTGAGCACATAGTGATGATGGTGAGAATGATGGTGAAGGTGATGGTGATGGTGACGGTGATGGTGGTGATGGTGATGGTAATGATGATGGTGATGGTGATGACGGTGATGGAGGTGATGGTGATGGAGATGATGATGGTGATGGAGATGATGGTGATGGTGATGGTGATGATTATGGTGATAGTGGTGGTGATGGTGATAATGATGGTGATGGTGGTGGTGGTGATGGTGATGGTGGTGGTGATGGTGATGGTGATGGTGATGGTGGTGGTGGTGATGGTGATGGTGGTGGTGATGGTGATGGTGATGGTGATGGTGGTGGTGGTGATGGTGATGGTGATGGTGATGGTGATGATGATGATGATGGTGATGGTGATGGTGGTGATGGTGGTGGTAGCGGTAATGATGATGATATGATGTGACAGTGAGGATGATTCACCCTCACGCCCTCTGTGGCTGGCGATCATCCACAACGGCTCTCATCTGGCTCCAGACCCCTGGCAATGATCTTTATTTGATTTAATGGATGGGGAGAACGTGTTCTTTCTTCCAGAAAAGACAGCTGGGATTTATCATGAAAACCCCGCTGGGCTGTGACTCCAGTGCTAGACACAGTGTGAAATCTGCAGGAATCAAAGTTTCCGTGAGTCTCTGCCTTGTGGGGCCGCAGACGTTCTATTGTGTCTGTAACAAATGATCTTCAGACAGACAGCGGTGAACGATCCGTATTCTCCAGTTGTTTAGCCGCGACCCTGTGCAGTCAGAAGCGGTCGTCGGCAGCTATAAGGAAGGCTGGCACATCAGTCAGGGTGGCTCCAGGGCCCTGGGCGGACAGAGCTTCTGTGCCCTCCACGGCGTAAGTCAGGCCTCCAACCCAATGACAGCAGTGGGCGGGAGGCCTCCCAGGAAGCAGCATGGCCACTGGCCCGATCCATGGTGCCCTGGGGCCTTGTCCCTGGGCCCGAGCAGGGATTGAGTCAGGAGCCGGGAACCCAGTGGGCAGGAGCACCTGCTCCCCTGCCCATGTGAGGGCAGCACCCCCAGCTGCTGTGGTGCAGAGTAAGGGCTCCAGGACGGGCAGAGACCAACTGCGCCTGCAGGGGCAGAACTGGAGCTGCAGCCAGGGCGGGGCTGCCCGGGGTTCCCGGGGGCCACAGCTCCCTGGCTGGAGGAACTCCTGTGGAAAGCATTTTGCTGCTCTTGGCAGGGCCTCTTCCCGTCGGGGCAGAACCCCCATGACTGTGCAGCTTGGCCTCGGAGTCACTGGACGCTGGCCAGTGCCTGCTTCTCAATGTGGCTGTGACGCTGCTGTGTGTGCCCTGCCCTGGTGGCTGGCAAGGCCAAACCAGAGAAGCTTCACCAGCAGACAGCAGGAGGTGGAGCAGCTGCTGGGGTGCCCCGCGCACCTGCGCCCTGTGCAGCTCCTCATGTGGCAGCGTGCACCTGCTACCACCAAGGACAGAGGCCAGCTCCGGCCTGCTTGGCTTTAGCACTGTGGCTCTGCAGGGGCATCTATGAGGTGACAGTGCCCTTGGCCCTGGGAGGGTGTGGCCGGGGACAGCTGGAGGTGCCTCAGGCTCAAGCATTTGAGGTGTGGTTGATAGGGGTGGTTCAATCATTTGGAGAAACAAGCCACTGCCACACCACAGCCACCACTGCCACACCACTGCCACACCACGGCCACCACGGCCACACCACGGCCATCAGGGCCACACCACGGCCACCATGGCCACCATTGCCACACCATGACCACCACGGCCACACCACGGCCACCACGGCCACACCACGGCCATCAGGGCCACCATCCCAGGGACACCTCCTCCCCTCGCTTTTCCCAGGTTCTCTCTGGGGAAAATGGGTGGGAACATGTCAGCCCAGCACACGTATCCCACATACAGGCCTGTGAGGGACCCCAGGACTGAAAACACAAATAGACCCTCAGATGCCAAACAGCTGAGGCAGAGGGGAGCATTTAGTCCCCTGGACCTGCAGACAAAGCTGCTGGCCGAGCGCTAAGAGCCCACAGACTGCGCCTTCACCTGTGGGTGGGAGCGGCAGCCCCCAGGACTCACACCGCGATGGGACAGCCAGGGGAGGGGCAGGGCCTGGGCCCCTCTGTGGGCAGAAGCCCAGCTGGCGCTGCCCTCCAGCATCTGCCCCCGTGTAGTGAATCAGAGCCGCAGCAGGATGGGGGTGGGGCTCTCAGCTCCAACTGCCAGGAGCCCCGGGAGCCCAGAGAAGCTGAGCACTGGGCCTGGGCCTGGGAATGCGCCCTCTGGGATAAAATCAACACCCAAGCGAGACAGGGGCGAGCAGCCAGAAGCATGGCCAAGGGAGGGAAGGGGCGACCCTGGCCAAAGCGAGACGTGGGCACAGGGGACGGAGCTCCAGAAGCAGGCACTTGGCACGGCAGACCCCGGGAGGGAGCCATGGCCCCCACATCAGGAGCCCTGCCCACCTTGCGGCTCCAGCAGGAGCAGCAAACCATCCCAGGGCGATCTCACTCCCAGCTACCATGAGAGCAGGCGTAGGCACAAGGACAAAGATGCACCCGGCGGGGCCGGTGTCCTGGAGCAGTGGCTCAGAGCAGCGTCCCGTGTCACAGCGCCGGCCACTGGCTGTGCTGCTTCTGACCCAGCTCCTGTTCACTGTGCCTGTGGACCTGAGTACCTGGGTCCCTGGCCACCCACGATGGGGACCCAGATGGAGTGCTTGGCTCCTGGCATTGGTTGTCTGGGGAGTAGACCGATGGACCAATGGCTGGAAGACCTGTCTCCTCAATTCTCCCCGTCACTCTGACTTGCCAATAAATAGATGAACAAATATCCCGTGTCCAAGGGCCTGGTGAGCACTTTATCCACTTCAAATGCATAAATGCCTAGGAAGAAGCAACAGTGCCGCAGACCGCACTTATCATAACACAAAACTTGAGGGAAAAATGATTTTGACAAAGCAATGATTTGAATAAGGATCTGAGAAAATCCAAGAAATGCTTAGAAGCAAATGGGGACAAAGCAGGAGAGAGCAACACGGCGGAAGCAGCACGGAGGTGAGTGGAAGCCACGGTGACGTCCACAGAGAACAAGGTGAGGGGCAGTGGAGGACAGAAAGTGGTGTGAAACAGGATGCAAAATCAGGTTGCATCCGGGGATCTCTGGCAAGGAAACCAAAGCAGCGAGGTAGGACGATACTGAGAGGTTGATTCTCCAAGACACATTCCCGGATGAAAAAGCCAGCGACCCACTTGTTGACGAGGTGCCCCCCACCTGGGACACTAACCAGCAATCCCCAAGAATAGACGCACGCCTGCACCTGTCCCCACTGTCCTGCAGGCTCAGGACAATGACTGCAATGGATTAAAACACACGAGCGCTGCTGAAATCCAGTGGCTCCCGGTGAATCCCTCATCTTGGAGGAGGCCCAGGAACCAGCCAGTCACTTTGGAGACCGACACGGACCGGAGAGACAGCAGCATGCACCCTGCGTTCTCCGCTCAGATGCCACCTCCGAGGACCCGGCCGTTTATGCGGACAGCAGCGTGCCAGGACTCGGCGATGGCGTGACGGGATCCAGGAGAAGGTGAGGAAAGGCTGGGTTCCTGCGCTGCCTGTCGCATCTCAAAGAGGCAGAGGTCGGGATTTGCCGCCTGACGGGCGGAGCTCAACTCCATGATCGCTTTCCTCCAGAACACTGATCCCACTGCATCCGAGGACAGAGTTAAAGAAACACAGGGACGGCAGAGCAGGTGCAACAAACCACACCCCACGGACACACAGACGTACATCCCGGCCACGGAGGGTGAGCGTAGAAGCGGTTCTGAAGAAAAAGGAGAGCAGAGAAGGGGCGAGACTCCGGCTCAGGAGAGAGAAGCTGCGACCTGGACATGGATGTGAAAGATGTCTTTTTTTTTTTTAATTTATTTTATTTATTTGAAAGGCAGAGTTAGAGAGAGAGAGAGAGAGAGAGAGAGAGATCTTCCATCTGCTGGTTCACTCCCTTAATGGCCACAGTGACCGGGGCTGGGCCAGGCCAAGGCCAGGATCCAGGATGCAGGATCCAGGAGCTTCATTTGGGTCTCGACCTGGGGGTCAGGACCCCAAGCACTTGGGCCATCTTCTGTTGCTTTCCCAGGCGCATAAGCAGGGTGTGGATTGGAAGTGGAGCAGCCGGGACTCAAACCAGTGCTCACGTGGATGCTGGCACTGCAGGCGGTGGTTTAACCCACTGTGCATAATGCTGCCCCACCCCAAAAAATCCTTAAATCCCAGCCCCATCCAGAGTGCATCCTGGGTGGCCCAGGGCAAGCCTGGTCTTCTAGGAGCAACAGGGAGCCACCTGGGAAAGCAGGACATTGACCCCGGGGGCTCCCAGGGCTTTGGTCAGAGCTGAACTTGTCCCCGGGAGCACCCTAAGTGACACTCCAGGGGGCAGCCTGACCGCGCACACCCAAAGCCGTCTACCGGGCACCACCAAAGTTTACCCGCTGCCCGGAGAGACGGCGTTCCAGGCCAGGAGATCCCCTTAGGCCAGCTGCCGTCCACGAAATCTACAACAAAGCCACGGGCACATAGGTGCTTCCAAGGGCACTGGGTGTGGATAACTTCATTCTGATTTTAAGCCAAATGACACGCTTTGGTTGAATCCCCAAAATAATTCAATTACTTGAAATAAATTAATTAAAACAGCAGCAAACAAAGCAGACCTCGTGGCCACCATGTGGTCTTGCAGGTGGAGTTGCCACCAGCAACTCCGGCATCGCATAGCAGAGCGGTTCAAGGCCCAGCTCCTCCACTTCCCACTCAGCTTCCAGCTAATGCATCTGAGAGGGAGGCAGAGGATGGCCTGGGTGCTTGGGCCCCTGCCAACCCGTACAGCAGACCTGGATGGAGCTCCTGGCTCCTGGCTTCTGCCTGCCCAGACCCAACTCTCATAGCTCTCAGTCACTCTGCCAGGGAGGGTGAGGTCCAGACCCAGGGAGGGTGTGACCCAGTCCCAGGAGGGTGTGGTCCAGCCCCAGGAGGGTGAGGTCCAGTCCCAGGAGGGTGTGGCCCAGTCCCAGGAGGGGTGAGGTCCAGTCCCAGGAGGGTGAGGTCCAGTCCCAGGAGGGTGTGGCCCAGTCCCAGGAGGGGTGAGGTCCAGTCCCAGGAGGGTGTGGCCCAGTCCCAGGAGGGTGTGGCCCAGTCCCAAGAGGGTGTGGTCCAGTCCCAGGAGGGTGTGGCCCAGCCCCAGGAGGGGTGTGGCCTGGTCCAGCCCCAGGAGGGGTGTGGCCCAGTCCCAGGAGGGGTGTGGCCCAGTCCCAGGAGGGTGTGGTCCAGCAACAGGAGGGTGAGGTCCAGTCCCAGGAGGGTGTGGCCCAGCCCCAGGAGGGTGTGGCCCAGCCCCAGGAGGGTGTGGCCTGGTCCAGCCCCAGGAGGGGTGTGGCCTGGTCCAGCAACAGGAGGGTGAGGTCCAGTCCCAGGAGGGTGTGGCCCAGCCCCAGGAGGGTGTGGCCTAGCCCCAGGAGAGGTATGGCCCAGTCCCAGGAGGGGTGTGGTCCAGCCCCAGGAGGGGTGTGGCCTGGTCCCAGGAGGGTGTGGCCTGGTCCAGTCCCAGGGAAGGGTGATCTCACATCACGAATGCCTTCCAGTGAATACTAGATCACATGTGATGTGAAATGATGTTCACCAGAGGTTAACATACTGCACGGATTTGAAGACTTGTCATCCTGATCCATTTCCCCTCCAGGGGAATTTTAGGAAAAGCACCATTTAGACCTGAATTATTTGCACAATCAATCGTGCCAGCGCGCGTCAGAAGAGTAGGGCGCTGAGCCGGGCGTCCACAGCCATCCTCATCATCATTTATTTCCCTTTGCTTAAGCATCATAATGTGGCAGCTGATGAGTCACACGGTGAAGGAGAACTCTAAGTGCTTTCTGATGAGGAAAAATTACGTTATTTATACAGAACGGGCGCATCGGCACGGACCGGCCTGGGCGGGCTCTGTGGAGGCAACGCTCCCACGGCAGTGCCAATCCTCCCACCCTGGAGCACCCAGAAGCAGCTGGCGCTGGAGGACAACCTGGCCACTGCCACGGTGACCTTCCGGAGGGCGGAACAGAACGCCACGGAGGCTGCTGGTCAGGGCCAGGCCCAGCCGACACCACACGGAGCTTAGGAAGGGGGTGCCCAGGCACACCAGGCCTCCACAGAACACGCCAGACCCTCGGCCCAGCTTCGTGTGGCACTGTCCCCTGGGCCTCATGGAGGAGGGGGCAGAGTCCCCCGTGCAGCCATGCAGGGGGCGTCTGGTGCGCCTGGGGGCCTGGTGTGTTCCTGAGCACTCCACTCTTCCCAGAGTGGGAGTGGACAGCTGTGTCAAAGTCAGTGTTCCGTTGTGGCAGTCATTCCGACAACAGCAACAGAAACTAACGTGTTGCTGTGACTTACACACCAGCCACTGAGGGCTAGGGTCAGTCCCAGGGGACACGGACGAAAGGGGGCAAGGCCGGTGGATGTCCGGACTGCTATGGATCCAACCAGCTGACAGCCACAGTGAGGGCAGCCCTCAGTGTCCTCCCTGGGACCCACACAGGCATCCCTTGGCCCCCAGGGGACTTCCCAAAGAGAAGACTTCAGAGGCCAGGAGGTTGGGGTGGGGCCCAGAGTTTAACACTCCAGACACACGGATCCCACCCCTGCCACATGGAGGCCCGGGCTGTGCCCCCATAGGGCTCGCTGGCCCTGGAGGGCTGTGTAACCCCGCCTCCTGCCCCAGGGCCTCCCTGTCTTGAGGAGGGGCGGTGCCTACTTTCCCTGCACTGCTCTGGAAAGTTCTGTGGTCTCTTTCCCTCCATCCGAGAGCACAGTCCACCCCACTGGCCATCAGGCCACCGATGGCCTGGTCCTTGCTCTCACTGCCCTCCCCCACCACAGCCGCTCCCTCCTTTGCTAAAGGTCAGAGACAAGGACATGGGAGCAGGTGCAGGGCCCGAGTCTCAACAGCACTTCCTCCATGGCGCTCCTCAGGCAGACACTGCGGACCCTGCACAGGCCCAGGGGTCCCATGGAACACAGGACACAGCACCCTGGACACAGGAGTGCACCTGCTGGGCCACAGCGAGAGCCAGGTCCTGACAGGCACCTACCCAGCATGCACCTGGGCAGAGGACACCAGAGCCCAGGCAGCCACTGCGGGGACAGGGACTCTGTCTCCAGCTCACACCCACCGCCCTCTGCAGACACGGGCACCTCCCAGCCACGTGGCTCCCCCACCTCTCCCATGCCGGGGGCTCACACACCCCCCACCACATGTTGCCCCTGTACCTGGAGCTTGGCGTATGAGCAGAGGTAGACCAGCGCCCTTGCCAGAGGGTGTTGGGGACCCAACAGAGTCTGCTAGAAGGGGCCCGGAGCCTCCACCCCGGTACAGCCACAGCAGCCACACAGCACACGGGCCCCGCCATGGTCCAGCCATCACCCCGGCTGCCCTCAGACCTCTGCAGCCTCACCCCAGGACCCCAGGCGAGGAAGCCAGGGAGCCAGAAGCCCACATTGGATCCATGGGGCCCCACACTCACCTTCTCTCTGCCCATGGCCACCTGCCCATCAGGGCCCTGACCACGCCCACAGGTCTGGTTGTACAGCCAGAAGCTGAGTGGCCGGGGGATGTGTTTTCTCTCCACCCCGCCCAGGTTCACTCAGGGAGCTCCTGCAAGGCAGGGACACGGTCACCTACCGGTTCCTCTTGGTTTTCACGTTCTGGCCGTCCCTGCCGTCTTCAGAGCTGGACCCATCGCTGCTGTCAGCTGAAAGAAAAGGAAGATGATAGAGCCAGAGGCCCGTGCACCGCACCTCACAAAGCACCGGGCAGCACCGGCCTGGAGCAGCCTCACCCCAACCCGGTTTTACGGATCTGCAGAGAGGGCATCTGTGCCGCTGTCCACTGACGGGGCTGGAGGCTGGCGGCCAAGCGGGGCATCCACCTGCCCCCCGTTCTGCTGTCCACTGACGGGGCTGGAGGCTGGCGGCCAAGCGGGGCATCCACCTGCCCCCCGTTCCGCTGTCCACTGACGGGGCTGGAGGCTGGCGGCCAAGCGGGGCATCCACCTGCCCCCCGTTCCGCTGTCCACTGACGGGGCTGGAGGCTGGCGGCCAAGCGGGGCATCCACCTGCCCCCCGTTCTGCTGTCCACTGACGGGGCTGGAGGCTGGCGGCCAAGCGGGGCATCCACCTGCCCCCCGTTCTGCTGTCCACTGATGGGGCTGGAGGCTGGCGGCCAAGCAGGGCATCCACCTGCCCCCCGTTCCGCTGTCCACTGACGGGGCTGGAGGCTGGCGGCCAAGCGGGGCATCCACCTGCCCCCCGTTCCGCTGTCCACTGATGGGGCTGGAGGCTGGCGGCCAAGCGGGGCATCCACCTGCCCCCCGTCCCCACCTGCCTCCCTCGTTGTGAGTGAGTGGGGACCAGAGCCTGTGCTGTGGGGACAGACGGCCTTCACCACGCCGCCCTGGGTCCCCGGGAGCTCACTGGGGCTCTTGCCCCCTCTCACCTGTGCACAGGGAGCTCACACAGCCTCTCCTGTTGCACTCCCAGACCAGCCACCTGTCTACACCCCCAGTAGCTCTTTGTTCCGGGCTGTGCCCTGCCTGATATGTCCAGAGAGGGATTTTCCAGCCCTGGTTTGTGGAGTGCTGGGATTTTTTTTAGTACTTTGTGTCCACTGGTGTTCCAGGCAGACTCGGGGAAATGAAGGGAGAGCCGAGCTGAGCCGGGTGAGACTGGTCCCCCAGGACCTGCGCCAGAACACACCGAGGGAGGCCGAGCCAAGCCGGTGAGACCGGTCCCCCAGGACCTGCACCAGAGCACACCCCAGGGAGGCCAGAGGTGAAACCTGAACCTTCCTGAAAATGTCTCACACGGGATCAGACACTTACACAGCTGCTCTACAAAATAAATGTAAATAATGTTGGCTACTTTTATAATAATAAAATATAATAGTGTTGGCTACTTTTATAATAATAAAATATAATAATGTTGGCTACTTTTTAGTGTTTGGATTTGCTGATTTTGAGTAACCTCAATTGAGGAAAGCCTCCCTAACCAAGACACAAAATCCAGAAGCCACAAAGCAAAAAGCTGCAAATCTGGCCGACTCGGGCTGCAGGACTGGGGGAGGGGACGCTGCGCCCCAGTGACGGTGCTGACTCGGTGACTGCTCCCTCCTCCAGGTTCCTGCCGGCATAGACCCTGGGACCCTGGGACGCAGCGGGGATGGCCCAGAGCACCAGGTTCTGCCACCGCCTGGGAGACCCGGCCTGGGTGCCCCACTTCTGGTTCAGCCCCGGCCCAGCCCTGGCCTGGCCACAGGCATCTGGCCGTGAACCAGCAGGCAGGAGCTCTCTGCCTCTCAAGTGCTTGAGTTTTTAAAAACTTAATTCAAAGTGGATTAAAGAGCTCAAACTATAAAGCTCTTAGAAGAAAACAGTAGGGAAATCTTCATAACATTGAATTCCACAATTATTTTCTTAATAAGTTATCGAAAACAGGTCAATTAAAGAAAACAGTTGATGAACTGGACTTAATCGGAATGATCAGATTCTGGGGCCAGCATTGTGCTAACCCACTGCCTACATCCCCAGCACCCCAGCTGGACGCCCATTTGAGTCCCCACTGCTCCACTTCCAGTCCAGCTCCCTGCTGGCACACGGGGGAGGCAGCGGAAGACGGCCCCAGTGTGGGAGACCCAGATGAAGCTCCTGGCCTCGACCTGGCCCCGCCCTGGCTGTTACCGTCATTCGGGGAGTGAGCCAGTGGATGGAAGACCTCTGTCTCTGTTTCTCTCCCTCTCTGTAACTCTGCCTTTCAAAGAAGTAAATAAAGATTTTTTTTAAAAAAAGAAAAACTTTGTGCACCCAAGGAAGGGGGACGAGAAGACACCTGCAGCCAGCAGATGTGATGAGTCTGCTGCTCAGAACCCACACACAAGGCGCACAAGTCAGCAACACAAACGGCCAAGGAGGAAACGAGACAGGACGGCCACACAACGGCCACACCCAGCTCAACACAGCTGCGCAGGGGCCCTGATGCCGTGAACAACCAGCAGACCCAGACCACGCAAACGCTTCCTGTGCACAGCTGACAGGCGTGGAGCAGGCGTGGCCACCGTGGAACTCCGGCTGGCCACGGCTCAGATTTCCCACAGGAGCCAGCAGTGCTGCCCTGGGTACCTGCCAGAAAGAACTGCAGGCAGAGATCTGCACGCTCACGTCCACAGTGGCGCTGCTCACAGCAGCCACAAAGGGGAACCGGCTCAAGTGCCCATCAAGAGAGGAACGAATCTGCGATGTGGGACGTGGCTCACCCCTGGAAAGGCATGACGCTCTGACATGGACCACAATCTGGGCAAACCACGTGAAACGTGCCAGACACAAAGTCAGAAACATCACAAGACTGCATGTAAGCAAGGCACAGAGGACACACCCACCCACAGACAGAACATGCCCACCCACAGACAGGACACGCCCACCCACAGACAGGACATGCCCAGCCACAGACAGGACACGCCCAGCCACAGAGACAGGACACACCCACCCACAGACAGGACACGCCCAGCCACAGAGACAGGACACACCCACCCAGACAGGACACGCCCACCCACAGACAGGACACGCCCACCCACAGACAGGACACACCCACCCACAGAGACAGGACACACCCACCCACAGACAGGACACGCCCACCCACAGACAGGACACACCCACCCACAGAGACAGGACACGCCCACCCACAGACAGGACACGCCCACCCACAGACAGGACACACCCACCCACAGAGACAGGACACACCCACCCACAGACAGGACACGCCCAGCCACAGACAGGACACGCCCACCCACAGACAGGACACGCCCACCCACAGACAGGACACACCCAGCCACAGACAGGACACGCCCACCCACAGAGACAGGACACACCCAGCCTCAGACAGGACACACCCACTCACAGACAGGACACACCCACCCACAGAGACAGGACACACCCAGCCACAGACAGGACACGCCCACCCACAGACAGGACACACCCAGCCACAGACAGGACACGCCCACCCACAGACAGGACACACCCAGCCACAGAGACAGGACACACCCACCCACAGACAGGACACACCCAGCCTCAGACAGGACACACCCACCCACAGACAGGACACACCCACCCACAGAGACAGGACACACCCAGCCACAGACAGGACACACCCAGCCTCAGACAGGACACGCCCACCCTCAGACAGGACACACCCACCCACAGACAGGACACACCCAGCCACAGACAGGACACGCCCACCCACAGACAGGACACAGCTGGCCACAGAGACAGGGAACAGAACCTGGGTGGCCAGAGCCTGAGGGCACAGGAAACAGGGTTATTACGTGATTGTCAAAGAGAAGCTTAGAAACAGCACTGAGAGTCACGCACCATCACGGAGTGCACTTGGTTCCACGGGACTCAGAAGCGGAAAACTTCGTGGTGAGGACACTTTACCACCATGAGAAAAACAACCAAGAACAATGTATTTCATGGCAAGAAGAAATAACAAACAGGAGCGATAGGCGAGTAAGTGGAGCCAAAAGGCTGACAGAGCCCGCGTAACTGCAGGAGAGACGAGCGGTTCCCAGATCGCAGAGCAAAACACACGGCTGAAGACCTGTGGAAGTCAGGTCCATGTCACTCAAGTGAAGACAACGACCCCGGGAAAACGCACAGCGTGAAAATTAAGTTATGATGACGCCCGGCAGGGTGAGAGGCAGCAGAGTGTGTCAGAGAGAGCACGGGCTGCTCAGGGGAGCACGCGTGTGCCGAGTGTTCTCGCCTGCACCCAGCACGCTGTGTTAGAGCGAACCAGGAAACCACCCATCTGGCACGGACAGGGAGTGCGAGGACGGAGCCAGGATGTGTCCACACATGAGGTCGGGGGGAGAGAGGACATGCAGATGGAAGGCCACCCGGGGTAAACGATGAGCGGGGAGCAGACAGAGGATGTCCACACGCAACACACACACACACACACACGCACACATACATGCACACATGCATGTAAGATGACACACATACATACACACCTGCACATGAATGTATACACACATGTACATGCGCACATAAGATACACACACAATACACACGGCACACACACATGCACATATACGCACAGTGGCGCTCTCCTCCCTTCTGGTTTAGGGCCTGCAGCACACCCTTGGCCTGAGTTCCCGCACTGGCCCAGTGGGAGTGCCCCTTCCTTGGGAGGAACCCTGGCTGCAGCCTGGGCACCGCTGAGCTCTCTCTGCTGGACCCAGGCCACATCACTTCCTGTCCAGCATCTGCCCACACCGAGTTCAGGCCTGGACAGTCACGAGGCCCTCGAATCCTCAACACCTGCTCCAGAGGGAGCCCCTCCCCACCCTCTCCTCCCTTTACTGCTACGCCAGGAGATGGGCGGTGGCTTCGGTGCCTTAGGTTTTGGGGGGACCGTCCAGAAAACTGCAGTTCCTGTCTCTCCCACTTGGTAGTCAGGTGGGCCCCAAAGTAGAGACACAGCCTCGTGCCAACACCAAGCTCCCAGCACATCCAAAACCCGGCTGGGTCCCTGCCCTGCCCCGGCCTCCCTCGCGGCAGCCAAACATGGCCGGCTGAAAGGTGGCGTTCCAAGAGCCCCCTGAGGCTGAGAGCCACCGTGCAGCCTGCTGTGCTCCAGCTCCCGCACTGCCAGGGCTCCCGGTGGGCACACAGACACCCTGCACCGGCTCCTGCAGGAATCCCCCCTCTGCCTCGGCGTCACATCACAGAGCTGACCAGGCCGGGGCAGGGGTGGCCCTGAGGAACTGAGTCCCCGCCACGTCCGTGTGCAAAGGGGCAGCAGAGTTCCGGGGAGGGGGGAGGCGGCAGGAACACAGGTCCCACCCCCACCACCCTGGGGAGGTCCAGATTCCCCCAGAGACTGGGGAGAGGGATTCTGTGTGCACTGGGGCGGGGGGTTTCTCACACAGACCCGCATCCTGTCAGGGAGAACACGCACCTCCCAGCTCCAGGGGACTCTGGCGTGTGCTTTCCCAGAGGCCCCGGGCCTTGCCCATGTGAGCTGGAGGTCCCTGCTTGCTGCAGGCCCAGGGTGCTTTGGAAGTGAGCCCTTCCCCAGCCACGGCCGTGCTTGCTCATGGGATGCCCGCCACGCAGTGCCATCACCAGGGCGTTGGTCCCGACTCTGAAGGACCCAGCGTTCACCCTGCCCTGGAGGCCCGGCTGCGGCCCTGCCCTCCAGCTCACACAGGCTAGGCCCGCGGTCTTCCAGACGCTCCGAGTCCCACACTCAGAGGTCTGGTGGCCTCCACCATCCAACAACACAGCTGCCTGAACCTCCACCATCTGACAGCACAGCCACCAGGGCTTCTACCATCTGACAGCATTGTCACCAGAGCTTCCATCATCTAACAACACAGTTATCAGAGCCTCCACCATCTGACAACACGGTTACCAGGGCCTCCACCATCTGACAGCACAGCCACCAGGGCTGTCACAGTCGGGTGCCCTGCAAGCTCCCCGGGGAGCCTCTGGGAAGATGCTGCCCCTTCCCCCGTCTGCACAGTGGCGAGGGCCTAGCACTCTGGCGCTCTGCACCCTGGACCCTGTAAACCATCTCACCAGCTAGGCAGCATGCACGCCCAGGCCCCGGCACACACACCCCAGGCCCTGGCACACGCCCCAGGCCCCAGCACGCACGCCTCAGGCCCTGGCACCCACATGCCGGCGAGCCTCATGCCTCCCCACCCACGAACACCACAGGTGACTCCTTTCCCCGGCCACTGCAGCACACGCAGGACTGGAGAGACGTTCACCGTGCCTTGTGCTATGGAACCTGCTCTCCATTTTCCTCTCCAAAGTCATGAGTAGCCCCCAGAATGTCTCAGTGTTCTGTGTCAGACCAGAAAAGAGCAGTTGTATATTCAAATCTGAACAAAATGTGAAAAACAAAACCGTGCATCCAGAGCAAGTGCCCCAGAGCCCATTAGAATGACGAGAGCCAGAGCCTCTGATGGCTGTGATGAACGACCAGCCCGGGAAATGCCACCGGCTGCCCAGGGCTGAGCCCGGCCACCCTGGCCCTCATCCTTAATTACCGCTCCTGACGAACCTCCCGTCCTAATGGCTCTGTTGCAAAGCTCCCTGCGAGGATCTTAGGAAACTGGAAGTTGTGCTCTCTCCAATGTCAGTGCTAGCCTGGAGCCGGAAGTGGACAGCTGAGCTCATTTGCATATCCTGCAGGACCAGGTTTAAGACACAACATCACAGTTGGTTTAAGATGGCGTCTTCCACTCCTGATATGACACAGGGAGGAAATGTCCTGTGCCTCCGTGTGAGTCTGTAATTTTGCAATTACGCATCCATTGAGAGCAGGTGGGCTCACCAACACCTGTGACATGCCACGTGTCATGACTGAGGCTGTGACACCATGTGTGGCTGTGATGCACCACGTGTGGCTGTGGCTGTGGTGTACCACGTGTGGCTGTGGCTGTGATGTACCATGTGTGGCTGTGGCTGTGGTGTACCATGTGTGGCTGTGGTGTACCACGTGTGGCTGTGACATGCATATGTGACTTTGGCTGTGACGTGCCACGTGTGGCTGTGGCTGTGGCACCACGTGTGGCTGTGGCTGTGATGTGCCACGTGTGGCTGTGGCTGTGACGCACCACGTCTAAATGCCTCCGGTGTCTCCAGTTGGGTGTGTGAGCTGAAGCCTGCACTCTCGACCTTCCCATGCAGGAAACGAGATTCTCACCCGAGGGACAACCGGAGCACTGACCGGGATCCCTGGGAGACCCAGGTCCCTGGCTTGGCAGAGCAGCTGGCCGTGTGGGGTCTGTGGACCCTCCTGCTTCCTAGGCCTGAGTTAGTGCAGACAGCAGCAGCAGGGAGCGACCGTGCCACGACGTAAAGTCCACAGCGTCCTCACGCACAGCGATCCCCCAGGGTGATGCAACAGCAGCCAGCTAGCAGCTGGCAGGCAGGAGGCTGAAGGAGGAGCCACACCTGCTGCACCATTGTCCCCCACCAGCACCAGGCCAACAAAAGCACTGGGCAGGGAACCTGCACCGCGGCGTTCCTCCTGACCCTCTAAACCGGCCCCGCTCCGCAGCTGGGGCTCCATCTGTAGCTGCCCCAGGCACCTGCTTTTCCCAACCCCGAGGACGCAAGCTCTCTGGAGAATGTTCCCATTATCCTCTGTGAAATAAACATATTAAACTTGTCACTTCTCACCCTTAAATGACTAATGCCACGGTTAGTTCTAGCGTTCCGTGTCTCTCGGCACCATTAAAAACAGGGAGAAACGTTGATGACGCCCCCTCCTCCGGTTCCCGTCACACGGCTCCGCTTCCACAGGGTGTGGGCTGACAGCGTGTGGCGTGATGTGGCGTCAAAATGTCATCACAGGCCCTGAGAGTGTCCCGGAAACAAAGAACCCCTTCTCGGGAAACACACCCCCTCTCCGCTGGCACCGTGCCTGCTCCCAGGCCCCCGGCGTGGTCAAGGCTGTTTTAATTATGAGCTTGGGGAGCAGGGCCATCCCAACACAGCCGCTCATAAAAAATGGATCATCTGTAACCGGAAAGGGTCTCCTCTGCAGGCACGCGGCCCTGTCTCTGCCGGCACACGGCCCTGTCTCTGTAGGCACACGGCCCTGTCTCTGCCGGCACGCGGCCCTGTCTCTGTAGGCACGCGGCCCTGTCTCTGCAGGCACACGGTCCTGTCTCTGTAGGCACACAGCCCTGTCTCTGCAGGCACATGGCCCTGTCTCTGTAGGCACACGGCCCTGTCTCTGCCGGCACATGGCCCTGTCTGTAGGCACACGGCCCTGTCTCTGCTGGCACGCGGCCCTGTCTCTGTAGGCACACGGCCCTGTCTCTGCCGGCACACGGCCCTGTCTCTGCCGGCACGCGGCCCTGTCTGAAGCAAGGCCGCCGTGGACACCGTCAGAACTGCGCCCTCAGTGCCAAGCACCTGGGGCTCAGCAGCTGAAACAAGCGAGCAGCCCGCGCCTCAGCCACGGCTGGGTCCCAGCGCAGCATGCTGGTGCACTCCAACGTGTGCACAGCGGTCTCTCGGGTGGAGACCCCGAGACACTTGCAAGGGAAGTAAACCACAAGCTGATGCAATGACCTCACTTGACGCAAACCAAAAGCCAGAGCCGACCTTGGGAGGACCCGGGTTGCTGCAGGAAGCGTGCCCCTGCACGCCCTGACCGCTGCGGTCGGGAGCCCGGCTGCCCGGCAGTCAGCCCCCTGCATGGCCAGGGTGAGGCCCTGCACCCCTGCTCCTGTTACACCGGCACACGTGCACGGTGCTGCACCACAGACCCCATCCTCAAACCAGGCTGCAACCAGCACAGCGTTACCTGCTGACGCCTCCAGCTTGCGCTTGTGGGGAGGGTCCTCGAGGATCCTATTGAGGTCCCCACGGCCCCTCAGGTCCACGGGCTTCTCCCAGACGGACAGCTGCATGGTGGGGTTGAAGAAGAACACTCGGTCGTCGCCCGTCCAGACCACACACCTATTGGGATCGAAAACCTCACCTCAGTGATGCGCAAAGGCATTGCGTGGAAAAGCCGTCGGCAGGGGCCCTGGCCAGCGGGCCTCGGGTCTGGAGCCGCCGGGGGAGCTGACTTCCCTGCGTTCTGCTAGGGGTTCCGGCCTCACACCCGGGGAGCCCCTTCCCCAGCGATGGCAGGTGCTGAGCCCCAGGAAAGCCAGCACTTGCCAGAGGCTCCTGGCGTCTTCCCCGCTGACCCCAGGCTCTGCTAGGGCAGTGCGGCACCGGGGGGCGGGGGTTTATCCAGCCAGACTCTGCAGATCCTGCATCAGCCTCTTGTGGACATGGGAGGTTGCAGGGGACATGGAAGCTTCTGGGCCCCGGACCGCTGCCACTCCACTTCCAAAGCCAGGGCAGAGTGGAGCTGTGCAGGGCCCTCACAGGGGACTTCATTACCTAGGAGTTGGGGTGACAGCAAGGAGCACCCCTACACCCAGACTACAACAGAGCCCCAGTCTCATGCCCAGGGAGTGGTGAGAGATGCGTGGAACTGAACCACAGAGCTGCAGGCAGGTAAGCACACGTGGCTCCCCAGGGAAATCTGTCATCCGCTAGTTACGGCTGGTTTCAACTGGATGGAGCCAGCTGTAACATGCAAAATTAATTTTATGTATCACTTTACGCCCATTTCCAGTAATGTGGCTCCCGTCCTTAATCGCGCAATGACTTCTGGACAGCAGCCAGCCTCCTCTTCCCTCCCCCGGCCGGCATCCCAGAGGGGTCATCGGTGCCCCGGGGTGGTGAATCCTCGCGGGCGGCCGGGTGCAGCAAATCCCGGTTCAACGAGATGAGCACTGGGAGCTGCTTCGCTCTCCAAGAGGATTCTCCCAATCGCCCTTCAGACAGCAAACACCAGCTCTTACACCCGGGGCGAGAGGCTTCAAGCTGCACTCCCTGGGCCTGGCCTCCCACCATCACCAGCTCCCACATGGACACCCGTTCTCCCCCCCACAGACCCCAGCACACCTGTCCTCACCCCCACACAGACACTGGCACACCCATCCTCATACCCACAGATACCGGCACACCCGTCCTCACCCCCACAGACACCGGCACACCCGTCCTCACCCCCACAGACCCCGGCACACCTGTCCTCACCCCCACAGACTCCGGCACACCTGTCCTCACCTCCACATAAACACCGGCACACCCATCCTCATACCCACAGATACCGGCACACCCGTCCTCACCCCCACACAGACTCCGGCACACCTGTCCTCACCCCACACAGACTCCGGCACACCTGTCCTCACCCCCACAGGCACCGGCACACCTGTCCTCACCCCCCCCCACAGTCACCAGCACACCTGTCCTCACCCCCACAAAGACACTGGCACACCTGTCCTAACACCCACACACAGACACCGGCACACCTGTCCTCACCCCCCCACACAGACACCGGCACACCTGTCCTCACCCCCACACAGACACCGGCACACCTGTCCTCACCCCCACAGACACCGGCACACCTGTCCTCACCCCCACAAAGACACCAGCACACCTGTCCTCACCCCCACAGACACCGGCACACCTGTCCTCACCCCCACACAGACACCGGCACACCTGTCCTCACCCCCACAGACACCGGCACACCTGTCCTCACTCCCACACAGACACCGGCACACCTGTCCTCACTCCCACACAGACACCGGCACACCTGTCCTCACCCCCACACAGACACCGGCACACCTGTCCTCACTCCCACACAGACACCGGCACACCTGTCCTCACTCCCACACAGACACCGGCACACCTGTCCTCACCCACACAGACACCGGCACACCTGTCCTCACCCCCACAGACACCGGCACACCTGTCCTCACCTCCACACAGACACCGGCACACCTGTCCTCACCCCCACACAGACACCGGCACACCTGTCCTCACCTCCACACAGACACCGGCACACCTGTCCTCACCCCCACAGACACCGGCACACCTGTCCTCACCCCCACAGACACCGGCACACCTGTCCTCACCCCCACACACAGACACCGGCACACCTGTCCTCACCCCCACACAGACACCGGCACACCTGTCCTCACCCCCACACAGACACCGGCACACCTGTCCTCACCCCCACAGACACCGGCACACCTGTCCTCACCCCCACACACAGACACCGGCACACCTGTCCTCACCCCCACACAGACACCGGCACACCTGTCCTCACCCCCACAGACACCGGCACACCTGTCCTAACACCCACACACAGACACCGGCACACCTGTCCTCACCCCCACAGACACCGGCACACCTGTCCTCACCCCCACAGACACCGGCACACCTGTCCTCACCCCCACACAGACACCGGCACACCTGTCCTCACCCCCACACAGACACCGGCACACCTGTCCTCACCCCCACAGACACCGGCACACCTGTCCTCACACCCACACACAGACACCGGCACACCTGTCCTCACCCCCACAGACACCGGCACACCTGTCCTCACCCCCACAGACACCGGCACACCTGTCCTCACCCCAACACAGACACCGGCACACCTGTCCTCACCCCCACACAGACACCGGCACACCTGTCCTCACCCCCACACAGACACCGGCACACCTGTCCTCACCCACACAGACACCGGCACACCTGTCCTCACCCCCACACAGACACTGGCACACCTGTCCTCACCCACACAGACACCGGCACACCTGTCCTCACCCCCACACAGACACCGGCACACCTGTCCTCACCCCCACACAGACATTGGCACACCTGTCCTCACCCCCACACAGACACCGGCACACCTGTCCTCACCCCCACACAGACACCGGCACACCTGTCCTCACCCACACAGACACCGGCACACCTGTCCTCACCCCCACACAGACACTGGCACACCTGTCCTCACCCACACAGACACCGGCACACCTGTCCTCACCCACACACAGACACCGGCACACCTGTCCTCACCCCCACACAGACACCGGCACACCTGTCCTCACCCCCCCACACAGACACCGGCACACCTGTCCTCACCCCTACACCAACACCGGTACTCCCTCCCCTTCCCAGGGCTCCTCTCTGCTGGATGGAGCCTGGCACTCACTGGGCCCCTCCACCAGACCCTGGGTGCCCCTGGCTCTGACAGGGGTGGGTGGAGGGTGTGGGGCCTCTCCACATAGAGGAGACAGCAGGAAGTACCTGGCTGTTCTCCAGCCCAAGGCCAACTCTGCAGCCCCTCTCCGCCCCACCCCTGCCACTCTAGGAAGACCGCACAGACAATACCAATGTCCGCCTTAGGCTCGAGAGAGAAGTTCAGCCACCGAAAGGCATAGCCCCCACGGCTCCCAGCCAGGCTCCCGCCCCGTGTGTACCCAGCACCCAGCCAGGCTCCTGCCCCGTGCGTACCCAGAACCCTGGCCTAAGGACTCGGCAGGGAGCCTCGGGTGCTCAGGGGCTGGGGGTGGACCACAGCCCCACGAAAAGCAGTGTTTCCCACCCCCTGCTCTGCTGTGTCCTGAGGGGAAAGCGGCCCCAGCTTCTTCCTTCTGAGACAAGAAACCGTGCAGGGAGTGCCTGCCACCGAGACCGGGAGACGCGGAGGTGGGCGGGAGTCGCCGCGCCCAGCGTTCTCTGAAGCCGAGTCGGGCAGGGGCTGAGGACTGCCCAGACCCGGCCTGGCTGTCCCAGCTCCGGGGCTCCTCAGGAGGCGTCTGCAGAAGCTCCAAAGGTTTTACCTCCAGCGTTGGTTTTCCTGTCCTCGTGGTCAAGGGAGAAGCAGCACACGCCCCACCGGTGAGCAGCAGGAGCTGGAAGGCTGGCTCAGAGCCCGGCGACCACGTGTCCGGCCCTGGAGTGTGGACCAGAACCCACCCACGGGGCTCCCCAAGTGAGGAGCTGCCCAGCCTGCCCTCCAGGCGGTGCGCGGCGCCTGCAGCTCCTCCCCATGCGGCCCGGCTTCCTCGCACTCCAGGGCTCGGCTCTCACCACTCTGCAGTGGGCAGAATCCCCTCCCGGCCCATGCAGCTGAGGGGCGACTGGGCCCGTGGAGGCCACGCCGTCTCGGTCCTCCCACGAGGTAGCCTGGGGACGAGCAGGGTGGAAGTGGCTCCTGCCCCCCCAGCACTGCGCCCGGGGCCTTGTAAGTGGGTGCAGGGGCGGCTTCTCCCCGCAGCCTCCTCCATGCCATCAGGATCCATGTGACACTTTGTGCAGCAACCGTGGGCTCCCAGGCCCCTCCCCTGACATAATCGAGGACAACGATGCCGGGGGGAGGACACGACATTTGGTTTCTTGCCAGTGTGTGTACCGAGGAAGAGCGGAGCCTGTCTCCAAGGTGGGCGGCCGCCATCACATAGCGGGAGTCACATGTGAAAGATGGACGCCGTGGCCGCAGCCCGGCCCGGCCTCTCTCGGTGGCCATAACTTCCAATTACTGCTCTGTGCCAACGGCAGCCGGGAGTGCTCCTGCACAAGGTGTTTTGCCCGTCTTCACCAAGATCATGCATGAATATTCATTCTTTTAAAACAAAACATGTTCAGGACTTACATTTTTTAAAAATCCAGAGGAACTGTCTTGAAATTATCATACCCCACAAGTCAGTTGTTCTTCACAGCGGCTGGCGCGGTGACTCAGCAGGTTCAAACAGCGGCTGGCGCGGTGACTCAGCAGGTTCAAACAGCGGCTGGCGCGGTGACTCAGCAGGTTCAAGTGCCCCCTGCAATGCTGGCATCCTACATGGGCGCCAGTTCCAGTCTCACCTGCTCCATTTCCAGTCCAGCTCCCTGCGAAGGGTCTGGGAAAGCAGTGGATGATGGCCCAAGTCCTTGGACGCTCGTACCCAAGTGGGAGACCTGGAAGAAGCTCCGGGCTCCTGGCTTCAGCCTGGCCCAGCCCCTGCTGTTGCAGCCATTTGGGGAGTGAACCATCGGGTAGAAGATTTCTCTCTCAGTCTCTCTCAGCCTCTCTCTCTCTCTCAGTTTCTCTCTACCTCTCTCTCTCTAACTCTGCCTTTGAAATAAACACTTCTTTAAAACATAATTATTAATAAAACATCATGATACATACAAAACGTCAGAATTAGAGACAAATTATTAACAAAAGCAGAGCCCGAGGAAGGGGTCTGGGATTTTACGATGCAGCTCAGCGGCTCAGCACCATCAGCGCATGGCGTCTGCAGTGTTGTGCCAAAGCCTCTTGCGTCCTCAGCGTCCAGAGTCTGCCCCCAGCCCCGCCCAGCTCCTCCTTGGCAGAGGCGCACGGCTGGCCCGGGCTGCTTGCTGGGACAGGTGTCACTCACATCTCGGGATGCACCGTGGCCACATCTCTCCTGCATTGTCAGTACCTTCGCTTCTTAGGATGGAGACGAGACCCCTCGGAAAGTGCCCGCCTCGGATGGATGCCGGGGGCCCCTCCACAAGCCGGGAGTGCACGGTGGGGGCCCCGCCAATCACGTGGAGAAGGACCAGGGCCCCGCGCTCCTGGGCCGGGGGCATCAGCTGCTGTGTATGGTTCCGGGATTTCTGAATGGGATGGGCTCAGTGTGCACTTTTCCAGCTCACGGCTGATCTTTTGTAAATCCTTCATCTTCCAAATGATTTTAAGATGCTAATTAATCCTTGACATGACATTTATTGTCATGTGAGCCAAAAGCTCCTGGATTTCACACTTTGCTGGGCAATCATCTTTGAATTTCCCCACGGCCATCAGCAACCCCAACACAAACATTCAGTCACTTCCCAACGAGAGAAAGGCTTCAAAATTACCATTTGGGCTGAAAGCCAAATCATAAAAAAGAGGAGGGAACAGAAGCTCTTCAAGCAACAAAACCCACAGCGTTCCCGTCTGAGCGCAGCCCGGACGTCTCGAGCTGGGCCCTCTGCTCAGAGCAGGGCAGGTGGCCGCAGAGCTGACCCAGGCCTCCTGGTGCCCTCCCTCCGTGACTGGCCCGCCACGGGTGACCTGGAACAACCACAGCCCAGGCCCGGCCACCTCCGCGCAGCTGCACACAGGGCCCCCACTCTTCCTGGAGGGGAGCCATCGGCTCTGCCTCCCCCGCCGCCAGCCGTCAGGACAGAGTCTGCACCTCCCCAGCTTCCCCCAAGGAGGCTCTCAGCGGGGAGGATGGGGGTGCTCCCCAGCGCGCTGTCACTCAGCCCCCAGCCCGGGTGCCCTGCAGGGAACAGGAGGAGCCTCACCCCCCCCCCCCACCGGCCCAGTCACTGTCACGTGGGTTTCCTGCAGCAGCCGGGCACAGGCACCTTCCTCCGACCCCAAGGTGAGCCGTGCGGCTCCTCCCCTCTGCGGGCTCCTGCCACCTGGCCTTGGCTGCCGTGGGCAGAACCAAAGAAAACAGAAACGAGAGCGCGAGTGCTGGGTTTGCCTTTCCCTCTGATTCCACATCGCCAGGCTCCACCAAGTGCAGCTCCCAGACCGCCTGTCAGCTCCTGGCCAGGCCCAGCCACGCGGAAGCCTCCAGAGCCAGGCTTGCGGGGGAGCGTGGGCCTGCAGTTGCCGTCTCGCACTCGGCACCACACATGCTCTCCTCCAGGACCAGGTCTGATCTGACAACCTGGAGCCTCCGCCTGGCCTTGCCGAGAGAGGCCTGGGGCTTGGCCAGCCAGTGGATGCTGGGGAGGACACCCCACAGGGAGAGCGGCAAGAACAGGGTCCCTGGGACGTGGGACAGAGGGCCCTGGGGCCTGACTGTGAGGGGTGACTCAGCCCAGAGCCTGCAGAGCTGTCCCAGAGGCACGGCCCGCCCATCTGCTCACTGCCCGCCCATCTGCTCACTGCCCGCCCATCTGCTCACTGCCCGCCCGTCTGCTCACTGCCCACCTGTCTGCTCACTGCCCGCCCGTCTGCTCACTGCCCGCCCGTCTGCTCACTGCCAGCTCCTCTGGTCACTCCCTGCCCCTGACCTGGTCACTGCCAGCCAGGGGGCCCTGGCACACCCTGAGCTCACCTCCCAGAGTCCATGCACACCCCCTCCCACACCAACCTGCTTTGGAGGGGGTCCCAAGCACAGGACCGCTCCCTGCAGGCCCACGGTCTTCTCTCCTGAGCCTCAGGGCCTGAGCAGTGGGGAGGGACCATGCCAAACAGGCCAACAGCTCCGTGCCCGCCTGCCTGGAGCCTTCCAGAGCTGCGGGTCTGGCCTCTTGTCCTGAGACAACAGTCAAAGAGCTCCCCCAGGGTGGGTGGCGAAGGGCTGCTGCCCCTGTTGCTGGAGCCGACACCGGGCCGGCCCCAGTCTTCCCTGCCTCATTGGTCCTCCTGGCTCTGGCCAGGGCCCTGCTCAGACCTTCCGGCTCTTACCTGTCCAGCAAAGGTGCTTATAGAAGGTTCAAGGTAGCCACTGCCCTGGAATTGTCCCCACCTGGGCAGCAGCGCCCTTCCCGAGCCATGGGTGGTTTTAAGTGGGAGGGGGAGAGGAGACGGCCGATGTGCCACATGCCCGCCCCCACACCTGCCTCCCCAGGGTCTCCCTGAAACGCCGGTGCCTGGCCAGAGGCTGCCTGCCAGCACGCCCCCGAGGACGGGGCAGAGCGGACGACGCGGGAAACAAGTGGCAGGTGGCAGGGTCGGGGAAGTGTGGCGTCCCTGAGGTCACCACGCGAGATGATGAGAATAATGAGGATGTCACACCTCGATGCGCACGAAGTCCCTCCTCACCCAGAGCACCGACAGCAGGCACAGCCGCCCCTCGCCCTCCAGGGGCTGCGCAAGCCCCTGCTGGGGTCTGCTGGGGTCTTGTGACCCTCACAGCCTCGGCCTCAGGCCTCTCAACATAGCCACAGACTCCTGGTCATCAGGCAGAGCAGAAGGACCAGGGCGGTGCCAGCAGCAGCCCTGGTGCCCGGGGACCCCGGCAGTCAGGCCCTGTTCCAATCCCTACAGAGCCCACCAGGGAGAGGAGCTCCTCCGTCCACCTGCAGTAGCCCTGGCTGGGCTCCGCCTGGGGCCTCCTGCTCCCCAAGGCGCTCCCGAGCCAGACAGAAAGGGCCAGGAGCCGGCACCCCACCAGCGCCAGTCCACGTGAAGACCAGGACAGCGGCACACCCAGGGGCTCCTCGGCTGCCCCTCCCCTCTCCTCCTAGCCCAAACTCCACCAGCCCCTCCCCAGCTGCCCCTGCTGCCAGTCACTCCACCAATGCCAGCCGTCCTCCTGGCCGCCCCACCACACCCTGCCCACCAGCAGTGCTAGTAAGAGGGTCCGTCACCCCCCCTCCAAACACAGCTGCCACTCGGTCCTTTCTGGGCTCCTGGGCTGGGGTCTTCCATCCCAGTTGCTCAACGCCCCACCCTCCCTGCCCCGCACCCGTGGCCACAGGGCTGAGGTCCTCGGCACTGAAATCCGGTGGCGGTCAAGAGGCCACTTCAACCAGGTGACAGGGGCTCAACCTCGCAGGGTGAGGAGGGCTCGACCTCGCCAGGTGAGACAGGCTCGACCTCTCCAGGTGACAGGGGCCTGACCTCGCCGGGTGACAGGGGCCCGACCTCTCCGGGTGACAGGGGCTCGACCTCTCCAGGTGACAGGGGCCTGACCTCGCCGGGTGACAGAGGCTCAACCTCGCCGGGTGACAGGGGCTCGACCTTGCCAGGTGAGACGGGCTCGACCTCGCCGGGTGACAGGGGCTCGACCTCGCCAGGTGACAGGGGCCCAACCTCGCCGGGTGACAGGGGCCCAACCTCGCCGGGTGACAGGGGCTCAACCTCGCCGGGTGACAGGGGCTTGCGCGCTGGCTTATCTCTCACAGGCAAAGGCCCGGACACGGTGTGGCCCCTGGGTCCCTGGCAGCATTCTGCGTCACACACATTCCTGGGGAAGCTAAGCCACAGCTCTCCCAGTTAGAAGGCTCCACGGGGTCACAATCCCTGGGCAGCAGCACTGGTGGCTCAAGCGCCACCCACACGGAGAACCAGACTGAGCTCCCAGCTCCCGGCCTTGGCCTGGCCGCCCAGTCCCAGATGATGTGAGCATTGGGGAGTGAGCAGTGGATGGGCGTTCCCTGCCCCCCCCCATCAAAAATATAAATTAATTACTTTAAAAATTAAATCTATCACAAACAAGGGACCAGCATCGTGGCACAGCTGGTAAAGCCCCTGCCTGTGACACCAGCATCCATATAGATGCCAATGTGCGTCCCAGCTGCTCCTCTTCCAGTCCAGCTCCCTGCTGTGGCCTGGGAAAGCAGTGGAAGACGGCCCAGGTGCTTGGGTCCAAACTCGCATGGGAGACCTGCAGGAAGTTCCTGGTTCCTGGCTTCAGCCTGGCCCCAAGCTGGCCATTTTGGCCATCTGGGGAGTGAATCAATCAATGGAAGATATTTCTCTCTCTCTTTCAAAATAAAGTAATAAATCTTTTTTTAAAAAATGTAAAAATCTATTACAAACAAAATGGGTTTGGCCATAGAAGCTCCTAGAACTAGGCGGGGGGGGGGGGGGGGGTCATGTCCTTTGTTACTCCTAAGAGCCCCTGGCACCCACCTGGGTGTCGCTAGGGCAGTGACCCAGGCTTCTGCTCAGGTCCAGGAGTGCAGCCAGGACATCGGACACCGGCAGGCAGGGACTATCAGCCCAGACCTGATCAATCAATCACTTGGCAATGACATTGCCAACAAAGCCTGAGCACTGGAAGCCCTAGGTGGCCTGGAGGAGTGAGGCCAGGTGGCCAGGAGGAGTGAGGCCAGGTGGCCCCCGGGCAGTGCACTCAGGTCCTGGCCAGGCCAGGGGCTCGGCACCCCTCCCCAGCTGCATTGCTCAGTGGGCGGCTCTCAGGTTACATCCTTGACCTTGAAGCCACGAGGCCAGGAAAGCCCTTTCCTGAGCTCTGAGTCGCTCTGGGAGCCATCACCACCGCCTTGGAGGTCCAGGGTCTCCTCGCCTGTGCTCAGCTGGGCAGAAGTGCAGGAGGCCAAGGACCCCGCTGGCCGCTAGCACCCCCAGCGGCGGTGGTCTTATGGGCTGAGCCCCGCCCACAGGTTCTGAGGCACTCCGAACTGCAGCCAGGTGGCAGGGGGGACTGCACCGAGCCCCACAACGCAGCCACACAGGGCGGAGAGCTGGTGTCGGGAGGGCAGCACCCCAGGGCGAGCCAGCGGCACAAGGAAGGGACTGGGCCTCTCGGGCTGGGCGTGGGTTCACCCTACCGAGGAGGCTACCAGGCAGGGCCTGGCCCCTGGGGACCCCTCACTCACTGGGCAGGGTGCAGCGAGGTGCCAGCACACGGCACGGGGAGCGCGTGCAGGAGCCGCCCCTCCCAGCCGCACTCCGCACTCAGATCTCCGGGTTCCGCGATGCAGTTTTACTATAACCACCTTTTATTCTGCTTCCAAATGACTCCATTATGAAAGGGCATTTTTAAAAACCCGAGCCTGGCTCCCTGGTGGGGGCACTTCTGAGCTCGGCAAACTTGAAGCTCGGGACCCTCACGGGCGGCCGCCAAGAGCCGGGCGTGCTGCAATTAACAGCCACTCGGCCTGGCGTCTGCTGGCAGCAGCGGTGAGAAAACCCTTTGAAGCGTGAGGCACAGGAGGCGTGTGCGCTCGCTGGGCCCTGCTGCAGCTGCCGGGGGAGGAGGACTGCAACGCACACTCCAGCATCAGAGCAGGACACCCCATCACCTGGGGAGCCTCTTCCATCCGCAGCAGGCGACCCAGTGTGCAGGTCCCCCTGCCGGGAGGGAGGCACAGAGCCACTTCTCAAACACCGCGGGCAGGGACCTGCACTTCCCTCTGGTGGCCTCGGGCAAGCACGGGGCCAAGCCGCACTCGGGCTTCTTACCAGGGCGAGCCGGGCACTGGGGTGGAGGCCACAGGTCTGGTGCCTCTCGCCGCACTGTCCTCCCCTTGCACCAGGATGGAAGGAGGCCCCTGAGAGAGAGAGACAGAGAGAGACAGAGAGAGGGAGGGAGAGGCCGCTGTTAAACACTCGTCAATGACGGGCGACCCAGTGAAGACCCAGGAAAGCCCCTGCACACAGCCCTGGCTCCTGCTCGGAGCAGCAGAGCAGCGGGGCCAGGCAGGGGCTGGGAACGCCGAACGCAGCCAAGCGACGCGGGCAAGGCGCCCTTCACCCTGAATTGTCGCAGAGAAGACCCCACTGCGTTCACCTCTGGACAAGGGCGGAGCAGCGGCCAGGGCCCCCGTGCCATCAGAACATCACGTCAGGGGCAGGGGCCCTCGAAGCGCAGCCAGGCTGGCACGTCCAGCTCCCCTTGGGGCGGGGGAAAGTGAGCAGGAACGAAGGGCTGGGCCCGCAGGAGGCCACCCCTCCCAGGCCTGAGCTGGGGTTGAATTCTGTCCTGACGGCAGGTTCCTGGGAGGCAGAACCTGGACGTGACAGCTCCTACAGGAAATGGGGATCCATCCCCTGAAATTGGAAACCAAACAAACAAAGCTTGTGTCATTGATCTGCGCTGGAGAGGAGCGGTCATCTGAGGTTAGCACTGGGAAGAACTCAGGGCCCCAGGTCCTGAGCCCGCTGATGGACAACAGGCAGGGCCCGCCGTCCGGTCGTGGACAGACAGCGTCAGACTTGTGCAGTGGAGCCCCAGCACCACGGTCTCAGCACAGCCGGAGAAGCCATCCGGCAGAGAGCACGGGAGTCCCGGCGGGAGGAACTCCGACCACTGCTGCCCGCTGCCCACGGTTCGACGGCAAACTTGGAACAACGCGACGAGCATGATGCTCTCTTTTGGAAAATCAGGAGAGACTGGAAGACAGCAACGCTGTCCGAAGCAGCAGCTCCGCTCTGTGCTGAGGCCGTCGGTGAAGACCTGGTCATCCTGACCCTTTACAACGTCATCCACGCCCGTGTTTAGGAGACCGTGTAGGTGAGCAGATGCCTCACCACCTGACCGACCACAGCCACTGAGTCCTTCCGGGGGCCAGGCTACCCTAGCAATGCGGTGTCCACTGCCCCAGGGCCCAGCCCACCTGTCCGTGGGCCTGCACCTGCTACCATCGCCTGCGCCACTTCTCAGGGCAGCTGGAAGGACGGGGCATCCAGCAGCCCAGCAGCCTGCGATCAGGTGCAGGAACCCATGCATCTCTGAGGACAAAAGGGGGACAAACCCCAAACAAGCCACTCTGCCCGGCGCGGCCTGCGGGTTCTGCAGACACAGGAAGCGGCCCCTCCTGGACCACGTGCTCCAGACTGGACGGCCAGTGCTGGGGCACACACCACGAGGGCCTGGGAGTGGAGCCTTTCCCCAGGAAAGTCCCCAACTGGCCCTGGCACAGGGCAAGGCTGCAAAGGCGTGGCTCCAACACCACATGCTGCACCAGGAGCCTCGGAGGCCTGCTGTGCACTGGCTCCGCACCCACTGGCGTCCACCAAGGCCCCCTCACCCTGACAGATAAGCACCCTGAACCTCGGGGGCCTGCTGTGCACTGGCTCCGCACCCACTGGCGTCTGCCACGGCCCCCTCACCCTGACAGACAAGCACCCTGAACAAGGGACGGGGTCCAAACAACTGCCCTTGCATTGCAGAGCTGAAGAACCACATCTTCAAAAAGAATTTTCTGGTAGTAGAAAACATCTTTGATTTCCCTGAGAAAATGAGGTCAGGATAAATGATTAGCATCACAGGGAGGAATCAGAAATGCTTGTCCCAAAAAATGCACAGAAACCGAGTTTATGTTACCACACCAGGCAGAACGCTGGGGGGACCTCTGCAAGAAGCCCACTGAGCTACAGGAACACAAGGAGCCTTCGACTGGTGGGCAATGCCAGCTGGTGGTCCAGGTGAGTGGGCAGGTGCGGTCTGTGGGCAATGCCAGCTGGTGGTCCAGGTGAGTGGGCAGGTGTGGTCTGTGGGCGATGGGGTGGGTGGTCCAGGTGAGTGGGCAGGTGTGGTCTGTGGGCGATGGGGTGGGTGGTCCAGGTGAGTGGGCAGGTGTGGTCTGTGGGGGATGGGGTGGGTGGTCCAGGTGAGTGGGCAGGTGTGGTCTGTGGGGGATGGGGTGGGTGGTCCAGGTGAGTGGGCAGGTGTGGTCTGCGGGGGATGGGGTGGGTGGTCCAGGTGAGTGGGCAGGTGTGTTCTGTGGGGGATGGGGTGAGTGGTCCAGGTGAGTGGGCAGGAGTGGTCTGTGGGGGATGGGGTGGGTGGTCCAGGTGAGTGGGCAGGTGTGGTCTGTGGGGGATGGGGTGGGTGGTCCAGGTGAGTGGGCAGGTGTGGTCTGTGGGGGATGGGGTGGGTGTTCCAGGTGAGTGGGCAGGTGTGGTCTGTGGGGGATGGGGTGAGTGTTCAAGGTGAGTGGCCCTGTGTGGTCTTCGGGGGATGGGGTGGGTGGTCCAGGTGAGTGGGCAGGTGTGGTCTGCGGGGGATGGGGTGGGTGGTCCAGGTGAGTGGGCAGGTGTGGTCTGTGGGGGATGGGGTGGGTGTTCCAGGTGAGTGGGCAGGTGTGGTCTGTGGGGGATGGGGTGAGTGTTCAAGGTGAGTGGCCCTGTGTGGTCTTCGGGGGATGGGGTGGGTGGTCCAGGTGAGTGGGCAGGTGTGGTCTGTGGGGGATGGGGTGGGTGGTCCAGGTGAGTCGGCAGGTGTGGTCTGTGGGGGATGGGGTGAGTGTTCAAGGTGAGTGGCCCTGTGTGGTCTTCGGGGGATGGGGTGGGTGGTCCAGGTGAGTGGGCAGGTGTGGTCCAGGTGAGCGGGCAGGTGTGGTCCATGAGGGGACTGCTGCTGGAATCTGCGATGTGCAGCTCCCCCACGCTGACTACCTGCTGTCTGCAGGAGTCCCAGGCAGGCTATGGTGTCCTGCTGGTAATGAAAATGGCTAAGCAGGGGGCCGGTGCTGTGGCACAGTGGGTTAACACCCTGGTCTGAAGTGCCAGCATCCCCTATGGGCACCAGTTTGAGACCTGGCTGCTCCACTTCCAATCGAGCTCTCTGTCATGGCCTGGGAAAGCAGTGGAGGATGGCCCAAGTCCTTGGGCCCTGCACCCACATGGGAAACCTGAAGAAGCTCCTGGCTCCTGGCTTCGGATCAGCACAGCTTTAGTCATTGTGGCCAATTGGGGAGTGAACCATGGATAGAAGACCTCTCTCTTTCTCTGCCTCTCCTCTCTCTCTCTCTGCCTCACCTTTCTCTGCGTAACTCTGACTTTCAAACAATTAAATATTTAAAAAAGAAAGAAAGAAAATGGCTCATCAGGGCATGACTCCCCTGGTGCTGAAGTCCTGAAGGTGAGCGAGGCCTGCAGAGCCCGGCGGCCCTGGGACAGCTGTCCTGCAGTTCCGGCGTGGGCGTCCATCTTTATGGGAAAATCACGCGTCCAGGCAGAAGACGTCTCTGCCCCAGAATTTGTGTCACTGCTCACGTCACAGCAGCTCTGACTGCGGGGACGATGGTGCCTGCCTGTGGGGACCCCGTCCCCAGAGAACGCTACTGGGGGGAGACAGAGCACTCACAGGGACAGCACAGAGACGGGGACAGAGATGGGGACGGGGACAGGGGCAGAGAGAGGGACAGAGACAGAGATGGGGGCGGGGACAGAGACGGGGACAGAGACGGGGGCGGGGACAGAGACAGAGATGGGGACGGGGACAGGGGCAGAGAGAGGGACAGTGACAGAGACGGGGATGGGGACAGAGACGGGGACAGAGACAGAGACGGGGACAGAGACAGAGATGGGGACGGGGACAGGGGCAGAGAGAGGGACAGTGACAGAGTCGGGGACAGCGGCAGAGACGGGGGCAGAGACGGGGACAGGGACAGAGACGGGGACGGGGACAGAGACTGGGACAGAGACAGAGACAGAGAGAGGGACAGTGACAGAGACGGGGGCGGGGACAGAGACAGAGACGGGGGCGGGGACAGAGACAGGGACGGGGACAGAGACGGGGACAGGGGCAGAGACGGGGACAGCGGCAGAGGACTGGAAGGGCCACCAGTGCCGAGTCGGCCCAGAGCCCCAGCCAATCTGACAGACGAGAGCTGACAAAATGTGATTCGTGATTTTCAAACGTGGCAGGAAATGGAAGTGCCTTGGGCTGTTCCCAGCAAGGACTCTGCTGCGACAGGTGTGTCCTGAAGAGGCCTCCCGGGAAATGGCAGAGAGAAAGGCCTACAACCACGAGGAAGCAACAGCACTGGTTTTCCCCAGCAATGAAACCCAAGCACAAGCCACGCCTCGCTAGGCAGTGTCCACGTAGGGCTACGTGGTTCTCTGTGTGTCCCGAAAATGCTCCCTCCCTGGAGCACCTGCTGGTGAGCTCTCAGGATGCCTGGCCCAGCCGCGTTCCCGCACAGAGCTCCCGAGCTGCTGGCCTGCACCCAGAGCAGGAGCATCATTGCACGAACACCACGTGGGAACAGGCGGGGAGAATGACCCCTACTCCCCCACCCTGGGGTTCCCACACCGACCTTATCGTCGCTGTCTGTGGGCAGGCTCTTGCTCTCGGGTGCTGGGTGCAGCATCAGTGCTGGGGGGCAGGCGGCCCGGCTGCGGCTGCGCTCTTGGCCTTTATCTGTTAGACCAAAGCAGTCGTGGTTAGCAGTGCACGTGCCACACCCAGCTGGAAAAACGGAACAATCGAAGCCCAAACGCGATGTGGCCATTCTGGTTGGCTGTGCGCTCTGCAGAAAGACTGTGGATGGAGGTCGAGCCACAACGTTCTCTTGCTGAGGTGGGCGTGTAGGGTCGGCCTGGGCCACAGGGCGGGGGCTGCCTCCCAACACTGGCCCGTGCCCACCCCTCAATGTCCAGGACCCATCTCCCGGCAGCTGTGCCCAGCGTCTGTCTCCCCCAGCGTCTGTCTCCCCCAGGCTCGTAAGGAGAGGCCCCCGGTTAGCTGCCACCTGACAAGGGTGATGGGGACTGTGGAGGTCCCTGGTGATCCTGCAGCCAGGGGAGGCTGTGAGAACTCCCACAGCCAGTGGGCAGCCGCTGTCCAGGTGCGGGGGGAAGTGCTGTGCCCAGGTTTTGGGCACCTCGGGCTGCTCTCATGTGCGCAGGGCTCCTAGTGCTCTGAGCTGTCTGGGGCTCCTTGATTCCAGCTCTGCCCCAGAAAGCACCACACGGGACAGACGGGACCCAAGCTCCCGACAGGACACGCGGCCAGGGAGACAGCGCCGGCACTGGTGGCCATCGCACACCTGCAGGGCAGGGGGGCTCCAGGCTGCTCAGCCTGTGGTTCCCTCTGCTCCCCCCAGAATGGGTACAGAGTTAACCACGGTCCGACCACACGGCACTTTGCCAAGTAGCTGTTTGGGGCCAGGGAAGAGGGGGAAACCAGGATACACAGAGTTCAGGTTTTATGTCATTTTCCATAACGTGTACCGCAGGGAGGCCCCTCGTCCGCTGCCGCCGTTCTGCCCTGGCCTGCAGACCCCCCAGCGGGCAAACGGCTCCCTGGCTGTTAACGGAGCAGCCGCCCTCGGCACGGGCTGTGGACAATCAGAGCACGGGTCCTGCCTCTGCAAGTGTGTGCAGGCCCGAGCCAAGGTCTCCTGCATGCGGAGACTGGCCCGAGCCGACCACGACCCCCACCGAGAGCCACAGGTGCAGACTGGCTCTGGGGAAGGACCTGTCAGCTTCCACCGAACCCAACAACCAAGCCCGAGCCAAGAAGATCCTGGCCATGGGAAGACGCTGCATCACTGCGGGTGAGCAGTCACTGGACGGTGTGACCATTCCAGAACTCCGCAGAATCGCCCCCATGCTCAGTCCCCGTCGAGGTCATTCCTGCTCTGGTTCCACTTGGGACAGTCCTGCCCTCATCCCTAACTCCACAGCCACCTCTGAATCAGGCTGGCTGGGCACTGCACCCCCGTCACAGAGAGAGCGGGAGCCCCCGTGGCAGGCCAGCCAGGACCCCAGACCCCGTTCCACGGCCTCCACCCTGCGGGCAGCAGAGGCAGGGGAGCAGGACAACAGAGCTGAGCCCTCCCTTCCCCTGCACCCTGGTACCCAGCCCAAAGCAGGAGTCCAGGTGTCCAGGTGCCCCAGGGTTCCGGTACAGAGACGCCAGGCTCTTCCAGCGGTTACCTGGACGGCAGGCACCCGACTGCGGCACGGAGACCCTGTGACTGGCACGAGCGAGTGGCATCTAAGCTTAGCCGGATGCCCTCTGGGTTGGATTTCATTTCCTCAGGGAGCAGCCTGGCACTGTCAGCAGACAGAGAGGCCCGTGTTCAACACTGGGGTGCCAACAAAGCACAAGGCACTCATCGCCCCCGACACGTGGGCTGAGACCCTCTGAGAGCAGGTGCATTACAGGCATCAGGAAAAGAAAGCCCACCGGGCCCGGCACTCCTCTCGGCGGAGAGCAGAGCCGCTGGGTCGCTGCCCACTACCCAGGGGAAGCACCTCAAAACCTTCCCTACGTTGCTGATGACCGATGTCTGTAAAAACATCAGCTTTGGGGACACACGGATCTACTCTGCTCCTCCTGAGGGCTTCTCCGAGAAGAGGTTTGGCAATGGTTTGCAAGTCCCTGCTGAAGACGTGGTGCCCGGATCACCTGTGACAACCCGGCGCACCCTGCCCCGAACAGCTTGCTTAACTCTGCAAACGTCACGGACTCTGCAGCCGCCTGGAGCAGCGCCTCCCCCACAGCTGGCCCACGGGAGCACTTGCTCCGGGGTTCTCTGCAGGCCGCTCGGACAGGTCAGCACTCTGTGCCCTAGGGCTGCCCACACTCCCTGACGACAACGTCGTAACTGCTCCCCGGCGCGGCACAAGGGACTCGTTTACAGAGGAAAATCAACAAGTGGCACGGCTGTGGGCGCTGAGGCACTCTGGGGAGTGGGCGATGCGTCTGCTCCTTGCAGAGGGTCCTGACTGCGCCGGACTCTGCGGCTGGACCCAGAGGAGCTCCCAGGGGCCTCCTGCCACAGCGCCGAGCGACAGGGAGACGGGGCAGGCCGCGGTCCTTCCTGATTTGTCTGGGATGCGAGAGGGGAGGTGTTGGGAGCTGCCGGAGGGTGCTGTCCTGCAAGGGGCCCAGGAATCCCGGGGCCCACAGCAGTCCTCGCTCACCCCTGGAAAGCAGCGGCGAGAAGAGCGAGGCCCCAGCCCTCGGCAGGGCTGAGCTCTGAGAGCCTTGCAGTCAGCCAGGGTCCTCCTGGGCTCCCCAAGGGGCATGGGGAGGGTCCAAGTCACAGCTGCCAGTGCACGTCCACGCCTCCTGCCCGCCCAGAGGCCGCTCCGCACCAGAGCCTGCCACACACAGAAGACGGCCGAGAACGCCGCCGTGAACGCCGTGGGATGAGGAGCGTCAGAATTACTACATCGAGAGGCTACGATGAGCAAGTCGAAGCTGCCAACCGATCAGGAAAAACGAAAAACACACCTGCAGTTCCAGAAGTGATTCCGGAAGTGAACGCCTTCCTGCGGCTTGGATGAATGCTGAGGTCCTGGGGGCACCCTGGCAGCAGGACTCCACTCCAGAGCACCCAAGACTCACCCCCGCCGTGAGCCTGGCGTGAAACTCAGGGCAGCAGCACAGCCACACCCTGCATGGAAAAACAGCCTCCCCCGCGTGGCTGCCCGAGCTTCAGACAGGCGGGCTGCCCCGGACCAGCGTTAAGATCGCAACTTGTCTGGGGTCCAGACGACAGAGGCCGGCAGGGACAGATGTCCGGACCGTAACTGCTATTATCAGGACGGTAATCCGTGGTAGTTTCGCACAGGCCGCGGGTCAGCCTGACCGCAGCAGCCACGTATCCTCCCCTCCCCGCCTCTCCGACCCCAGCAGCCACGGATTCCCGTCCCCTCCCGTGGTTTTCGCCTTTATAAACCCTGTTGCTTTGCGCTTCGGGGTGGAGCGTTCCCCAGGGCACGAGCCGCTCTCCACCGCCGGCAACGGAGGACCCCAGAGCTTATCAGGGCGTGGCCCCCTCTGCACCCCCTCAGGCACAACCGTCCCTTGGCCTGGGTCTTCTCACCCAGGAAGCAGACAGACCTCTGCGTCTCCTCCCGCTCTGGGATGTGAAGTCCACTAGGTACCAGGCAGCTGGACACTGGAGACACTCAGAGCCCACAATGACCCTGAGGGCCTGGGGGCCGCCCGCCTTCCCGTGGGGAGGGGCAACCCAGGAAGTGAGAGATGGGCAGCCGGGAATCCACCCTCCTCCGCTGCTGGGCTGCTCCTGGGAGCAATCCCTTCTGAAGAGCCGGGGCTGAGGCCGGGCGGCGCCCGTGAGGCGGGCATCCCTGCCACGCAGGGGCACCCGTGGAGGGGAGGGAGCGACTTGAGCTCCCACATTGTTGTGAGCTGGGAAGGATCTGCAAGGAACATCTGCACTAGGGCCGGCGCCGTGGCGCAGTGGATAAGGCCGTCCCCTGTAACCCGGCATCCCATACGGGCGCTGGTTTGAGTCCTGGCTGCTCCACTTTCAATCCAGCTCCCTGCTTATGGCCTGGGAAAGCAGCGGAAGACGGCCCAAGTGCTTGGGCTCCTGCACCCATGTGGGAGACCTGGATGAAGCTCCTGGCTCCTGGCTTAGGCCTGGCCCAGCCCAGCAGATGTGGCCATCTGGGGAGTGAATGAGAAGATGGAAGATCTCTCTCTGGCTCTACATCTCTGTAACTCTGCCTTTCAAATAAATAAATCTTTAAAAAACAAAAAAGAGCATCCACAACACCGAGCCCCACCCACACCGGCCCCAGCACACAGCTCGCTGGAAAGAAGCCTAGAAATGCTCACCTCTGCACCTCCTCACCTCCGCACCTCCTCACGTCCTCACCTCCTCACCTCCGCACTTCCCCACCTCTCCACCTCCGCACCTCCGCACCTCTACACCTCCCCATCTCTGCACCTCCACACCTCTGCACCTCCTCACCTCTGCACCTCCACACCTCTGCACCTCCTCACCTCTACACCTCCGCACCTCCTCACCTCCGCACCTCCTCACCTCCACACCTCCCCACTTCCCCACCTCTCCACCTCCTCACCTCCTCACCTCCACACCTCCTCACCTCTGCACCTCCTCACCTCTGCACCTCCTCACCTCCTCACCTCCGCACCGTCTCACCTCCACACCTCCCCACTTCCCCACCTCTCCACCTCCGCACCTCCACACCTCTACACCTCCCCATCTCTGCACCTCCACACCTCTGCACCTCCTCACCTCCTCACCTCTGCACCTCCTCACCTCCCCACTTCCCCACCTCTCCACCTCCGCACCTCCACACCTCTGCACCTCCCCATCTCTGCACCTCCGCACCTCCTCACCTCCGCACCTCTGCACCTCCTCACCTCCTCACCTCCGCACCTCCTCACCTCCCCATCTCTGCACCTCCCCATCTCTGCACCTCCCCATCTCTGCACCTCCACACCTCCACACCTCTACACCTCCCCATCTCTGCACCTCCCCATCTCTGCACCTCCACACCTCCACACCTCTGCACCTCCTCACCTCTACACCTCCACATCTCTGCCCAGTGACCTGTGGCCCTGGGGAGGACACCCAGGCGGGTCCCAGACTCAGGAGTGGTGGAGCCAGCCTGGGGTCTGGGGTCCCGCCCTCTGTTTGCCCCCATCACCTTCCATGTGTGAGCACTCCTACCTCCCAGGGCAGAGCACATACAACCAGTGAGCAGCATCTTGATCCTGTCCCCACAGGCACCCCGAAATCCCAGCCCAGGGGGCTCAGGCAGAGGAGGCACCATCACCCCACCCCAACCAGGGTGAAGTCCACACAGTGAGAGCTGTCCCAGGTCACAAGTTCCACCAGAAACGGGGGCTGGGGACGCTCGTCCACGTCAGCAGCACTGACTCCTTTGAAAAACTTGGGACTAAAGTCAGGGAGAAGGCTATTTATGCTAAAGATCGTACAAACGACACGCGGGGCCACTGTGCACAGCCTCCACGCGGTGTGGTGAGTGCGCTGGCTGCCGAGCCCGCCTCCTCGGCGGGAACCGAAACATCAGGGAGACGCGTCTGTCCTCGGACGGTGCCTGGGGTCTGTGCTCACGCTGGCTGCGTGGGAAATTGAGCTGCTGGCCCCTGAGCAAGCAGGGAGGCGGAGAGACAATGAATTCTGGGTGAATACAAACCCACAAAAGGAGAGGACCAGGGGTTCCCCGTGCTGGGAAGGCTCGGCTGCAGCTGACAGGAGAGCCACAGAGAGGGAGGGACAAGCTGGCCCCGGGACAGTGTCACAAGGCAGAACCCTGCTGTGAGGAGACTACAGACAAGGGGCTGGAGCAGCTGCTGCCCTTGGGCCCTCCCCAAGCAGCTCAGGACACGGAAGGGGGCAGAGGCGCCCAGGCCGGGTCCCCAGCACTGCACTCTGTCCTGCTGCAGGAGCCGGTGGGTGGGCAGAGAAGCCTGGATACCCAGGGGCCTGGGGAGCTGAGGCCCAGCCCTGTCCCTGTCTGTTCCCCTCGAGCTGCTCGCCCAGCTGGGAACAGGTCTGAGAGGGAGGGAAGACAGCACTGTGGCACTGCCCAGATACAGGACCCTGGGACCGGAGCCTGCACCTGCCACCCGTCCGTGCACCTGTGCAGGAGCCACAGCAGCAGGCCAGCCACGCAGGCCGAAACTGCAGCGGCTCGGTGGCGGCCAGCTCCTCCTCACCTGTCGGTGGCCTCACGGGGCGATCGTCCGCGCCCTGACTGGGGAGCACGGCAAACTCTGAGTGTGGGGGACGGGCTCCCTGGGCTGGGGCTCTCCCTGCCGCCCTGCCCCCGCCTAGCAAGCTGGCAAATGAGATCTGCGCGCACCTCCTTCAACTCCCTATAACGGGAGATTATTTCCATATAAACGGCAAATCACTCCCGAGCCCTCCTACATTTTTCATAGGCAGCGATTTCACAGAGTTGACAAGCTGCAGAGAATTAATTTTCTACCCACTTCTAACCTCCTGGATTTCCCCTCACAGGAGCAAGGGCTGTAAAACACCCAGACAGGAGCTCACTTCCTCCAGCAGGAAGGATCAGGGTACCACAAGGGCACCCTTCCCCCCTGCCTGGCTCCTCCCCCTGCCTGGAGATGGGGATAGCTACAGACAGAAGGGCTGACAGAGGAAGAGAGAGAGATGGGGTAGGAGGAAGAGGGAGAGAGACTTATGCAGACTTCACGCTCGGACTGCAGTACTTCCTCAGACTCAGGTGGAGTGTGTCCCAGAGAGCACAGTCCCACAGTGCCGGCCACTTGATCGGAACGACACCCACCTCCCCAGGCAGCTGCTGCAGGAGGGGACACCCCAACCCACAGCCCCGCGCCACATGCCCCGACCCAGCCCCCAGCCCCGCGCCACGTGCCCTGACCCAGCCCCAGCCCTGCGCCATGTGCCGTGACCCAGCCCCAGCCCCCAGCTCCGCACCACGTGCCCTGACCCAGCCCCAGCCCCGCGCCACGTGCCCTGACCCAGCCCTGCACCATGTGCCCTGACCCAGCCCACAGCCCCCAGCCCCGCGCCACATGCCCTGACCCAGCCCCAGCCCCGCGCCACGTGCCGTGACCCAGCCCACAGCCCCCAGCCCCGCGCCACGTGCCCTGACCCAGCCCCAGCCCTGCGCCATGTGCCGTGACCCAGCCCCAGCCCCCAGCTCCGCACCACGTGCCCTGACCCAGCCCCAGCCCCGCGCCACGTGCCCTGACCCAGCCCTGCACCATGTGCCCTGACCCAGCCCCAGCCCCCAGCTCCGCACCACGTGCCCTGACCCAGCCCCAGCCCCGCGCCACGTGCCGTGACCCAGCCCCAGCCCCCAGCTCCGCACCACGTGCCCTGACCCAGCCCCAGCCCCGCGCCACGTGCCCCTTCCCTAGACTGCTTGTCAGGAAAGTCACAGCCAGGCTCGCCGCTGTCACTCCTGTCCCCGAGCCAGCACCACACGGCTGGTGCCCATCTATGTGGGAAGTGGATACTGCGCACACACACACACAGACATGGGCACACAACACACATGGGCACACACTGTGCACACAATACACACGTGTACACACACAGACATGGGCACACAATACACACAGGCACACAACACACACATGTACACAGAGATATTGTGCACACAATACACACATGTACACACTGTACACACAGTGCACACATGTACACACAGAGACACTGTGCACACAACACACAAACTGTGCACATAACACACACATGCACGCACACAGACATGGGCACACAATGCACACACACAGACGTGGGTACACAACACACACATGTACACAGAGATACTGTGCACACAATACACACATGTACACACACTGCACACAGCATACATGTGCATACAGAGACACTGTGCACACCACACACATGTGCACACACACTGTGCACACAGAGACACTGTGACACAACACACATGTACACACACTGTGCACGCAACACACACATGTGCACACATGTGAACACGCAGCCTGAGAGGAAAACCGTGCAGAGACGACGTCTGAGCCATCACGGAAGACGGAAGAGAAACGACGCTCAGGCACCAACACTGGTTTACTCGGCCTCGCGTGTGGGAGAAGAACGGAGGAAAAGCTGGCGTGTCTGCAGAACGTCAGCATTACTTTTTCTGAAGGTGACATCGAGGACAACCTCACCCAAATCCTCACCAAGTGCACGCGCGGTCTTCCCGGCTCCTCCCCTCTCACCTCCCCGGGGCCGCCCGCCCCTGCCGTGGCCCAGCGGGACACCCACATCCTGCAGTGCCCATGGCTGCAGGTGACCCCAATTCTAGGCAGGCCCCCAGCAGCAGGCGCTGCAGCCAGTGTCCGACTGGAGGCTGAGGGGCGTCTGTGGACCCTAACGCTGTCAACACCAGCCCCACGTCCGCCCAAGGCTGACCGAGCGGCCCACGGCAGCCTCTGCGGCCCACCTCCACGACACAGCCAGCCAGCCCCTGAGCTCCTCCGCATGGCTTAGGCCCGCCCCACTTCCTCTCCCCTGTGAGTGGGCCCCGGCTTCGGCCCACCCCACTTCCTCTCCAGAAGTGGGCCCTGGCTTAGGCCCACCCCACTTCCTCTCCCCTGTGAGTGGGCCCTGGCTTAGGTCCGCCCCACTTCCTCTCCCCTGTGAGTGGGCCCTGGCTTAGGTCCGCCCCACTTCCTCTCCCCTGTGAGTGGGCCCTGGCTTAGGTCCGCCCCACTTCCTCTCCCCTGTGAGTGGGCCCTGGCTTAGGCCTGCCCCACTTCCTCTCCCCTGTGAGTGGGCCCTGGCTTAGGTCCGCCCCACTTCCTCTCCCCTGTGAGTGGGCCCTGGCTTCGGTCCACCTCACTTCCTCTCCCCTGTGAGTGGGCCCGGCTTCGGTCTGCTCCACTTCCTCTCCCCTGTAAGTGGGCCCTGGCTTAGGCCCGCCCCACTTCCTCTCCAGAAGTGGGCCCTGGCTTAGGTCCGCCCCACTTCCTCTCCCCTGTAAGTGGGCCCTGGCTTAGGTCCGCCCCACTTCTTCCCCGGAAGTGGGCCCTGGCCATCCCAGCAGCTCCTGCGGCCGCGGGCAGTTACTAAACCTCCTGCCCCTTTGGTCCTGAGTCTTTCCCAAGCCCCCAGTGCCCTTCCGGGAGCCTTCAGCTGCTGTTGTCACAGGGCTGAGGCCTGGATGGGGGGGCGGGCCTCTGGGAGTCTGATGGACCCACCCCTCGCACTGCACAGGGGCTCCGACACAGGGAATCTGCCTTCTAGCCCCTGAGGACCCCCTCCCAGCCGGGGTCTCTCCAGGGGCACAGAGCAGGCTTGTGTCTTACCCTCCAGGGAGCTCTGCGGAGTCGGCCTGGGCCATGCAAGAAACAAGAGCCGAGGGGCGAGGGGATCTTGAAGGGGAAAGGCGAGGTGGGTTTGGGTGGGGACAGCTCCTGAGCCATCAGCTGAGCTCTGACAGCAAAGATAGCGCGGCCACAAACGGCCCTGTTGGGGTCTTGCCACACAAGGAGGAAAAGCTGCCTCAGGGCCTGGGAAGAGGGGACCTGTGGTCTCCCCAACACCTGCTGGAGACCTGGTCACCCCTGCGGGACTCCAGGGACCACCAGGCCTGCCCCCGTGCCCTGGCTCCCCCAGGGCTCATGCGCAAACTTGCACCCCCTTGTCAAGCTCCCGGGGCGTGGGGATCTGCTCTCCCATGCGTGCCGCTCTCTCTCTCCACCAAAGCTCAATCACAGAACCCAGACAGGGTCTGCTGCACACTCCAGTGAGCCCCAGACTAATTGTTGAACGAGAAAACAGAGTGACTCTAACAGAGCCACGTGTCTTGGCCAGACTCAGAGCTCATCAGGCACTCGGCTGATCTTCCAGAGTTCCTGCCCCCCGGCCTGGCCTGGCCGTGACCTCTGCTGACCGCGAGGGGCTCTCCCTGTGTCCAGGTCATGTCGGGGCTTGGCAGGCTTGCCCCGAGGTGGCAGCGCATGCCCAGGGCCCGAGCACAGGCAGGGTGAGCTGTCCTCACCCCCAGAGTGCCCGACACAGGCAGCCCGGCTGCTGTCCCATGGGACACCTGGGCACGGTGAGTGGCTGTTCCCCTCCCGGGCCGAGGGACAGACCAGATCTCGTGGGAAAGAAGAGCCATGCGAGTCACAAACACAGACGCACCAGCACCTGCACCACGTCAGCGGCCGTTAACGTCTCTCTGGCCCAGAAGCACTGAGCAGAGGCAGTGGCACGCCCTCAGGAGCCATGAGGCTCAGGGGTGGCCTGGGAAGAACACCCCTCCCTCAGGGCCATGGGCAGCCTCGGCCCTGCCCGGGCAGCAGCTGGGGGCCCAGAAGTCCATCCTTCCTGCCAAGCCGGCCACCCCAGAGGGCTGATGTGGGGCCCCAGCATCCGCTGCCGCCTCATGGTCTCCACCCTACAGCGGATGACAGCACCTGGCCCACGTCCACCTCACAGCAACAGGAACACTGATGCACTGTCCACAGGACGGCCACCTCGTGAGGTGCAGGCCTCGTGTGCTTGCCTGCTCAGCAGCTGCCCCTGGTCTGGCCCACGGAGGGCTGCCCACAGGAATTCTGCAGCCTGGGACGCAGGGCTCGGCACCGTCCCCGTTCCCGGTCAGTACTGAGTGCCGAGCAACGTCCTGCTCCAGGCATGGCACGGGCTGGGGCAGATCAGAGAAAGCTGAAGGTGCAGGCTTCTGGCAGTGGGCAGTTAGTGCCCAACTGGCCCTGCAAGTGAGCCGTACTCGGGACCATGTGGAGACGCTGCGGAACTAATTCAACTGAGGCCACAGGGAAAGGAGTGATGGGGTAAAGTGGGTGGTGCAGAGTGCACCAGACAGCGGGGGAGGGCAGGTGCAAAGTCCCAGAGCCCAGGCAGCCGAGACTGGGCTCAGGGGCAGGACAGAGAGAGAGGGGAGCGGGCAGCTCAGGGCCAGCGGAACACCAGCCACCCTCGGGCACCACAGCGAGAGAGAAAGCTAAAACCAGTGACAACACTGACACGCAGTTGTTCACATTGACACTAACGCTGGACATGACACTGTACGCACAGTGTGATATAGGAGATGGACACACGCTGACGTGTGCACATCACACCACTGCTACACACGATGCTGTACACCCAGTGTGATACAGGAGATGGACACACACTGACGTGTCCACATCACACCATCGATACACACGACGCTGTACACCCAGTGTCATACAGGAGACGGACACACGCTGACGTGTGCACATCACACCACTGCTATACACGACGCTGTACACCCAGTGTCATACAGGAGACGGACACACGCTGACGTGTGCACATCACACCATCGCTACACATGACGCTGTACACCCAGTGTCATACAGGAGACGGACACACGCTGACGTGTGCACATCACACCATCGCTGCACACGACACTGTACACCCAGTGTCATACAGGAGACGGACACACGCTGACGTGTGCACATCACACCACTGCTATACACGACGCTGTACACCCAGTGTCATACAGGAGACGGACACACGCTGACGTGTGCACATCACACCATCGCTACACACGACGCTGTACACCCAGTGTCATACAGGAGACGGACACACGCTGACGTGTGCACATCACACCATCGCTGCACACGACACTGTACACCCAGTGTGATACAGGAGATGGACACACACTGATGTGTGCACATCACACCATCGATACACACGACGCTGTACACCCAGTGTCATACAGGAGATGGACACACGCTGACGTGTGCACATCACACCACACACGACACTGTACACCCAGTGTCATACAGGAGATGGACACACGCTGACGTGTGCACATCACACCACACACGATGCTGTACACCCAGTGTTACACAGGAGATGGACACACGCTGACGTGTGCACATCACACCACTGCTACACATGACGCTGTACACCCAGTGTCATACATGAGACGGACACACGCTGATGTGTGCACATCACACCACTGCTACACACGACGCTGTACACCCAGTGTCATACAGGAGACGGACACACGCTGACGTGTCCACATCACACCACTGCTACACACGACACTGTACACCCAGTGTCATACAGGAGACGGACACACGCTGACGTGTGCACATCACACCACTGCTATACACGACGCTGTACACCCAGTGTCATACAGGAGATGGACACACGCTGATGTGTGCACATCACACCATCGCTACACACGACACTGTACACCCAGTGTCATACAGGAGATGGACACACGCTGATGTGTGCACATCACACCATCGCTACACACGACGCTGTACACCCAGTGTCATACAGGAGATGGACACACGCTGACGTGTGCACATCACACCACTGCTACACACGACGCTGTACACCCAGTGTCATACAGGAGACGGACACACGCTGACGTGTGCACATCACACCATCGCTACACACGACGCTGTACACCCAGTGTGATACAGGAGATGGACACACACTGACGTGTGCACATCACACCACTGCTACACACAACACTGTACACCCAGTGTCATACAGGAGACGGACACACGCTGACGTGTGCACATCACACCACACACGATGCTGTACACCCAGTGTGATACAGGAGATGGACACACACTGACGTGTGCACATCACACCACACACGATGCTGTACACCCAGTGTGATACAGGAGATGGACACACACTGACGTGTGCACATCACACCACACACGACACTGTACACCCAGTGTGATACAGGAGACGGACACATCCCATCCCTGCACACGACACTGTGTGCGGTGTATTGTGTAGGACACCCACACACGACACACACACCCAGCCTGGAGGAGACGCACTGACTTGCACACTCATGGACGGAGCACGGTACAGTTTGCAAGCACAGCAGGACGGTCACGTGTTCTCGTCACCCTGGTCTCCTGGAAGGTCACTGTGCCCAGAGAAGCCAGGGGACCACACGAGGGCCCACAGCTAAGCCGGTGGATCCGGGCAGCGTTAAAACCAAGTGCTCAGTGGTGACAGCACTAGCTACGTCATCATTAGTCGCGACTTCAGACGTTAAACTCCTCATAGCGCCTATTAGAAAGCCTTTGGTTACATCTGATGTGGAGGAGCAACGCGTGGCTAAATGTGTTTCCATCCCAAATTACAGCGTTACATTTCATCAGATGGAAGAGGGCTTCAGGATACAGTGAGCAGCGTGTAAGAGGAGACGGTGCAGCTGTGGGCGGCGTCTGTCACCTGGCGGGAGGCCACCTCCTGGGCCTGCGGCTCTGCTGCGGGCGGAGCCCCATGGGGACTGCGTCCTTGCAGCAGGGGTGGGCATGGCTGCCACTCTGCCCGCCTGGACCCTGGTGCTCAGATCCCCGTCCTGTTCTCTGCCAGGGCTGGGCGTACCCAAGGGGAGTGAGAGTGGAAGGGGCCCTGAGGCTGGCAGGGGCTGGAAGGGGCAGAAGCCCCAGGGACCGGGGGGGGGGGGGTGCTGAGGCAGCAGCCGCCACCAGCCCAGAGCCCAGGCAGGTGTCTGCTCCGTGCAGAGGCTGTGGTTCGGAGTTGGGCAGGGCCCATGCCCGCTGTGGTCACGCTCTAGCTGTGAACTGTGGGACGACCAGCTGCCTGCCCAAGTCTCAGGGTCTCCATCTGCAGAAAAGGGGAGGTGATGCCACAGGGCAGATTCTGACCACACACGGAGATGCTGAACGTTGGCCCGTGGCAGGCGCTCGGGGAACGGGGTCCTGGTGGCCCTGGAAACAGATTCCCAACTCCATTCTAGCCTCCTCTGCCACTCGGGATCCCCAGGAGACCCACATCAGCCCTGCGCCAGCACCAGAGAGGGTGTCTGCGTCCCTGCTCTCCCCATGTGTAAATGCAGCTCCCCTGGGTCAAGTGTCTTCTTGGCCCAGTGCAGTCCTCAGAGGCGTCCTGCCACACACGTTAGGGAAACCCTCGACACCTGCAAGTCCGCAGGGAGAGACTCCCAAAGCTGCATCACCCTCTGTGCCCAAGACACACAGCGGGCTGCACCACCAGCACCAGCCCGGCCCAGCAGCATGTGTGCGCGCACTGAGCACCCAGGCCCCTCGACAGGTCCTCTGTGAGGGGCACAGAGCCAGTCCCGGAGAACGGCTCCGGCCTCTTACAGAAGGGCGTCATGCGCTCTCATCACGGGGAGGGGGGGACGAGAGGAGAGCACACGTCGAGGGCCGTCCATGAAGAGGTGCGAGACGCCCGGTGTCTGTGCAGCCTCTGCTCCTAGCTCGGGACACAGCACCAACAGGACATAGTGTGTATACAACTTAATGGGAATGAACATCTGTTAGCGCATTCTCTTAGACACAAACCATGATTCATGTAAATTCACCCCATGTGGCCCATGTGCATGACACCGGGGAGCAGATGCCTGCAAATTACCAAAGGGCACTCGGGTGCCGGTACCTCCACAGGGCTGAGCCGGAGGTGACTCCAGGAGCACCGCACACACCCCTGCACACGCCCCCTGCACGTGGCTCTCTGCACACGCCCCCCTGCACATGTCCCCCTGCACACGCCCCCTGCACACGCCCCCCCGCACGTGGTCCTCTGCACACGCCCCCTGCATACATCCCCCTGCACACGCCCCCCTGCACACATGCCCCTGCACACACCCCTGCACAAGCCCCCTGTACGTGGCCCTCTGCACACACACACCCTGCACACGACCCTCTGGACACGCCCCCCTGCATACATCCCCCTGCACGTGCCCCCCCCTGCACACACCCCCTGCATGTGGCCCTCTGAACATGGACCCCTGCACACACCCCTGCACACGCCCCCTGCACGTGGCCCTCTACACATGCCCCCTGCACACGCCCCCCGCACATGGTCCTCTGCACACACCCCTGCAATGCCCCCCTGCACCTGGCCCTCTACACATGCCCCCTGCAATGCCCCCCTGCACGTGGCCCTCTGCACACGCCCCCCTGCACGTGGCCCCCCCTGCACGTGGCCCTCGGCACACGCCCCTGCACCCCGGGGAGGGTGGCCTCCGACGTCTACACGCACTGCTCTGGCACTCATGGGCCGTTCTCCAAAGAGCTCACGTTGAGCCAGCTCTGATGTGTGCAGACTGATCTAGATGAAAATTCTATATTCACCTCACTGATTTATTCTCACATTTTGATGTAATAAAATTAATAGTGCAGTTCTCGACTCAGTTGATGAAATTAACTTTTTTTTTTAAAGACAACTTGTTTCCGTTTTTTTTCCTTTATTTTCAAAAGGGAAGTCACTTCAGTCATTTGATACAAATGGCTTTAATTAGTTTAAGGCAAACATAACCTTTAGTGAACACCGGCTTGCGATGCTGGGTGTGCGCTGCGCTCACGGCCCTGATGTGTACAGCCAGGCTGCACAGCCCCATCTGGCTGGCACCAAAGCCGAGCACCCAGCACTGCTCTTCCCCCCGCGCAGAGAGGCCGGCCCCTGTCACCCCTTGTGGGAAGGGCAGGTGCGCTTCCCCAAAGCCTGGAGGGGGAGCCCAGCATGGCTGAGCTCCAGCGGACGCCTCCCAGGACACGGGCTGCTCTGCCACTGCACTCTCAATGCCTACTTCTTCTAAAGGTCTAAGCACCGTCCACCAGACCCCCGGTGTGCGTCCACCAACCCGCCTCCACATGTTACACGGGTTAAACATGCCTTCGCCCCAGCAAATCACGCTGAATGCCCCACTCCCTGTCGTGGGCTCTGAGAACAGAAGTCACATCTTCCACGCTAACCCAACGGCGTGATGGACACCAGCAGATGCTCCGTATAGCTGGGTGGTGGACTCGAGGCACACAGGACTGCGTGAGCAAATGCCCCCCGGGAGGTCAGTGTCCACCTGCTCTGCCCATGTGAAACAGGAAGTGGTGTTTAGCAACAGCACCGCAGCTGGGGGGCTTTCCTCCCCAGAACAAAGCCCCTGCTGGTCCCTGAAGGACGCCACTCCCCACCGGTGGCCCCGGTGCACCCAAGCTCAAGCAAAATCTCCGACTCCAGCAGCCCCTCCCACAGCACCGGGCTCGGGCTCAGAGCTCACGCTCCACCCGCTGACCCCAAGGCGTCAGCCTGGAAGAAGGTCAGTGCATGAACCAGGTGGACAAGAGGCACAGAGGGGGCGGGCACCCCTGCGGGAGCCCCTTCCGGGTCCACTGTGGCCTGGCAGGGACTTGAGAGCGGACTGCCTGGCAGGCAGGAATGAAATGCCCCCAAAAATGACAACTGGAAAACACAGAGAGGCCTAGGACACTCTTCATGTGTGCACACATGGACCCTACGAAACGGACATGTGTTGAAACATCCTACGGCCCAGGCCAATCCTGCCACCGCCCAGGACACAGGCTGGTGTCCGGGACACCTCTGCTCACGTTCACACCTCCGGGCCCCACTTAGCAGCGTCCCCTGCCGGGCCGCCTGCTTTCAGGGGGCAGGTCTGTACGGAGATGGCCACCCGCACCTCCTCCCTCTGAGAGCCAACAGCCAGCATCGCTGGCCCCTTCTGACTGACAGGGTCTCCCCGGTTCTCCCCGGGGTCTTGAGTTTTCCAGCTTTCTGTTGCCTCCTTCCCTGACCCAGCCACTCAACTGCCCCGAGCCGGGCCGGGCGGTGGGGGCTGTGTTCTGCTGCATTGTCACGCCAGGCTGGTGCAGCCATCATCTGTGGAGCACTGGGTCCCACTGAAGGGTGGAGGAGACAGCACCTGCCACCCAGCACAGCCCCTGTACCCTCGGTGTCACCAGGGTCCCTGCTCTATGCCCTGGCTCCCCTGGAGGTGGGCGGAGCCAGGCTCTGCACTCTGCCCCCAAAAGGCGGCCCCATCCCTCTGCCCCGAGCCCTGTGCCCGAGGCAGGGACACCACCATTCCCTGCCGGGTGCACTCGGAGCAGCCGCACGTGGCCCGACAGGAAGACGGAGCGCTTCGCCGCGTGGCGGCTAATTGGGGCTGTTATTTATGGGTTTCGAATGCTCGTGAAGTTCCCTGGCTGTTTCTGATGCAATTAGCTTCATCGATGGCAAGGTTTATGAGTTGAAATAGGAGAAATTAAAGTACCACCTGATGCCACAGAACACAACAACAACAACGTGCCTGCTCGCTGGTTCCCAGGCAGAACACCCAGGAAGGGGGCTGCGAAGTTTCCACAGGATTTAAAGGCCCCCTCGCGGGCTTCGTGACATGGTCCACGTTGGAAACACACAGACTGTGGTCTGAGAGAAGGGACTTCAGAAACAAAAGGCAAATGTTTGACAGCAGCTTCACCTCGGGGAAGCCCCCAGCGTGTGGCCAGGACGGCCCGGGCCAGGCGGGTTCCCGATGTCTCTCACCCCCACCTCCCGGCTGGGCCCATATTAGCGCTGCCTCAGCATGACGATTGTGGGATCAGAAGAGACGTTCCACACGACGCAGCCTGGGACGGCGCCTCATGCCCTCACCCAGACCCACTTGCTTTCCTTCCCGCACCTCGCACTGGGTGAGGCCCTACCGTGGGCGCTTAAGGAAGCAAACAAGCCCACCCCATCCTGCGGAACTCAGAGACACCAAGGCCAAGACACCGTGGCGCCAGCAGCACACGGCGCCATCCGGTCTCCCACATGGCTGGCAGGGATCACCCGCTGCCTCCCAGGAGCACGGGGCAGGGAGCTGGATTGGAAGCAGAAGTGGCGGTCCCACGGGACACGCCCACGTGGGAAGCTTCCGTCCCAGGCAGCGGCTCACCCTGCTTTGCCACAGTGTCCGCCCCCCGTGGAATAGAAATGTTGGGGGACCAGATTCCCCAGCCTCTTCTCTTCGAGGAGCTATGCTGCCCTGTGTTGAGGAAGGATTTCATCGCCCTGACAGTCTGTGGGTATTCTGCCCGAGCCCCTCCACCAGGTGCACGGTTCTGATTTTGGCATTCCCAGCTCCAGGTGGGCTTTGTCCCGGTAACAGAGCGAGGCGTGAACTCGCCATGTGGCTACTCTGCTTTCTGAATTCCATCAGCTGAAAAATCCAATTCATTTTTAGAGTTTTGACTGGATTTTTACGATTTAAAAACTTAGGGCCCTGACCCTCACCTCCAGCTAAGCCACTCATCCGTGCGCCCGTCCCCCAGGCAGTTCACGAGACAGGGGCTCACGCCGAGGGGACAGGAAGGAAGGAAAATGAGGGAAGCTTGGCCTTATGGAAATGTTCAGGTAAAATGTGCAGGCACCTGTGGTGGGCAGGTGGAGACCCACCCTCTGCCCCCAGAGCCAGGGTCTCTCCAAACCCCTGGGCAGGTGGAGACCCGCCCTCTGCCCCCAGAGCCAGGGTCTCTCCAAACACCTGGGCAGGTGGAGACCCACCCTCTGCCCCCAGAGCCAGGGTCTCTCCAAACCCCTGGGCAGGTGGAGACCCGCCCCCTGCCCCCAGAGCCAGGGTCTCTCCAAACACCTGGGCAGGTGGAGACCCACCCTCTGCCCCCAGAGCCAGGGTCTCTCCAAACACCTGGGCAGGTGGAGACCCGCCCCCTGCCCCAGAGCCAGGGTCTCTGCAGGCTACAGCCTCTGAAAGCCCCTGGCAGCCACCACGTCTCAGAGAGGACGACCTGGGCCCCGGCACATGTGTGGCTGCACCTGTGCAATGGCCTCATGTGTCTGCAGGAAAGAGAGACTGCAGGCCTGGGACACCACAGCCACAGCCACGCCCACCCTGTTCCTGTGCCCGAGGCCAAGGTGGCTGCCATGAGCCTGCATCTCCTTTCCTGCCCTCGTCTGTGGTCTCCGCTGTCCTGAAACCGGCGTGGACTCAGCCTGAGCTGTCCACAGAGCAGGCCTGGGGTGAGAGCAGGCGGCAGACCACCTCCCCACACCTGGGGCCACAACCAGAGCCCAGCTTTTCTGCTGTCCCAAGGGACCCCTTACAATACTGAACACTCGGGGACGCCACCACCAAGCAATGTGTTCCGATTTAAAAACAAACTACAAAGAAAGCGATCGCCCCAGCCGTGATCACGGGCCAGCAGTCTGCCTCCCAGTACCCCGTGGGGTTGTATGTGCATGGCTGATATCAGCTGCACTAAGAGAGGAGCCTTCTCGAGCACGAGCCACTGCGGGAGGGGCCCTGACTTGTCCCTGGAATGAGAGGCCCAGGGACGAGGGCAGCAAAGGGGCGGGAGGCAGGGAAGGCAGCCAGTGGGAAGCACGGCCAGGACCCCTCCCCTGAGCCTGGGCAGCAGCAGCAGGGGCCGCAGTGGGACCCAGCTCGGTCCCCTTCCTGCAACAGGGCCGGCTGCCCTCTCTCCATCTTGTTCTGACACAAACCACAGAAAGTTTAAAATGGAGCAAATGCAAAGCAAAACCAGGAAGAGATTAGCAGGAGGCAACCACCATGCACCACGTGAAATACTGCAGCACAGTCCCGCCTTTACCCGGAAACACGGCCCGGAGAGAGAACTCGGTCGAGCTGGCGGGCCCGGGGCAAGCGCAGACAACACCGCCAGGCGTCTCTTGGGACGGGCAAAACCTCTCCCCAGCCCCCTGACACTGAGGGAGGACACAGCATCGAGACCTGGGTGAGGCGTTGCTCAGGTCTCTGCCCAGAGGCACAGGGATTCTGGAAAATTCTACCTTGTGGGCTCGCAGCCGCGGGCAGAGTCCACCACCACAGAGGCCCAGTTCCTAAGTACATGCAGGCAGGACGGAGCTCAGATGTCAGCAGCCATTGCCGAGAAGTGACTCCTCTGAGGGTTCCACACCACAGTGGCGGGAGGCGCATCCGGGGGCTGGCTCCTGGCCACACGAGCCCCAGGCCTGGTGCCTACACAGCCCGGCGCCCACCTGCTCCTGGGTGCCAGGCCCAGCAGACGCCCAGCCTTGCCCCTTCCTTCCCTGGCCCAGAGGCAGCCAGAAGGCAACAGCATCCCTGCCTCCCGACCACCCCAGTCCAGCTGGCTCTGCCTTCCAGGAAAGTGGTCGTGAGCCCCTAAACACACCCCACTGCACCCCAACTAAACAAACCCAACTCCCATCCCCCTGGCTCATGCCATGCCCCCAAATGCTCCCCTGCCCCTCCCATGTCTCCCTGGCCCCAGACAGGCTGAGCGGAAGCAGTGGCAGCCTCAGCTGGGCAGGGGACCCCAGCAGGCTGACCCCACAAGCAGGCACCCACAGCACCAGGGGCTCCTCCAGGCGTGGGCCCAGAGCTGCCCCGTTCACCCTGAGTGCTGGGGCCCAGAGCTGCCCCGTCCTCCTGAGTGCTGGGCCCAGAGCTGCCCCGTCCTCCTGAGTGCTGGGGCCCAGAGCTGCCCCATTCACCCTGAGTGCTGGGGCCCAGAGCTGCCCCGTCCTCCTGAGTGCTGGGCCCAGAGCTGCCCCGTTCACCCTGAGTGCTGGGCCCAGAGCTGCCCCGTCCTCCTGAGTGCTGGGCCCAGAGCTGCCCCGTTCACCCTGAGTGCTGAGGCCAGAGCTGCCCCCGTTCACCCTGAGTGCTGGGGCCAGAGCTGCCCCGTCCTCCTGAGTGCTGGGGCCCAGAGCTGCCCCGTCCTCCTGAGTGCTGGGGCCCAGAGCTGCCCCATCCTCCTGAGTGCTGGGGCCCAGAGCTGCCCCCGTCCTCCTGATTGCTGGGGCCCAGAGCTGCCCCCGTCCTCCTGAGTGCTGGGGCCCAGAGCTGCCCCCGTCCTCCTGAGTGCTGGGGCCCAGAGCTGCCCCCGTCCTCCTGAGT